>NC_134365.1:156661500-156964530 GCF_035582795.1 Mycteria americana | reverse complement strand
CAGGATATCCTGGTGATAAAGGCTCCCCAGGTCTAGACGGAGTGCCAGGTAATTCATGCCATGTTCCCCTCAGACAACAATAGAAGATTAAGTACTGGGTTAGCAACAGCAGTCATTGTTATTTCTGTCTTGATTCAGTAAAATATCCCTATTAAACGCAACACTAAAGTGCATGAATAATTTTTGGACAGAACTGATGGTACATAAGACAATAGGGACAGACCTCTTGAAAGCAAAAGGTAGTTCCTCCAGGTTGTCCTGATGGAAGGGTTTGATTTTCATGCAAATAACAGATTTAATCATCCAGAATTCTCTTAACAGCTTTCAGAAGCATTATGCTAATTTACTACTTTAAAATCTGAGGTCTGTGGCAGACTTGCAAGTCTACGGAATATTTTCTTAATCATTTACAAAATCTTCCTATGTGAAATTACCATGCAAAGTTACATTGGGAAGCATTAGCTCTTCTCTCTAAAAGTCCATGCTATGAGCCTGCCTCTGTCACACATATGAAAGAGCCACTCTGTGTGTCTCTATATTTAGAGGCTGATATACCTGTTGCTTATTGGACTGCACAATCATTTCAAACTGTAGTGCCGCTGTGAAGAGTTTGTAGCAGAAGTTGCAGGTGTCCCATTATCATCTTTATATGATGCATGGAAATTTTTATGTAAACTTGGCAAAAACTTATAACAGGCAAACCAGCTGAAAACCAGCAAAATACCTAGGTTTCCAAATGCAAAGAGAACATTAGTTGGCCTAACTCTGCATACTGATTCCCACTCCCCAGGCCATCATTGGATTAAAAAATAAAAATAGAAGCAGTCAGGAGAGTGGGAACAGGAACACCATCTCCCATCCAAAATGGTGAGACGGGCATGGCTTGCTCTTACTTTGCCACATGCATCTTGCATTTGTATCCACATGTGATTCAACTTCAGCAGGCAGCACGAGAGTTGCCCCACTCAAAACCCTAGTTAGTAAGTCCCTCTCTCCTCAGAAACAAGGTCCAGGTTTAGCTTCAGGCAGTATGTAATTCTGGAAAAGGAAGCTGTTCCCATAATTTCCAAGACAGCATGAAGTAGTTATTTGTATCCAGATGTTCAACTGAAGCACTCAGATACAGGGAATAGTAAGTCCTTGGCTTATTTACCACCTGGCACTGAGTCAGGTACTGGCTGCTCTCTGATTTCTCTCTAGTTACTTGGAGAATTCAGGATGAAGCAGGGAAGCACCTAGTGAAGTGAGGCATTTGCTGGGGAAGGAATAGCTCATTGAAGGCTGTATCTCAGCAGGCATCCCACTTCTGCTGAAATCTTGCTTGAGATGACACTGTGCTTTGGGGGAGCTTCATGCTCTAATTCCTCTGCCACCACAGCAGAAAGGTATGCTAGCCTGAGAGCAGGAGCAGGAGTGCTGAATAAATCTATTGGGGAGCTAAGCATTAGCTCCCCGCTTAAATTAAGGAGATAAAACCTGATGGCATACAATTAGATAGTACTGTTATTTTTCCCTGTGCCCAAGTCTTAAGTATAAACAGATTACAACCTATATGTGCTCTAAACAGGCTATCCAGGACTACAGGGGCAGCCTGGAATACCGGCCCCACCAGGAAGCAAAGGAGAAAGTGGACAAACAGGTGTGAGTGGACAAATTGGCCCAAAAGGAAGTAGAGGTGATCCTGGATCACCAGGGAGACCTGGCATTCCTGGGTACCCTGGACCAAAAGGTAAGGATGGGAAACGCTGATCTTGGCTGGGGGCAGGGGAACCTCCTGTGCTACAGCAGCTTTAATAACATGACTTTTGCACTCACTTGATCTGTGTTGAAATGCAGTAATGCCACCTGTCATTTTGCATTAAAGGTCGTAAAGGTGAACAAGGTGTCATCGGCTTTGTGGGCACAGTAGGATTTCCAGGTGGTATGGGACCTATCGGACCCAAGGGGGATAGAGGAGTAACTGGTAAGTAAGTGCAGTCAGATGCGTGACTCCTTTCTAAACTACTCATTTTGCAGCTCCACAGAGCTGATCTAACTGGCCCTACTTTGAGCAGGAAGTTGGGCTAGGTGACCTCCAGAGTCCTCTCCAACTGCATGACTCTGTGTGACCCCTGGCAAATGCCAGTGGACAGATGCCTGAATTTAACATGGGTAGTCAACTTTTTGCCTTCACAAATTTCTTTTGTATGAGATGCCAACTCCAAAATCAGAGCCACTTTCCAGGTTAAAAAAAAGAATCCTGATCTAAACTAATCCTCCTGAGTAGACATACTGGATATTTAGAAATATCTTTAAAATCCTTCACTCCCATCTATATCATCATGTATTTGTGTCTCCCAAAGCCCACCAAAAGATTGTGCTGTACCTCAGAGAGCTGTTGGCTGTTTGGGGGGAACTTCCCAGCTTCCTGTGTCATAAATGAGGGAGCAGTAGCATCATTCATTTCCTTCTGCTTATCTGTGTGCTGTCCAAGAGAAGAAAATCCCCATACTCACACATGTTTCCCCAATATAATATAGCTGCTGTACCCAAGGTGGTAAGTTGCAGACCACAGTCCCTCTCTCATGTATGCAGCCAAGAAACAGCAACTTATCTGTGGATGAAAGCACATTAAGGAAAATACAGGGGGTTTTTTAATCAAACTATCTCATCTTGCTTCTAATCACAGGCTTTCAGGGCCCTCCAGGCTCTCCTGGGCTGCCCCCTCTTCCTCCAAGGCTGGTTGCTGAGCAAGGTTCACCAGGTCCCCGTGGAAATATAGGACCTCAAGGAAGCCCAGGAGATATGGGAACTCAGGGTCCACCAGGCGATCCAGGTAAGAATTGCACACTGAGAGTGAAAGCTCAGTTCCCCTTAGCAGAGTGAGGCCACAAGAGCACTGCTTTGGCTCTCTTCTACTTTAAATTCTGGAAGTCAGAAAGGAGAGTCAAATTTTGGTCTTTCAAAGCTAGGGCTTGGCTTTCCTCCTCCTCCTAGCATTCAGAACATAAGCAAAACAGGAGGAAACTTCGACAATACTCACATAGCCAAAGCAACATCAGATATGGATCTCACTTAAATCAAGACTGAATGTCTTTGGTGGAAATGTGCACATCCATGTGGGCATGCTATCAACCCAGGGAATGTAGTGTTAGTGATGCATGGACCCGATGCAGTGCACCTCTTGCTATTAGCCTCATCAGAGATGCGTGGTGGTAGCGAGAGTGAAAGATTAGGGTTGTGGGGCTCATGTAGTCTTGATCCCAGCAACCTTTTCCAGTTAAGTCAGTTCTCTTTGCCTGAGCAAGAACGATAGGATCTTGCCTTTAGTGTAAATTGGTAAACCTGGTGGATAGGACCAAACATACGCAAGTAGAGCCCATGTTAACAAAGTGAGTAGCATGTTGATACTTCTGCAGTCACTGTGCTTATAACCATTGTTGGTGCAAGGTTTCAGAGGCTCACCTGGAGAGCCAGGACTCCAGGGCAGGGGTGGCATTCCAGCTCCTCCTGGCTCCAGAGGTGAACAAGGAGCAACAGGGTTTCAGGGTCCGGTGGGATTTGAAGGTAAGAGATGTTGCACAGCACTTCTTCCCTCTTTCCTGTTTCACTGCCATAAATTGTTCTGTAGTTACTACGGCCCTGGATGGGGAGGAGGGGAGGAGAGAGAAAGTTTCTGTCTTCACAGCTTCTTCACAAGGCACAACTAACTAACTTTTAACAGCTATCTTAAAGCAATATTTTTCAGAATAAGTTTTGATAGATGTAGATGTCAGCCCACTCATGTGAGTGAGTTTCTTTTGATCTGAGTGTATTTTTATATTGGTTTTCTCTTAAGTTATTTTAGCCTAGTGTTTTACTAACAGTTACATTAATGTAAATGAATGGTTGGGTAGGTGATATTTGGATAGATGATGTTTAAGGGAATGTATTTGTAAAATAAATACCTGTGTCCTTATCCAATCAACGAGCAGAACGATTACTATCTTAATTAGCTAAGTACACAGAGAAAAAGGTATTTGCAGAGCATAGTTTTAACCATATGAAGCAAATGCAAGCAATTAAAAAAACATTGGTTAATCTTGGACTAAGAAAACGTTTTAAAGGAAAACATTGCTCATCTGTATGGTACAAAATATGCTCAAATTCATCAGAACTTTGTGTGTGACTTTCCCTGGCTCGGACAGTGAAATACATCATCCTAGAAACCAGGGAGCCTGATCCAGCACCAATCTACTTCAAAAGCAACTGCTATAATCCTAGAACTACAGCTCTTTTAACAATAACTTACCATAAGAGGCATCATGCAATTAAGCTTTGTTCGTCAGCAGCTTAGCTGGAATATCAGCTAGCACCAGAGCATTTGTGGCAGCACAAACTAAGTTGTATTTTTTCTTTCCCCCGCTCTTATAAGGTCAGCCAGGCCGTCCCGGTAGCCCCGGACTGCCAGGCATGCCGGGTCGCAGCGTTAGCATGGGCTACCTGCTGGTGAAGCACAGCCAGTCCGATCAAGAGCCAATGTGCCCAGTTGGCATGAACAAACTCTGGAGTGGATACAGCCTACTGTACTTTGAAGGACAAGAGAAAGCACACAACCAGGATCTAGGTATGTGCTGGTATTGCTGGCAGCAGCCTCAATTCCATCCCTCTGGCTGAAAAGAACAAAAAAACAAAAACCAAAATGAACAAAACAAACAAACAAACCACAACAAACTTAGGGAAAGCTGGGACTTCAGCAAACAGGTGTAAGAAACACCAAAATGAGAAGATAAAAACTGTGTGTCTGCAGAGAGTGCCCCTGAGAGAGCTCCTGCAAGTCATTAGTGTTGTTCAAGGGGACCTGTAAAGCCAGCAAAATATTCTGGACCGCAGGGTTTTACTGACACATGCTTGGGAAGGGGCAGGGAACTGAAAACGTGCATTGTCTTCTGTCAGAACGACTGCCATAATTTCTTTTTTTTTTTTTCTTTCTTCTTTTTTAACAGGGCTGGCTGGCTCATGTTTGGCTCGGTTTAGTACTATGCCATTCCTCTACTGTAACCCTGGGGATATTTGTTATTATGCAAATCGAAATGATAAATCCTACTGGCTCTCAACTACAGCACCTCTTCCAATGATGCCCGTGGCAGAAGAAGACATCAGGCCATATATCAGTCGCTGCTCAGTTTGTGAGGCCCCAGCTGTGGCAATTGCTGTCCATAGCCAAGAAGCTTCTATTCCTCACTGCCCTGAAGGCTGGCGCAGTTTGTGGATTGGATATTCCTTCCTTATGGTATTTGTTCTCCAGTGTCACATTTTGTGTGGCACTGGGTTTTAAGTTTGAGTCTTAGATACTAGGAAGGCCGCTCTGTTTTAGATCCAGCAACACCAAAACCGTGGATCACACTGGGGAATGAGGGAACTACAAAACTAGTTTCTAGGAAGCAGAAGAGGAGAAACAAAATGTCTGTGAATTGCAGAGAAAATTGCCTCTTGTCAGACTAGCATGTGGAGTCCTTTATGTACAAAATAGTGCTTTGGAGCAGAACACAGGGACAGCTGTGGATTAGCAAATAAAATTGCACTGAGGTGCGACAGTAGCCTACAAAGCATTTTCACAGCTAAAGATTGGGAGTTACTTATGCACATCACTATTAAGAAGCAGATCTGGAGGGAAAAAAAAACAAACAACTTTTCCCCTTCTTTTGGAAACTTAAAATCATTGGTGTGTGGTCAAAGATTTAGAAGCCAAAGTCTTTCACCTAGTCTGGGAAAGAGAGACAGCCTCCTGTTGTTTTTAAAATTAAAGTTCAGTGTTGTATCTCTAATGGCAACAAGTGCTGAGCTGTCTATCCCATGGCTTATAGGATCTCTTAGATCTTGTGATCTTACAGTTAGGAAATGGGATGTTACAGAAAAGCTTAGCATTAGGTGTGCAGTGGAAGACCTACTGAAGGGCCTGACTTGCTTTTCTTGCAAGACTGTACAGAGGGATCATATAAGCACTGGAGGGCTTAACATGGTAATGAGCAGCTAGAATGTGTTAGTGAATGATCTGACAGATGCTCATTTTTCTGACTTGCTTGATGTACACGAGAGTCAAAACCTGCAAGAATATGCCCATGTTGTTAACTCGTTAAAGACTGGACTGAATGCTGAAGTAAACAGGGTTGGGAAAAAAAATAAGATTTCTCTGGCAGAAAAGGTCATAGACGAACAATAGTCAATCTTACCCACAAACCATTTGTTTGCCAAAAGCCAAAAACTTAAATTTTTCAGAAAATAAGGTAAAGGGAAATCTGATATTTTTAATTTAGTTACAGAAGAAAAAAATGTTTTGAGAGGGCAGGTCAAATTTTTGACCAGCCCTATGTTTGACCTTTCTTTTGCTTCTATAAAAAGCCCTGATACCAATCTCATAGTTACTTCACAAGAATTCCAAGGATTAATTAAATGTTTGCAAAGCCCTGTGTAAACACTGAGCATTTGTTAAGAGCAAAGTTGTCACCTTAGCAAGAACCTTTTGCCAGGCCAAAGTCTGCCAGCACCAAGGGACACTCAATCAGAAGAGTTCACATTTTTCCCAGCTAGCGTTTGGAGCAAATGAAGTGTTTGGTGTACACGTTTTTGCTTCTCAGGCAACTATGGAAGAAGGACAGCACACTTGTGGTTATCTCAGAGTACATATTGTTTTGCTTCCTTGGCTTAAATTTGTCACCTCCTTCCCCTGAGTAAGGTACAATCATGAAGGGAGTCATCATGGCCTCCTGCCCAAACAGCGGTAGAAGTCTGTAAGATCTCATGTAGCAAGGGCACTCCACTATCAGGCAGCCTATAATGGTAGAGTGGTGTAACCACTGCAGAAGGATAAAAGGCCGTGGCCAAGCCAAGAAGAGATATTATGGGCATAGAGTTGGAGCTTGTACACTGAGCATAGGAATGCCAGTGCTCGTCCTGAGGTTGTCAGGCGGGTCTGCTCCCAAGCCGGGGCTCAAATAGCACGTGCAGTTTTTACTAACTGCTTTCCAGCTCCAACGGCAAAGGCCTCAAAGCTACAATAGCTTGTGCTGCTTCTTACCAGCTTTGTTCTTGTAGACGGATGCTAGAACAGTTTTGCTCCTGAACTTCATAGCTTAGCGAATCTGGCAAATTTGTAAGACAGCTGGTAGGCTGCAGCTTGGGGGGGGGGGGGGGGGGGGGGTAAAAACAACTCTCTAAACCCTCAGCAACATGTAACACCAGCCAGAGATGAGAGTCCTTTACTCTGTTAGTGGCCACTTCTGTTACTCATTAATACAAACACAGTGGGCCTCTCGCAGCATAAACCAAGCCAGTTACAGCTTGCACTTCTATAGTATGGTGTTTATTAAAACATAGGCAGGCAAACGTATTAGATGTGCCCAGATTTCTCCTTACATTTACAAAACTATTTAGCAACTTTATTTTCCAGCTGCTTTCTTTTATATTGCAAATTCCTTCAGTTTTTAACAGAAAATTAAACAACTTCACTTAAAAATGCAGCTGTACAGCTCTTAAAGGGGCAGAGGAAATGCCTGTTTTGTTAGCAATGCCTTTGACAGAAGAAAAGTAACATTCAGTTCGTTACCACGGTACGTGTCAAAGGTAACAGTTGAGTGGTATAAAGACACGTGATTTTGGTGAGATTTGCTGTCAAAGAATATGCCATAGAGGGAACTAGTTATTTGTATAGAAGCTAATTTTGTTTCCACAGCGCCCCTCATGTGCGCTGCAGAGTAAGACAGACTTTGTAAGTAGGGAAACTCAAGTTAGATATATGGTGGAAAGTTCTTCTCAGTGAGGGTAATCAAACAGAGGAACAGGTGGCCCAGAGAGGTTGTGGAAGCTGCATCCTTGGAGGTATTAACAACTCAACAGTGCCCTGGAGCGACCGAGGGCAACTTTGGAGTGGGCCCTGCTTTGAGCAGGGGACTGGCTGAAGCGACCTCCAGTGGGCCCTTCCCACCTAAATGATTCTCCAAGTCTAAGATTTCCAGCAGTGAAAATCTTAACTATAGAAAAGATGTTTGTCAGAAGATTTTGAAGTGACATCAACCTATGAGCTAGCTCCTTTGTATAGCTAAAGCATAGCCAAACCCTTAAGCCTTACAAAGTTGCAGGATTAGCCGACTCTCTGCTCTGGAGATAAGAATTAGAAGCAGTTCCAGTGGTTTTTCTCTTCTCCCACGTGTAAGTTTTTGACAGCGTTGCCTGAGGTTGTACTCTGACCGCTGCCCTCCTTGTCTCGTTTAGCACACTGCTGCTGGTGATGAAGGTGGAGGACAGTCGCTGGTTTCTCCTGGGAGCTGCCTGGAAGATTTCAGAGCGACTCCTTTCATCGAATGCAATGGCGCACGCGGAACCTGTCACTACTTTGCAAACAAATACAGCTTCTGGCTCACTACGATCGACCAGCCCTTCCAAAGCAAGCCCTCGGCAGATACGCTGAAGGCAGGACTCATCCGAAGCCATATCAGCAGATGTCAAGTCTGTATGAAAAATTTATAGAAGTCTTTCACAGTATAAGGAACCTGCTTATCATGTAGTTCTTATACAGTGAAACCTTCCATGATGGTTAGACAGTTGAATAAATCATGTTGGTGCTTTTTTAACTTATTACCTCAAAAGCTGAATGGAAAATTAATTTTTAAAAGTGTCTATAAAAGCAAATTAAGTGTAACACAAATTAAGTCTAACACACAGATCTAGTGCTGTGTTCTCCTACTACACAGTATATATACATTTTTTGCTAGTCTAACATTATGTCATTTGCCAAACGATACAAATACTCGCAGCTTTGAAACCCCAAAAGAACTTCAATAACAAATGGTTACCTTGGTCAGATATCCACTGCATTTACTTTAAGAGAATATATGTATCTTTTCTATTTACTGTATTTGTCACAACAGTAAACGCTAACAGCTGCAGTTCCGTAAATTAACACAGGGTGATCAAAGTGCTAAACTCTTGCAAAATACTGAAAATATACTCTGGAAAGTGCTCATGTCCATCATTGAAACCTAACTTTGATTTTAGTATTTTATGCTTGGGCATTTCAAACACACCCAAAACAATCATCTTTTTATTGTATTTGGTTTTTTCAAGCCTCACCATGCTTTAGCACTTACCACTGGCAATAGCAGAGAAACCCACAGGCCTCCCCAAAATAGTGACCACAAAACACAACTGTTCTGTTTTGATTAGGAGACTGTATGATGAAGATCAGCATTTTATTTTACAAGCTTGATGATTTTTTTCTAGGCATACCCCAGGCCAAAGGATCGTTACAAAGGTCTCTTGCTCCGTTGTGTGCTGGGCGTTCATCTGTGTCACGCTGCCCACACAGCAACGGCACCGTGTGGTTTTTGCATTGCAGCTTTTCCCCTCTGAATCCAAGCCACTCATCACAAACAGGTTTTAACCACGTACTGCTGGAGCAGCTGTTGCACATAGGGTAGCTTTTGCAGGAGAGCGTATTGCTCAATGCCACATGACCTTCAAACGCAGAACTTCCAGACCTGCCAGTTGTCTGGCTGAAGGCATGCTGTCCTGGCAGCTGGGGACACGCGGCAATGGGATGAGCACCATCCCGACTTGCACACGTCCATCCTTGCAAAAGCAGAGGGGAAGGAAGCAAGGCATTTGCTTGGCACCATCCTTTCCCATAGAGGACCAGGTTATTGCATGCCAGGCTTGATAAATGGCCAGAATGGCTAGCTCTTTCCTTCTATAGAGGCCAAATTTACCCTTCAATTTAGCCCAAAGTTGTCCGTCACCACTGCAAGAGAGGGGGGAAAACAAGGATCAGCTGCAAATTTCCTGTTTGCATAGTCTGATTATATACCCAAATGCTTAAAACTGAAATCAAAGAGATTTTTGTTTATAGCAATGACAGTTGATTTTTCAACAGTTCACCTCACTCCTGCTTCAGGTGCTTCTTGGCTTTTGTAATTACATTCCATCCTCGCTGTATCATAAATAAAACCTGATTTTTTATACACCTCTATTTGTTGATGATTTCCATTTTGTAAACGGTGTTTTTCTATACAATGCGTACAGACTGCTCTGTTGAATTACTTTGCACCTGAGGAATTAGAAAAGCACTACCAGAAAGCTCCTACCACTGAAATTCAAAAACTCTTCAACCAGGAATACACTTCTTTATTCCATGGCACTTAAAAAGATCCAAGAGGGAAGCTGTGTTTCTAAAATTGCTTGTTTAAGCTGAACTACTGAAATAGTATTATTTCATCTGTTGTTAGGCAGAACAGTTTAAGCCAATAAATTGCGATGTTGCAGATTAAAGCAACGTATTATTCACGCTCTACAATGTTCAGGAAACCGTTAACCAAACTTGACAAGTGTTGCCTCTGCAAAAAATATGAAGTATAAATTAAGTTAAAGTTCTTAGCTAGCACACTATCTAACCTAGATTAGTTGTACATGTAATTAGATATATCCATAAACAGAGAAATTACCTGAGCTTGAAATGAGCTCTCTGGCCATGCTGTAGCTCTGAAAGGCAGCCCCCAAACAAACTAATCACACTAGTATTTGTTTCAGCTAAATAAAACACTTAAATTGAAAACATTGCAGTCAACACCAGTCAAATCTATTCCACGTTTACCAACTCTTTTAAATGACAACATGGCAGTAACAAACACCCAAGAATCAGCAATTTACCTCTTCCAGGTGTTGCTAGACATCAGTGGTCGTGGGATGATCACACAGTTATCACTTGTGATTTTTACACAATGCAGCACATTCAGTGTTTTAAGAGAATTCCAGTGGAGGTTATACAAACCTGTAAAAGCCGATTATGTCAACAACAACAACAGCAAACTATTTGGATTTTCATGGCTAATAGATTGCCTAATCTTCCTATGCAGCTACTTTTTTTTGCAGGTAAAACCTTCAGCAGATAGGTCTTCCCCCAACGGTTGCTTTGCTTCTTAATTTTCTGACTCACATAAGCTGTTCTTAACAAGTTTGTTCAGCGCGGGATCAGCACAGCATTGAGTGGAATGCACAGACACGATGCAGGGAAAAAAACAATCAAACCACAAAACCCCACAAGGGCCAAGCAGACTTGAACTTCTGTACTTTGTGTACATCATGTGCTTCAGGTCTGTGTACTCATACCCGTGTTTCTCCAAAGCCTGCGTAATTGCTGTTTGAGAAGGGGAGGGAGCTCACGGACGCAAACACGTGGAATACTTGCAGCAGCCAGAGGATTTCACCTGGTGAGCTAACCCGGAGCACAGCAGGGAGGGGAACTGACTTATTCAAACTGCCTCTTAGCTTCAAGTTTACCTCCTCTCCTACGAGGACAGGCTGAGAGAGTTGGGTTGTTCAGCCTGGAGAAGAGAAGGCTCCAGGGAGACCTTATAGCAGCCTTTAAATATATAAGGGGAGGCTTATAAGCAAGATGGAGAGAGACTTTTTACGAAGGCCTGTAGTGACAGGACAAGGGGCAGCAGTTTTAAACTGAAAGAGGGTAGATTTAGATTGGACAGGAGGAGGACATTTGTTACGATGAGGGTGGTGAGGCACTGGACCAGGTTGCCCAGAGAAGCTGTGGATGCCCCCTCCCTGGAAGTGTTCAAGGCCAGGCTGGATGGGGCTTTGAGCAACCTGGTCTAGTGGAAGGTGTCCCTGCCCATGGCAGGGGGGTTGGCTCTAGGTGATCTTTGAAGATTCCTTCCAACCCAAACCATTCCACGATTCTGTGATCCCAGAACCTACTTCTAAGAAGTTAAAACATTTTTATACAGGAAAAACTCAGCTACAGCAAAACAAAACAATCTTTTTACTGAACTATAGTGCTCCAGCCTAGGATGTAAAAACCACAAGTGTTTTGCCTGGGTCTGACCGAGTCAAATCTTTTGCTTCAGAGCGTGCTATTTGCTTCCTACACTTTCCTCCTTGGAAACATGCTGAAGTATAACATGCTGCTGAGCCTGGAGAAGGTAAACAAGGCTATATTCCCCTTCTGTAGGTAATAGTGCACCAGTATATCAGCACAGATGTAGTGAAGTCAACATAGCGACATCAGCTGACACCAATTATTTCCTCAGAGCGTATCGACCAGATCAGCCAAGTTCATTCGCACCCTACGTGACTGGGCTTGTCCACTGCTGCTGGAAATAGAAAATTAGCAAACAGCAAGCAGCAAACATGACCCCGCAAGAGAAGGTATCAGATCGCTGCGAGAAGAGAGGCCGGGGGCCACTACTGCGTGCTGGTGGCACCCCAGTGCAGGCAGCAGCAGTGCCGGTAACCACGCGGGGACCAGCGGCACCCCCGGGATGGCCACCCGTGCCCACCGAGGGCGAGCGGGGCCTGGCCTCGCAGCCGTTAGGGACTAGGCACGCGTCGGCGCAAGACATACTGGACGAGGGGAACAAGTAACATCACTGCGCCCCATGACAAGAGAAGTAAAACCGGGCAGTAGCGCTTCCCACCACGCATGGGCAAGGGCACAACTACGCCGAAGCAGGTGGCTCAGCAGCTCTGCCTGCCCCATGGGCACCCGGGGGGCTCAGGCTCCTTTCGTGGCCCCCACGAGACTCAAAGCCTTGTTGGGGTGGTCAGGGGCCAATGGCAACCTCGGTCTTGCACCATCAACGCCTGCAAGGAGGATGGGGCCTTCCCAAGCAGCCCGGCACAGATCCTCACCCGCTCGCCCCACCATCCCTCAGGTCACGGCCTGGCCTGGCCATCACCTCAGGCACCGGCAGGCCCGTAGCTCGCATTCACCCAGCGTGGCCAAAAATAACATCTCTTATTTCACTCTGAATCCAGACAAACATAATGGGGAGAGGGGGGGGGGAAATAAATACTTGGAAAACGAGGTTCCCCTCCCCTGGGCAGGGCAGGCAGAGCGCCTGGGTCCCCGCTTTTACCCCCCATCGCTCCTCCTTTTGGGGAGGGGTGCCGCCTGGCTCCAGCCACCACCGGCCCAGCTCCAGGCTGCGCACCGAGGTGACGGACGGGGAAAGCAACCTCGCAGCGACGGAGGAAAACGCTTGCTGGAGCCGGTGGATACAGAAGAGCTGGCATCGAACAGGTGCATGGCACAGGCGCTGTCAGTGCGGGTCCTAGCGCTGGCCCAGCTTGACTAGTGGCCCAGCTTGACTGCCTAGTGGCCCAGCCTACAGGTACTATGCTAGAAGTACGTTGGCTGCCAGGTTGTGAGGCTAGTAAAACAACAAGAGTTCGACCAAGTGTGCACCAGTGCAGTTCCTGTGCTGCCAGTGCCTACCCTGCAGCTTCACTGCTCCTCCCCGCCAACAAGCCCAGCTGAATTGTTCCAGTAAAATTATGTAGGGCGGCAGGGAGGGGCAAAAACAAAAATGCCTTTAGCACTGCTGGGATATCAGGGTGCACCTGCAGAAGCCACAGGGAAATAAATGAATTCATGTTAGGACACTTAATAAGCACAAGAGCAGGCCACATTGTATTGCTCCTCTATGCTGTTAAAAAAAAAAAAAAAAACCCACACAAAATAAAACCAGCACCACTAAACAGGGAAAAAAAAAAAATCTGTGCAATTTCAGCATTGAGGGTTGAACGGTGCTCTCTAATAAATGCTTGCAGACATGAAGGATTGCTCGCAGACATGCATAGGCACCGCTGCAGCAGACAGAGCATCAACGCTGGGCTGTAAAAATGGAGCTCAGCTACAGCACATTTTAAATTACTAGTAACGTTAAAAAAAAACCTACATCAAACTCCAGAAACCTTCAAGTTTTGCTTGAAGGCATAATCCGACTTCAGAAAGTAGTAAAGAAATGGGGCTAGGACGTACATGGAGCAATCCAGATCTCCTGATCTCTTATCGATAGCTCCCATGTATTACACAGCCTCCCAGGTTCTGCTGTGCAACCCCATGATCTCTCACACGCTGGCACAGAGACAACCCATCATAACCCAGACATTTCTCAAGGAACAATAGCCAGCGACACTAAAAAGCCACAAACATCATGCCAGACAAGTGTAGCCCTACGGGCAAAAGCACCGCATGCAAGACTGGTTCCCGTGTCATCTCGTTCAGTGAAAACACTCAAGTTGGAGCTTTTGGAAGGACTGTAAGAATTCCTTGAGATCTCATATGAATCAAACGCTGGTGCAACTGAATTGCAAATATTTATACCTTAAGAAGTGTTACAAGTTAAATTTACAAATATTTTTCCTGTTCTGTACCTTCTAGGTGTACGTTTCCCAAGCATCTCCCAGAAGCCTGACCTTGCAACCAGTGTGTGCTGCAGGTTCAGTTGTCAACAGATGCCGCAAAGCCAGCGGTGGCCCTCTCACAGGTGTGCTGGCAGCTCGCTTTGCTCATGAACAAGACTGAGGTTGTAGCCTGTTTGTCTCTTCCCAGTCCTGAGGGAAGACTAGATACTGGCCTTGGAATTTTGTTAATAGATAGAAGGTTTTTAATTGTATACAGTTTTAAATAACACAGAGCAGGAGCAGCAAGTCTCTGACGGATTGGCAGGTGTTAAACTGCAAACCCTTAGCAAATCCAAAAGATGACAACCCTTACTAGGGCCTGTAGCAATAGGAGAAGGGGTAATGGTTTTAAAGAAAAAGAGGATAGATGCAGACTACGTATAATGAAGAAATTTTTTTTACGATGAGGGTGGTGAGGCACTGGAACAGGTTGCCCAGAGAGGTGGTAGATGCCCCATCCCTGGAAACATTCAAGGTCAGGTTGGACGGGGCTCTGAGCAACCTGAGCTAGTTGAAGATGTCCCTGCTCATTGCAGAGGGGTTGGACTAGATGGCCTGTAAAGGTCCCTTCCAACCCAAACCATTCTATGATTAAATGTACACAGGTTTTTCTCTCGACCCATTCTTCCCCACTACACTTGTACTGTACATAAACTTGAAAGCAGAACATAAAGCTGCTACTCTGCAGCAAGTTGCTCAAGAGGTCATACTTTTGGAAAAAAAAAAGTTTTAAATATACTTAGTAATAATTTAATTCATTATTCATTTAGGAATTGTCTCCTTATGTACTAAACAACTATGATTTGGGTGGGACAGAGAAAGGCAACAGCAAAGCATAAGAAAAACCAACCCTTTAGTTTTAGAAAATTATACCATAAGCATCCATAGGAAGATGAAGGAGTCCCCATACAACAACTTGGGAGGGGTTGGGCGGAGGGTGCGGGTGTGTGTTTTGTTTTGTTTTTTTTTAACCTAGCAGTTCTTCATTCTGGTTACGGTGTGTCAGCGTGAGCTCCTGGGTCACTGCGTGCCTTCTTTGTAGCCGAGAGGGTTGGGAAACTCTAGGAGCAGTATTAAGTATTAACCCCTCCTTTTTGCTGCAGTCAGGAGAGAAACCACATACACCTCATTAGTGCTCCTTCATGTGCCTTTCTCCTCCACAAAAGGCAGTTTCTCTTCCCTTCCTCCTGCATTAGCCTGTTTCACATCAGAAAATGCCAGTCCTCACTTCCCTCCAGGTAGACGGTAATGTCATGCAAAGCTGCTAAAAATCAAAGCTGCAGCGTTGCTTGGGCACAACTAAGGAGGCGTTGGAAGGCAGACAGAACGCAAGTATTCAACACTGTAGTGTCCTATAGGCACCATAAAGAGGTCTCTACAAAATGCAGACAAAATAGAAAACCGCTTCCTTCCCCCCAAAAAACTTTGCTATCTACATTAAAAAGAATTACAAGAGAAAAATGAAAGAAAAAACTTCCTCCTGCAACTTGGAATTAGAGCAGCAAGAGCTGTGATGCTGCCTGTTAACACATGAAAGCCCACTATGGAAGGAGAATTCACATCAATAAAGCCTCCAAATGAATAGTACATATCCACAGTGATTTTAATAGTTCAGCTTCTGAATCTTACACTGCCATATCTGACATAAAGAGATTGCAATTGATTTATTAGCTACAAATATAAATTATACCTGGATTTTGTTTTTTTTCTTAAGAATAAAAAAGTACCATGTGTTCAATCTTCCAAAGTTAGAATCGCAAAGCAAAAGATAATCATGTGAAAGCTGTCGAGAGTAAACAAACAGATCATTTACATGCAACATGAAATGGCGAGTCATCAAAAACCAGACTCCTTCAAAACTGTTCAAATGATTGTTGCTACTAATTGTACTAACACACCATTTGTCCTCAGAGCCCACGGAAACTGGCAAGTCTTCCTCCATTATTTCATTCACACTCCCATTTTCATACACTGAGCTTCCCAGAAACCTTTAACGGTCAGAAGATTTGTTTTTTCCACATATACCATTTTAGTCTATTTATTCTTTGACTTTTCCTTTCTGGTGAACTGCAAGCACTTGTTACTCCTCAGTTTGCTGGAGCGAACAATCCCTCCCCTTTTCTTATGTCACGTAAATGGTTCAGGCACAACAACCAGATTTTGTCCTTTTTGCTGGCTTGTAGTCAGTAATGTCTACAGTTTGCGGCGGCCCCTCAGCTTTCTGCCGTACAATTATTGGGACTACCATCTCAAACACAGTTTCAAAGAGGTAGTCCACCTTGTATCCTGTTTTTGCACTGGTCTCAAAGCACATTTTCTCAGCTGCTGGAACATCCTTCTCATCTAGCATTTTGTATTTCAGTATCTTTTTATAGAGCGCAATCGCATCCTCTGCTCGGACTTGTTTTCGCACCTTCGAGCCGCAGCTGGCAACAGACTTTTCGGGTTTATTTTCATCCGGTGGTAAAGCACAGTCATCGGTGAGGTCAACTTTATTTCCAACGATAGCAAAAATGCAGTCAGCACTCGCACTGTCCGTTAGTGCCAAGAATCTTTCTTCCAGCTCTGTCAGGCTTTGGAGGCTGTTCACATCATACGTGAGGATCACAGCAGCTGCTCCTCTGCAGTACATAGACCCGAGGCCATGAAACTGCTCCCGTCCTGGCAAAGGTTTAAACACAACAAAAAGTTAGTGTGCTGGAAGCTACGTTATTAACCGAGTAAAAGAGTTTAAGGAATTTTAAGCCAATTTCACAAGTTTGGATGGAGCAGCGAAGGTAAAAATGTGTTATTTGTAGCATTTTCAGTTTTTTCCTCCTGCTTTTCCTTAAGAGTGCAACAGTGCCCCAGAACAGCTCAGCTCACCGCTTGCTCCATTTCAGAGCAGGGAATCTGTAAAGACGAGTGAGCAAGCAAGCGTGACACAGCGTTCACAGTTGCAGAAAGCAAAAAAAAGTTTGGTTTTTTATTCAATTGCATACTAGTTTATTTATGTCACATTAACAACTCCCCTGCTTGCATCCACAGATGGCCCATTCCACCTATTTAACCATGTATAAACAACAAATAAGTTCTCCTGGTTCAAATTCTGCTAGAACTTATTACTCCTATAAATTCAGTACACACTTTCAAGTACATCAAAAATCTGGATCAAAGTCAGTAATCCACTTCTTCCTAGGTTTTGAAGGATTTTGTAAGCAATTTAGTCCTATGCTACACACCCACGGTTCTCAGGTACATTGGCTTTACAGGAAAAGACCTGTTGTCTTTAATACTGCCATATTAGCCTGTATTGAGATGCATCTGTCCCACCACAAGTACTCTCACTTTTTTTAGAGTATTAAACACACACAGAGAACCCTAACTACATTTTAAGAGTAATTTATCTTTTAAGTTGCCCTGACCATCACTCAATAACCAACAGTTAATAACAAAACATTTCTTCCTTCTCGTCATTCAGCGAGTATCTACCAGCACTTCCAGCTAAGCCTTGATGGTCTCCTTCAAATTCATTTCTTGGAAGACAAAGTTGACTCTTCTTTAAATTCTAGGAAGCAAACAATGTTCTTCAGTAGTTGCAAAGGGACTAAGGGAAATGAGGCAGAAAACTGTTTTCCTTTCCCATCAAGAACTGCAACTTTCCCCAAATACCTGCTAGGTGTAAAATTTGCTGTAGCACATTCACTTTACTCCCCAAACTCAATCGTGAAAAAGATAAAACACGCTAGATTTCAACCAGCCATCAGAGTCAGCCTTAGGTCACTGCAGAAACGTGAATGAAAAAGGGGGGCGGGGGCGGCAGCTACGCTCTTCTTTCTGAACATCTTCTTAAGAATCATCATCATTTAATCAACTCTTTTTGTACAGTCTCTTTGCACAGAGCCTCCATTTATAGAAAATCTGGAAGTGATCTGGTTACATTAATTTTCTGCACAAAGCTACTGACCACCACGAGCTACAGCATCACGAAATCCTTGTAAATGACTGGAATAGGAAAGGCAGAAGAAATTCATGCTGAAAAATACGGGTCAGCGTATATTGGGAAAACACATCTGCACATGAACATGCACACTGTGAAAGTAACTTAGAGCCTAACTCCAGTCAGGAATAGAACTTAAAAGAGATCTTTGAGTCACTGTAGTTAAGTCCTTTGACAAACTTCAGGACACTACTCCACGGTGGCCAGAAGAGAGACACGGTGTTCATCGTTAGCAGTAAAAGAAAACTGGAAAACACCAAGCTAGAACATGAAATCCAAAGCTCACCACACCTTTAACTCTTAGTGAAACTCTGGTAACTGCCAGAGAAATAGATTTGAAAAGGTGCCGAGTACATGATAAAGAGGTCTAAAGGAAGCTGGTGAGGGTGCTCAGAATATGTAAAACTTTTGCATGAGGAAAAATTGTGGGATCTCCCAGGCTGCTGAATGATTGAAAAAGGGTATAAACAGATGTCTATAAATTCAGGCCTAATACTGAGAAAGTAACCCAGAAACAACTATTTACTCTTTCTCATAATGCAGAAAATTAGGATTTCCCATCAAAAAATCATGCACGTAGTTTAAATACTTTCCTACACAGTGAATAATTGGCAATAAGTGTTATATGACATTGCAGAGGTCAAAAGTTCAGTGAAGGGCGTTCAGAAAAGCATTAGGCAAAGTTTATGGAGAATTGCTTCTGTGCAATTTTGTATAACCTCTGATTTGTTTTCCTCCAGCAAAAGAAATTCTTTAACCAACGATCTGGAGGGTAGAAAAAAAGGGGGAAAAAAAGAATAGATATGCCCTTGTTTTGGTACATTGGGTAAGGGCAAGAGAGATTGGGGTGTAGGGGAGGAAAAAAGTCAGTGCTTTTATACTTTTTCCTCCAATCTCATGTTCAAAGTTGTGCTTTCGCTTGCACTGCAAGTGAGTTTTTAAAAGTCTCCAAATTTTCAGTAGAAGTTTGTGCTGTGCCCTACTTTGGTTTTACCCGAATCCCGATTATACTGCGGTCTGGAAAGCACCATGGAACATATATCCTCCCCCGTTCTCCCACTTCAGATGCCTAAGACATAAAATCCCGCCCCCAAAATCATTCGATACAGCAACTGAGTACTAGAACAATGCTATTACTTGTTTTATGGAATTTGTATGCTAATCTAATCTTGCACAGCATAATATAATCCATGACATTTTTACACTCTAACTACGAACTGGCTACTTCTACAACCAATATATTGTTAACAAGGGGAAAGAAACAGTAAGAAGAATTTACCTTGCATAAGGGATTAATTAGGTCAGAGGAATTATGGATAGTCTCTCTCGCTCACCCACACAGCACAATCTACATGCAGAAAAAATGCATAATTTATTTTTGCAGCGCAGTTTCCTTGTACAGACCACTTCTGGCACTTAAGGGCTGGAACAGCCCTAGATGTGGAAACCCCCCAAAACTACACAAATTATTTAAACTAGTATCTTACCTGTCCCTAAGGTGTCAGACGTTACAGTGAAAAACTTATTGCATGAAAACAGCCACCCCCTTCTCATGGCCAGTTATTTCTTCCTCTGGACCCATCTGGTCCCACCACAACCATGTACCTTTTTACACAGCTAGCTAAATTAAACAGTAAGCCCTGAATCCAAGAATTAAACAATTTCACCCTTTCAAAACAATAGAGGTAACAGGGAAGAGTGGCAGAACTATCAAATAATTTGCAATCAAAGGAATTGCAAGAACCACCAAATCAACCACAAAGGCACAACATTAGGGAAATCTCTTCAAGCCAAGCAACCAAAAACTAATTTCCATTTTTCTTTTCATCTTTATATTTTGCCTTATTTACAGCAGTTCGATAACCCTATGGCCATATCGTTATTTGCAGCACCATTAGCTTTTCAGAGGCTCTTCCAGCAAGTATAGGAAGTCCTGTTGGAGACTTCACCCACTCAGGAGCAGCGTCGCCAACAAGCATTTTCAAGATCTTATGGTGGTTGTCATAAACAAATGGCAGAATTTTGAGCCAAATGGACCTCAGTCCCACAAAGTTTGTAAGAAACCCAAGGGAGAAAGAAAGGGAAAGCAGACCTTGCAAGAGGCCAGCCTGGTAAGTAAGCAAGGCTAGATTTAAAGTGTGCTGAGACTTGAACTTAAGGCCTAGGCTTTGGTCTAGCCAGCCTCCTACAACACCCCAACCTCTCAGCTGGAAGGCAGCAGCCCACATGAACACTTTCTTTGGATGGGAGCACAGCCTGACCGAGCATCCCCTTCCCTTCCCAGCTCCCAGCTGTGGGATCCACTGACAGCAGCAGTGCTAGCCACTGCCCCAATCTCCTTCTTGGAGCTCTCCTCCTGCCCGCCGTCTCTGGGGTTGGTATCCAAAGTAGCCTGTGAAGTTGCTGTTGATGTTTACGAGAGCAAAAGATTTCCTCCAGCCAGATTTGAATGTTCCTTACCTACCACCTCTTCAAAGGCTTTCACCACAACTTCTTAAGTAGCATAACTTCCCACACACACACTCTCTTTCAAGAAATCCTCTACTGGAAGAACAAGTTTTAAATCTCTCAGTGTTGAGCACATACAAGAACGCAAAACAGACTGCTACTTTAAGTCTTGAGGGAATAAAACACCACAAATACTAAAGAGCTAAAAAGTTCCTCCAGAAAGTACTGAAAAAAGTACTGTCGTTACTCTGATATCACAGTCTGAGCAGGGTCCTAAATTCTGAGTTCTTAAAGTAAATACGTAGTGTGGAAAAATACACGAAGATGAGCAATAGAAGCACACTAACATTGCATTAAAAATGAACAAAATTGCAAAATTGTCCAGAAAGTTCTCAGTCCATAAACCAGCTATCTTCCCAGGATTTCCACTGTAATTTAAGCAGGACTGTAACCTGAACAGGAGAGAGGAATTAACACAAACACAAGGTATCAGCTAGGTTTTGCCTTTCAAATTCTCTTTCTCCTTTATAAGAGAGTCCGAACTTGAGTGTACACGAAGAGAGACCGGAACTGTGCCCTAAGGAAACAGCCAAAACGGGAAAGGAAAAAGAAAGTATGACACCCATGACACTGCACAGAAATCAGTATTAGAAAGAAATGAGTTGAGGATTCAGCTGCAGTGGATGAAGGTTCAAAGGGTGACCCTGATGCTCTTGAGTTACCTCAGCGGGAACACCCGCGTGATCACAAGAGCAGACAAAGAAGCTCCTTTTTAAGGAACAGCGTTTCCTTCTGTTTGCAGACAAAGCAGTAAAGTTGTGACCCTTTAAAGGACATCAGGGGAAACAATTTTCCTAGGAACTGAGATTTCTGTTTGTGCACGTATACCGAGATACGTACTGACTATCAAAGAACAAACAATAAAGGTCCCTGAAGGTTTTCAGGAAAATTCCCCTACCCACATGTGAGTCAGGCTGTAAAGTTTTGACACTGATGAAGTCAGAGTTCTTCATTACCTTGTTCAAGATTGATATTTATTTCTTCTAGGTGGCTTTATCACGTTTCCCTTGAAGTAAGGAGCTTTATTAACAACCAAACTATGCCTGTGGTTACTTGGGGATAAAAATAAAGCTCTCTATCCCAAAGGATTAACATGGAGGATGTAAGCAGGAATTAGTGGAAACAAATGAGTCAGAGAGCACTGGAGAGCTCGATTTTTACACATCCAGGAGCTGTCTGAATACGTGATTTCCCGATCCATTAGAAAAATGCCAGCATTTGGTTTTCCTCTGAGACCAAATTCCCCATAGAATAAAAGTCTCTGGGAGGGGAAAAAAAAAACAAACAAACAAACAAAAAAAAAAACACACCACCACAAAGCCCCCAAAAAATCCAACCACCAAAACAATTACAGTTGAGCAACAACAAAATTCATTTAAGCTCCACCTTCACCTAATATTACACATTCACAATGCTACATTATAGAATATACTTGTGTATATTGAAGTTTCAGAACGCAACAGACCTCTAGCTCTACTAAAAACCAAGATGACATTTATTTTGTTTATATTCATTAGTTAGATATGAATCAACATTCAAGGCATGAAACGTGCCCTATTTCAAGAGCTCCTATTTAAGTTATTAAACTTAGATATGGATGTCTTGGCCAAAGCAGAACATAACAAACATAGAAAAGTACTGATCTTAATACCCAAAGGGCTTCACTTTCATGTTTTAAAGTAAGAAAGAGCTACGCATGGAAGAAGAAAATAACAGCCACGTGGGTTAAGTGAACAGTGAACAAAGGAAAATTCTTTAATACAGCTCTCCAAAGAAAAGCCATCAAAAACAGTCAGTCAAGAAAGCGGACTCAATGTAATATACAATTGGGACAAGCCTACTCCATTTGTAAATGTAACTTACTCTCAATTGCTAAGTCAAGTATCTCTATCTCATATTAAAAGAAGATTTAAAATGGCAAAAGAGACCATCTCTTCCCTTAAATCTATGTATTTGTTGACTTAATGAACAAACACTTGAGTTCTGAAGGAGTCTGAAATTCCCAAGACCCTGCAGACATCCCCACTGTACAAGTGTGATTCGTTTGAGGCTTGTAAAGCTCCTTCTGCAGAACAGCAGTTCAGCGTGAGCAAGAAAGCCACAGGAACAGCAGCAACCATTCACTTCTCGCTTAGGCAGGACGAGGAATCACAACCAAATGGAGCCCTGTCCTTCACTCAGCTTTAATTATCATACTAGAAATATCACATCCCCACTAACAAATGTTTCACTTGGACACAAAAATCAATGACCAGAAAGACTAGAACTTATCCACTGCGTAATCGTTATCTATGAATTACTTAAATCCCCTCAGATCTGGTCTTAGAAAATGGGGGTTATTCAAAAACACTTTTACAATAAATAGAAACAATTAACTCAGCTTCAGTCTGTAAAGCACTTTTCTTTTCACTCCAATTTAAAAGATAAAACCAAGTAAAAGCACCATCATGTTGCACGCATGGTTCCTTCCAGCACGCACACACACACTCCATATCACAGATGTCATTCAGAAGCTCATGTCCAAAGTTACTATGATCCAAGCCTGACAGCATTTAGGTATTTATACCACTGCTTTTATACAGATAAAGGAAATATACTGCATGAGCTCTTCTTCTCCTCCCCTAGAGGCTGGCATTCAGGAAGGCGAATAAACTCAGGACATTTGTTTCAAGCGCTACAAATATCTTCCCATAAAAAAAGATCACAATATTCAAATGGAGGCAAGTCGCAGACTCAAAGGAACCAACGATGCATTTGAACGGCCTGCCACAGATGAGAAAGCCTTGGGAACTGTAAAGTGAAGCAGAAGATGCTTCCTAATACATTTAACTCCATGACATTTGAATAAAAGGCAGGTCTCGAATTCAGTGCACCGTTATACAGGAGGAACATAACATCATCTTCCTGATCTGGAAGCGGCATTGGATTATGTCACTATAATCTAGTCCCCGCTGAATTCACACACAGAAATCTTATGCAATCTACTAGCAGATTATAGAATAGAATTCTACCAAATATTTAAATATTCAATTTAATAGATCCGATTTTGTCTGAACAGCCTGATAAGTTACTTGAGAAAAATCCAACTAGTTATCTAACTGGAGGCAGAGAAAGGTTTGGATGAAACAGGAAATGCCTTGGCACTATAATCCCAAATTTATGAGCTATGGTACCACAATATGGGTTTTATTCTGAGAGATTAAGCTGCACCCTTCTGTGTAAATAAAAATATTGGAGAGATTTTTTTTTTTTTTTTAGAAGTCTACTAAACTGCCATCAGTGATCCAGCAGTGTCTGGGATAAAAACATATCCCAAAATATATATAAACTGTGTTATTAGGGAACATAAATTTTGATAGGAATCAAAAATGAGGAAAAATACACAGCGATGAATAACTGAAGGGCCATCTGAAATGACTAATTCTTAAACACAATTTTTAAAAAGAGCATAAATCTTATCTTTTATCTTTGGAGGATAACCACTTGTCCCCTGCAAACTTATGCAGGAATATTTAACAGATATTAATACATCCTCCGTGGAATAAAAGGAGAAGCTACGATAGTATTCAGGAAAAACTGGATGAGATGATTAGGATTACCAAGCATCAAGGCCTATTGCTGGGGATTCTGTTTCCGATGTAATATGCAAGGAAAAAAATAAAACTCAGCCTTTATTTCCATTCCTTTACGTAACAAAACCAACATCCTTTCAGGCATCTAAATTAGCTATTAACATTTTGCCAAGAGAAGACGACTACCCCCTGGAAGGCTTGTCCACACCAGCAACTATCACTGTGCATTAAGAAAAGCAACACTCTTACTTCCCTTGCTTTAGTTAAGGGCACTAAAACCACAAATCATGTATTTCTATCCCCTACTACATTTCACAAAAAAAAAAAAAAAGACATGGAAACAGATATGGAAAGCAGGACAAAGGTGGGAAAAGAATAAAGTTTTTAAAGAGCATAAAGACAAACTACAGAGAAAAAAAACCCACCACACCCTGTATCCTGTATGAGGTTTTGCTCTTTTTGCTTGTTCTAATACAAAGGCAGCATACGAATGCAATTTTTTGAGTTGTAGTCACCACCAGTATGGCTAGGAAAGGAATCAATTAGGAATCTTTACAAACAAAAAGAATCACTAGAAGACATCTGAAATAAAGAAAAAGGGGATGTTTACTTACTGGAAATGGAAATTCCACTACACACTATACCTAAGAATAGTAATACATTGAATGAAAAAAAGCTATATCCAGATTTCTTTCAGCCTACTTCTTTTCCCTCCCCTTTAAATATAATAACTAAACTAAAAATAACAGACACGTGATAAATAAGGTTTGCAGGACATGTTTCAGCAAGGACCAACAAATACAAAGTATGTAAAAGATTTTGCCCTAAAACTCTAGCCACTTCACCTACCTTCTGAAAGATGAGCCTTCCCTTAAAAGGATTAAAAACTTTGCTAATAGCAATGTGCTCTCTATTTCTTTACAGATTCAAGCTTATTCCTTGTTTACAGCCTTTTCAAAAGGAAAGTCACCTTAACAGCCAGCTAAAACAAATGACAGCAGCAACTATTATTAATTTGCTTCTCCTTTTGTGGTTTTCATCAGTAAATAGTGCTCATAATTCTATTTTGGCTGTGTTTCCTTTTTTAATTTTTTGCTATATACACCCAGAGCGATTATAGCACAACCCGTTCAAGACAGCCTTGACCGGCTGGGAGAACAACCCCCTTCATGCCCCTCTCCTTTCCAAGAACAGCTTTCCCTTGTCAAACTTGAAATATATCAATAGGTCAAGCAGTTTCAACCGACTCTTTAATCACTATTAAAACACCAATTCAATTAACATTCCAAAAGTGATACTTTGGCACAATTCACATAAAACAATTCTTCCAAAGAAGTTCACTTAAATGGGCCTTTTATTGTTAGGACAAATAGCACACTGAGAAGTTATGCAAGAATAATGTCAGCGTCGTGTACTGCCAAACTTCGTAAGACGTGGTTTAACGATCTACAGGATCATCTGAGCTTCATCTGAAGATGCCGGCTTGTTGTGATACATTTTTCTTCAGCAAAAGGGCACATACAAAACCCCGTTTAATACAAGTGGCAAAACAGAAAATAACGGGAATTTTTGCTACAGGGTTAGTTTTATTCCACATCCTCCAAAAAGGTTATCTTTCTAGGCACGTGCTGGTAGAAGCTCCAAAATAAATGTCTCGTCACAACATTTTTCCGATGTGCTGAAGAAATGACTCAAAAGACACACAGCCTTAATGCATAGCACACCTTTGAAGAACCCACAACTGAAACATGGGTAAACGTTTGCTATGTTTTTCTGACAGTTAACAGTGTGATAGTTTATGGAGAAATGTGCTTTAAAGTAAAAGCTTCACTTTCTAAAGACAGCAAAACTAAGAGCAGATGCCTAGCAGCTCACGCTGGTGCCGATCGCTCCGTTGTTACATCCCGCAGAGCATGCCGAGTCACAGAGGTATCCAAAAAAGCTGATCACTGCAGATGAAACCCTCACCCACACCTCAACTATAATAAACATCCCTCAGTCATCTTGTCAAATCCTGTATTGTTTGGTCATGAACTAGTTTAAATACTCCCAGAAATTTTTTTAATCCAGCCCCGAAGAGTAGTTTGTCAATTTTCATTCCATAACTGGCAGTGAAGACTTCCATTACCGTTCCCAAAGACAGACCCGTTGGACACACTCACAGGAAGGAGGAGATCAAGTTAATACGGGAGAGAAGAGAGAAAAACAAAAGAAAAAAAAATTCACAGAGCAAGGCCAGAGATCAAGTGTAATCCTCATTCAAGTCTGATCTCCTGCGTAATAAAGATGATAGAATTTCGCCCAGCCCTCGTCTTGTGACTGAGAAGGAATTTGTATTTTATAAAGCAACCAAAGACAGAGAAGTTAATATCCCACAAATTGGTTTGCTGCATTTCAGCTTTCAGACTCTGAATTTTGATACTTTCACCTTTATTATGTATCCTCTTCAAAAAAACAGAAAAAAAACCCACACACCATACACCCCCCAAAAAAAAAGAAAACAAAAACAACAACAAAAAAAAACCCAAAGAACAGAAAACCCCCACTCTCCTCTCTAAAAGGTATTCCTGTATAACTTAACCTCCTTCTTGTTAGGCCAGACAAATCAACACTTTTTTTCATATTCAGGCTCTCTGCCTCTGGCAGATTCCTCTAAATCATCAACCATACTTCTAGCTCTTTTCTCCAACCTTTCCATATTATTCTACAACCAAGATTGTAAGAGAGTCTCACCGAAGCTATGAGGTTACTTAAATTCTTCACTCCTTTCACCCCTCCCAACACTTGGTATACTCTTCAGAACAGCTCGTAGGCTTTGGGACACCACGAGGTACCAAGAGCTCGGTTTGTCATTTACTACCAACTCAATGGACCTTGCAAAATACATATTGTTGCCCAAATGAATCTAGCTTAACCTGTTACCAGCACTCCACACCATTAGTCTCTCTTCACTTGCAGCCTTACATATTTGTTTAGTCTGCATATTTCTAGCTGCAATCATCTTTTTAATAAAGAACCTTATAAACTCCGTGTCTTTGGACTAAATGCATATCATGGTATCTATAACCAGCAACGTCTTCAACAGACAAAGGAGCTGCACAACTCCTATATAAAGGAGAAGAAATACTATCAGAGAAGATCCCTATTATCTACAAGATTTAGCCCATGAACTAGTTTCAGCTTTTCTGGGACAAAAGAGTACCTGGGGTCTATTCCGTTGCATAAATACAAAATTATTTTTCTTGCTGGCAAGAATAAATCACAACTGACCATTATAATAATTAAATTAAGCCCACACTTCTAAACTCAAAAGAATTTTGATTTCAAAAATCAAAGTTCCCATAGAAACATCGATTCTACTCCGCCAATATTCTTTCTATCCAAAGTTTTAAATTTAATCATATTATGCCTTGTAACACAAAGCATTACATAGAAAAAAGCTCCTAACCACACTACCTAGCATGTTTCTGCCAACAAAAACTTTGGCTAGACCTGAAAAAAAACCAAACCAAAACAAAACCACCTATTTGCAGCTAAAGATCCCATTGACGCCTCTACAATCCTGAATATTATTTTCATTTACCTAGGTAAGACTTACTTTTTTCAAACCACCCATTTTGTTTAGTTCTCCTGATGTACTATGTTTATTTTTAAGTGAAGGAAATAACCCCAGAAGCCTCAAGCAATTCACGTATTTTTCAGCTGTCTGGAAGCCTAGTGCCTTGTAAAAGAAGAACAGAACTGACCTTAGCCCCGCCAGTCCAGCAAGCGTATCTTGAGTGCATCTGCAACACAAACTGAAAAAAACGATACCGATATTTATCTATTCCCCTCTGAAACCTCACAGTTGTGTAGGAAGACGTTTATCTAAACACTGAAGTCTGGCTAAAGAAATGAGGGCATGCCAGATTTATGGGACATTATCATCCTGTCTACAAGCAAATGCTCCACCAGAACTCCAGCTGAGATCTAGCATCAACACCATCTCTACTGAAAAGAAAACGTGGCAGGGTGCTTGAGAGTTAAATTTATGAAGCTCCTGTATGCCTGTACTAAAACAGGAGCAGGAGTGCAAGGACGAATTTAGAAATTTGAATCTGAGTAAGCAAAATGTAAGCATCGATGTGAAATTCTTCTGAAGCTTTATGCTTAAAAGACAATTTTCAACTGCTACTTAAAAAAGAACTGGTCATTTGGCAGATGACCTTCTTAAGGAAAGATATGATTGGAAGCAAACCATGAGGGGAAAAAAAACACCCTTTGGATTTACTTTGGAAAAGTTCTGCGGGAAGCAATAGCACTGAACACTTAACTGCAGCAGCAGAGCTTGACGGTCAAATATCGCTCAGCGGTGGGTAACAAAGAGGCCAGTTACAGGACGGGGCTGTAAAACAACCTCTCCTGCGTAAGACGCTTGCTTCTGGGTTGTGCAAGAAGCCTTTTGGTCGTAACGCCCGCCAGAATACCAATCCATCTCCTCCAAGAAAAGTCCCTCCTACGGAAAAGCAATTCATTTTCCACAGGATGAGCTCTAAAAGCAGCTTGTTTTTCTTGCCAGTACCTGAAAACTGATACTTTTTCCTTAAATTTACAATTGCTTTCCCACAGGGGAACAGGCACTGCAGATGAGCCCACTTCTCTATGCAAGTGCTAAGCAGAGGCGGTTACCAAGTCCTTCTCTTCAGAGTCACTCCACAAGGAGATCTTCAAAGCCCACACTCCCTCCACAAGTTTGCTCTTCAAACTCAGAAGTAGGTCCTCAGCTCAGGCAGGAATGCGTGGCCGGGTGTATTTCAGCACGGTTTGACTGGCATCGCAGGGCCGGGAGGTCACTCCACACACGCTGGATGTTTTATATTGCTCAATAAGGAACCGGTAAGTTAACTTGGCTTCCAGTTCACCCAAGCAAACATTGATACTGGTGTGTGATTTTAAAAAGAATAAGATAAATAAATCCAGAGATGGGTAGGGTTAATTGAGATTGAAGCACTCTGAAATGCTACCACTCGTCAGGCATTCCCGCCAGCTCTCAGCGAAGAGTTAGCAGATCAGCGTCTGCCCGCTCCCTCACAGCCAAGAAGTGCTTCCTGGTTTTCCTCATTTTTATTCATGTTTTAAGTTTACTTAGGTTTTTCACTTTCCTCATTAGATACTTTGCTTTTGCCTTAGATATCTCTTTATGGCTTTCCCTGTAGGATTTTTTGCAGAAGAGTAACTACATACATACCAAGTCAATCAATACAATACACCGTACCATTTTTTGAGCGAGGAAATACCATGAACTTAATAAACATCTTCATTAAGGACAGCGACATTTCAGAGAAGGAAAATAGTTCACTGTTACTGATTGCAGATCCTCTTTGGATTAAGTTTTGTACCCAACCATAAATGAAATTAAATGGTCTTATGTATTAGAAACATGATTCTTTTTCCATATTACCACTTTAACCCCAAACACATCATAATGTACTTCTGCCTCCTGGCTGTCAGTCTTCACATCCCTTCCCAAGTATAGGAAACCAAACCACCAACGTGCAGCTACGACCTTCTTTGTGCACACCCACGCAAGGGGAGTCACACCAAAAACCAGTAAGTTAGCGCTCTCTTTCACAGACCCACAGGAGAGTTTCACTTACAAGAACATTAGCTACGGCAGTACCTATTTTCCGTCAGCCCCACTTCAATGACACTTCTTTCCATCCTGCTGTCAATACTTAGGAAGCATTAGCAGCGGCGATGGGCTGGCAGAGCCCCGCTTCAGGGACATCCCAGGACAGCGGCCAGAGGGTTTTATGACACTGCAAAAAGCTCAGTCTTCAGACAGTTTCAGGCATCTCCAGGGTGCTTCTACCACAGCACCAGGGCACCAGAAGCAACAGCTTTTTAGCCTTTGGTAATCAGCCTGGAAGACTTTGAGGACAACACGGTCACACACCCCTGGGAACGCACCTTCCCACCCTTCCCCGCAGCCAGAGACCATCCTCTTCTCCCACAGCAGCAGCTCGGCTTTGCTCAGGACAGGCGCTGGGCCCTACAATATAGAGAGGGGGACCCAAGTATATTGGTCATGGTTCCTTTTGGAGATAAAATTAATTACTAAGCCCGTATGTAGACAGTATAGACAGTACCTCAAGCACTATTTCCATAAATCTTTTATCCTACTAGTACTTTGCCAGGCTGATTAGGAGTAGATGACAGGAAGAGGAGGACTAGAAATACTTCCAAATGACCGAGCTTTTACAAATCAGAAGTTAGTGCAAGACAGCAGCTGAATTCTGGTAATCACCCCTGTTCAGCACTAAAAAAAAAAAAAAAAAAAAAAAGTCTCTACAAATCACAACATTCATATTCTGAAAAACAGAGACCAGGTTTCACAAAAAAAAAAAGAACTTGAGAGCTGGCAGATTGTCTTGTCAGAAGTGACCTTCTGTGTCACATGTTTCAAAAATGAGAAACGATTCTTGCACACATAATGAATAAGAGAGTTGTCTGAAATGCCTTAGGAAGCTATGGTTATCAGATCAATAGCAGGCACCCACAGACAGCCTGCCCCAGCAGATACTTCATAAGTGCCTCTTATTTAAGGTTAAACTATCTTCTGGTGAAATGGAACTCAGCTGTAGTAGATAACTATATGCTAGCTCCTGATTTGTAACACTGAGTTTAACTTCAAACCAGCCTTCACTAGCAATTTGAAAAATATTTAAACCTTGCTAAATGGGTAGAAGTAAAGGCCACGGATCTTGCAAACTGAATGAAAAATCACTTTTTTATTTTTTTAAGAGAAACTCACATTAGTAACATGGGACATGAAGGTAGGCCCACTCAATAAACAGATATTTTTATGGTTTGCTTCAATGTCAGTTCATTTATAGGCAGGTTCTCAACTAAGAACACATGCAATTCATTCACACATAATTTATCCTTAAGAAAATTACAACTGCTCCTACTCCTTACCAACCACCACCAGTTTCTATTCAGCTGAAGTTGTCTTCACTGGGTGCTTCTGGATCCTTGCTATTTGTCAAAAGCAGGAGGAAGTTCTGGTGGTCCTGTGGGCTGTCTTCAGCAGGTACCAAAAGTGGGAGACTGTGCCAGATATACAACTGCCACCTGGGTTTTACGGGAAGGTACTTAAAACTTGTTCACCCCATTCAGATAATTTTATCACAGGACGCATGGCTTGTGTTTTGAGAACTTGCGCTGGCTAAGACGAACACATGGCTTTTACATTTCCAGTACTACTTCTCCCTTTTAATTCCACTTCTGCTTATCTGCCTACACTCTTAAGAGCACATTTAGTATTCACTGTTTAGAGGCATTAATTTGAGGATTAAAGAAACGAAAACCACAAAACAGGCATGGTAAAAATCAATCTCGTCTCATTAACGTTCTCCAACCTGGCACAAAGGGAATACCACTAAAAACCATAAACAACTCAGTTCTGAACTTTCTATACAGAGTAAGCTACAAAGAGCAATGTTACCACTGCCCAGTGTCTACCCATTCAACCCTCGTGCCATGAGGGGAAGCCACTTACCAAAAGGGAACTGCCTACAGATTTGCATGCATTACATCCTTTTCTTTCATAATTAAGGCAGAGGCAGCATCTCTAGGTCACAAAGTGCTCTGCCACTCAAAAAGAGGATAGATGCCAACTACTCCACTTCCACTGGGCTTCCAAGGCTTCAAGTAAAAAAAAAAAAGTTGTTGAGCAGAACAATGTGGAAAGGGCACACAATGCTAGAACAGGAAAGGAGATAGGGGAAACAATACGAATGTGGTACATATAGCTATCTGCTGTGGGAAGGAAAGCTCACGTCCTGAAGATGGTCTTACAGAAGTGTTTGTTCCTCCTCATAAAAATAAGAGGTAATCATACTGGTGGGGGCTGGAGGAGCTGAGCTGTTTGAGACATTTTCAGTTTCAGAAAATTAGAGATTTCCTTTTTAAATAAGCAACAGCCTGTATCAGAGGGGGGGGGGGGGGGGGGGGGGGGGAAACACCTCTCATTACACCAGTAGGGTTTTTTTGTTTTGTTTTAAAACACCTGAGTCTCACTTGCAGCAACCCACAAGATTTGATGATCACTTTTATGAAGCTTGGAAGATGATGACTCAACTGCATAGGGCTTTATCTTTTGTTCGTTTTTTAACTATAAACTGCTACAAATTCTGGTCATTTCTCCCTTTTCTGAGTGAGCCAAAATCTTTGGGGTTTTTGAGAGCAAATGACAGACAGAGAATGGAAACATAAATAATAAACAAAAAAACCCCTCTAAAATATAACCGAGAGCCTTATTTCTAACTTCAACAATTAAGAAGAGAGCAACAACAGCTTTGTACATCCAGATGACAGACCCCACTATGAAGAACAGAAACTGACTTCTGAGGACTTTCACAACATAAGGCATTAAACTACGTGAAGCTTCAGTCCCGTCGCTGAAGTAACCTGCGCAACCAGAAAGGGAAGTCTGTCAGCCCAAAGCCCTTGGGGAAAGGGAAGCAGGAATTCAACTGAAGGTCATTGCAACCAGAGCACAACATCACACATGTATGGTTTTTATACTGCTGTCTTTGAGTGGACTGGGAACATGAGCTTAAGCAGAAATCAAAGTTGGCTTACTCATGTAGAGAAACTATTACCCGGCCAATGACCAGCATTTAGACATTTCTTTTGTTTTAAAGGCTATTCCAATCTACCTAACTTTTGCTTCACATTCTTCATGAAGTGTACTACACATTAAATTATCTTGCCCTGCCTCCCAAACTGTTTCATTGGGGTTTCTAGTTAATATATTCTTACAGGAAGAACATTTTCCTGAAGGTCCAACTAATCTATCCTTCATTTTACAGATAATGATATAATTAAGAGAAAAATAAAATGTCAAGTATTTAAATATCCATGGTCCAATATTATACATGACTAAAAGTTCCTAGTCATCAGCTGCAGAATGTAAAGCAAAAATATCCTGCTATTTCAGCGGTACCAAAGACCATTATTTTAAAACTAAGTATATGAAAGCAGTTGGATGGCTGGACAACATCTTTTCTCTGTATTTTGCAGGAATTTACTGAAGTACAAAACAGTGGTTAGGAATATTAAATCATGTAACAGATTAAAGAAAAAGCATCAGTGGATCAACAGGAGAGGAACAGGGAAAAGTATCTACATCAGATGCTTAATCATTATTGAACAAAATTATTCCAACCTTCAATTCACTAACCTGTAGAGCAGAAAAAAAAAGGAAAAAGGAGGTATTCTTTGTAGCTAAGGATATGATAAGTTATTTTCATGACCGAAAAAAAGCAAAAACAAAAAAAGAATTTGTGAAAGGGTGGAACAGAAACAACCTGAAAGCACAGAAGTTTTAATTCATAATAAGACATTAGCCTGTTTGAGTATTGAAAGTTTCAAATGTCCCTCCTGGAGTCCTGTACATGAAGTTTCCACCATGCTACAAAACAGACTGAAATGTATTTTTGCTCCAATGGAATTGGTGAAAAGACAAAAGCTCAAACACACATTTTCCTCTTTTTGCTTTATCTAAAAAACACTAATAAATTCAAGCTCATACAGGTCTTTAGGCTGTCGGCAGAGTTCTTCCATGAATGGCTCCTTGGTGGCCCGTGCAAAGCCAACTTCAATTCTACTCTGCTTCCTAAAAGATGGAAAGATATACCAGAAGATTCACAAACACATCCGATGATCTATCTCCCTTTAAAAACAATGTTAAGTAGTTCTCTTCTAGATTTGTTTTTTTCCAGATAGGTTAGTAGGATTAGGATATCTTGTATGCTTATTGACTTGGTTGTCCTAAAGGATGTTATCCTGGATCCCCTGTGGTGAAGGATGGCAGATTACTTGTGTGGAGAATACATTCAAACTAAGCGCAAAAAAAAATCTCTTTTTCTTTGACCACCTCTGCTCTCAGCAGTACCACTTGCATAAGCTAAGTTTAATCGCCAAGTTCAGATCTCATTTCCTAGGCATATCTTCAGGTACTGCATATGAAGTTATAGTTAATATGACAGATGCAGAAAAAGGAATTTATCACAAGTTTTATGCCTTTTGATCAAATCCCAGGATGCTCTACCCAGTGTTCACCTGAAAGAAAGCAAATCATTCAGGCTTGGGAGAGAAAATGATTCTTTCTGTTCCATGATTTTTAATGGCTCCAGATGTATCCACCACAGACTCAGCATCTTTCTCGATGGAGACCCAAACAAAGGTTACTTGTTTGGATATTTTGCAATAGTACAATGTGACTCACACAAAGAATTACCAAGTTCAGCCAGTGAAACACTGCCACAGGAAAAATCACTTGGAAGCTCACATGGCTAGTGGCTTCAACACAAGACAATAATTGTAGTTAAGCAAACAACTCATCTATAAGATGCGATTGCAGTGTGAAGTAAAGATACTTAAACCAGCCTAAGTATCAGAAGCAGCACAGCCGAGGCACTGTGAAGCTGGCTACGAGTCTCCCTGGCTTTGACATTTGTGCACTATAGTGTGTATGTACATGTGAGATGAAAAAAGAAAAGTACTTGCCATACATAAGCACTCAAAGTAATTGTAAAACCATACAGCGAACAGCTAGTTACCTGCCCTGTATTTGTATTTCAAGCACCCACTGTCTCCTTTTTTCTAAAGGGAAGAGTAAAAGTTCATTGCATAGTCTATAGAAAAAGGCACCACAACACAGACTCCCTAAGTTCAGGCACCTAAACATGCAATACTAATTTTAAGTAGCTATTTGTTTTTCACTACAGACTGTGCCCGATACCCCAGAAATAACCAGAATTGGGTCAACATGAGTTACCTTGTACACATTCATCTCTATGTTACAGCTAATTAAGCTTTTTGCTGATCTGTGCAACGCTACCCAGCTAGAGAGAGAACTCCTGCGGAAAAAAAAGTATCCCATCCCATCCAGTCCCATCCCCATGTTTTCCCCCTCATGCCCAAACTGTTGAAGGAGCGGTCATTTCTTAGAAAGCTCACGTATACGTTTCACAAACATTAAAGTGAAACTGAAAAGTGCAACAGGGCATTAGTAACGTGCTGTCTTGCACAGAACACCTATTTAAGCCTTTGCACACACCCTACTAGGAGACCTGTTTTATGGAAGTGAATAATCCAGTTCTTGGACACCCTTCTGAAATTTTCTACAATTTCTCCCACATCCCGATCCACCATGATGATGAATTTCCATTTGTCTGCAATTTTTGTCAGCAGCTTTGCCATTGGATTTACACTGTTTGACTAACCATTTCTCTTGTTCATGCCTCCCTCTCTCATATATTTTCAGTATGGCCACAAAGCAGACAGTCAACACTTAAACTAGGCTTTCAGCTGTCAAGTCAATTTTGACAGAGATATCTGGAAAATACACCTCCTCCTTCAGTAAACAGGGAAGAAAGGATGCAATGCCAAAGGCACAAACTCTTCATTATGAAGATTCTCAGTATCGCTCCAAGCTAGGATCTGGGGCTTTAAAACACGGGTTTAAAGTAGACTCGTTCAATCAATTCAAGAACTTGTACAAACTCATTTGTATCAGCCAAAGCCGAGAAGCAAAATTTTCACAGAAAAACAAGAACACAGGCCATGCACCAAAGACTAGACAAGCATATATTCTTGTTCTCCCTTCCACCGTCCACTCAGATGCACTTGAAAATAGTCAATATTAACCTCTCTCCTGCCTTTTACAGTATGACACTCAAACTCAGGCCTTACTCCAGGCCAAAATTAGAAAACAAAGACAACCTCTTTTGTTATAGAAGTTGAGGTGCTACTGAGGACTCCAAAGTTGCTAGCGTTCGTCAAGCTGCAATGCCGTGGCATGACACTGGAGAGCTTTAGCCAGGCACAGACCTCAGGTCACTGATACTATTCAAGAGAGAGTCTCACTGAACCGTCAAGTAGTTCCCACTTAGGCTAGAACAGCGTGGTCACTTTGCGTGCTATTATTAAATACCACATGCAAAGCGGGGATTTCACATGGAAGCTGGAATACAGAAGTTACTGCAGAGGTTCACGTACGACATTTATCTTGGCCTGCATCAAGTACTCACAACAAACAAGTGGTGTACCCTCCCCATTAGCTTGCCTCCCCAGGAGTCAGTACTAAAATTACACATTAGAAACAAAATTCCTCCTTCAATAAAATGAATTCCCCATAGATGAATAAATAAACTCTGTTAATTTTGTCTCCCGTTTCTTTTTGATGTTCGTGTATTTTTCACAATTCCCTCTGACAAGGTATTTCCATATTTTTACTCCATTTGCATACAAAAGCACTTTCTTTCAGCAGCCGTGAATTTGCCACCTTTGACTTCACTTGTGTATCGTTGTATTTTTAAGTTGTGGGACACGGAAAATAGAACCTCCTCCAGGACTTTCTCCAGACCATTATTTCTTCATATTTTTAATCACTTCCCAAGTTATTCTGCTCTTTTCAGAAAACATTCATTTCAGAAAAAAAGTAATCTGGTGCACTGCTTCACAACAACAAAACCATGCTTCCAGGGATGGTCTAAAGCCAAACCTTTATTCCTGCCTCTGAACCTGCTTCAGAGGCTTCGGATACAGAGCTCACTGACGGTGAACTCTCTTCAGGGGTTTTCCCCACGTACACCAGAGATTTTCCTCGGCAGCTAACCATACTGTCCCTTTGAACCTCTGCTCTTACGATTTCCTTTTCAAGATGCGAGGACTGTAACCGTACACAGTAATGCCAGGGAAGCTGCACTATTTATGTACGAGGCACTGGTCTTCAGCTGTCATTGTTTTACATGCAACAATTATGAACAATTAATACACAGAAGCCAACATCATATTCTGCAGGATAATTTTCCCAAAGGCAAAAAGCAAAAAATCAAAGCTTCTTGGTGGCAACTGGTCCCCGAGCCATGACTCACCAGCAACAAACTAAAGGCATTTTATTCTCCGTAATTTCCATCTCATATCTTGTTAAGTTCCAGCCTCTTGAGCACAGGTACACTCTCAGCAGCCTTTCTCACTAAATGATCCCTGATGCCCAAGACACTTTTTGAGGTGATATCCTCTAAACCTTTCCACAAATGACCTCCTCAGTTAAACATACCTCATCACACATTCAGCAACACCCAACCCCAACTGCTACTCCGTCACCATTTCACCTGGTTTGGAAAGTCTTTCCCACATGCCTCAAGAGTCCTCTTTGGCTTTGACTAACCTACTTTTTTTTTTTTTTTTTTAATCATTAAGGTTGGAAAAGACTTCTAGGATCATCTAGTCCAACCATCAACCCAACACATCCGTGCCTACTAAATGTCAACCCAATGCCTCCATGCCTACTAGCTTCTTTTCTCCCAGTGTAGTCCTCTACTTCCAAAAGTCAAAACCAGGAGAATATCAAACAGAGTAGCTACAACTGACCTTCAGTTGTGAGGAAAACATGCTGCTTAATCCTACTCTTTCTTTGTTCTGTTTCAATATGATGGAGGCCCATGCTTCCTCCCTACCTGCGGCCAATTTGTGTATTGTTCACCACACAAGGGAACATTTGCCTCCAGGGCAGCAGGGAGACCAGCTTACCTGGGCTGATCTCATACTGCAAAGGACTGAGTCACATCACAAGTACTAATATCAGTACTGGATTATTGAATATGTTATTAGTACTAATAATTGAACTATCTGAACTAATAGTTCTATATAAGTATTAATAGTTCTAATAGTACAGTACTATTAGAACTGTATCTGTATAGTACTAATACAGAACTATCAAATTGTAATATACTGAATATATTACAATCCCTGAGAACTTTGCTGGGTCACCCCCTTTGCAGAAGAAAAACATGTGCAGAAGGAACCATACATCTACACAGATAAATACTAAAAAAAAAAAAAAAACCCCAAAAAAACCAAAAACAAACCAAAAAAACAAAGTCAAGGGACTCAAAGCCTAACTAAGCTAGAGAGGAACCTAACACTTCTTACCAGCTGAACACTCACACGTAGCCCAAAAAAGCTCAGCACAGGCAGTGGCCGGCACTGCTGCCAATGAAACACTGGCGATCAGAAACTGAGCTTCACACACGCTCACCAGCACTGATCCATCAGACATTAGCAAACCAGTCACGAGAGGGGTAAGCATCCGTTACGCAGATACATTGCAGCTGACCCAAGCCGCAGAAAAGCCTTTTCCAGGCTATGTTTATCTCTCTTGTCCCTATTAGCTCTGACAAGTCAAAAGGCACAGGAAAAAAATCTGCAGATGCAAAATAAAGAGGTGGGGGGTGTAAAAATACGAACTGATAGCTGAATATCTGTGCTGGATTTGGCTGGGATAGAGTTAATTTTCTTTGTAGTAGTTAGTATGGGGCTATGTTTTGGATTTGTGCTGAAAACAGTGTTGATAATACAGAGATGTTTTAGTTGTTGCTGAGTAGTGCTTACACAGAGCCAAGGCCTTTTCTGCTTCTCACCCCACCCCACCAGCGAGCAGGCTGGGGGTGCACAAGAAGCTGGGAGGGGACACAGCCAGGATAGTTGATCCAAACTGGCCAAAGGGCTATTCCATACCATATGGTGTCACGCTCAGCATATAAAGCTGGGGAAGAAGAAGGAAGGGGGGACATTCGGAGTGATGGCGTTTGTCTTCCCAAGTCACCGTTACGCGTGATGGAGCCCTGCGTTCCTGGGGATGGCTGAACACCTGCCTGCCCATGGGAAGCAGTGAATGAATTCCTTGCTTTGCTTTGCTTGCATGCGCAGCTTTTGCTTTCCCTATTAAACTGTCTTTATCTCAACTCATGAGTTTTCTCACTTTTACCCTTCTGATTCTCTCCCCCACCCCACCGGGGAGGAGTGAGCGAGCAAGCGGCTGGGTGGGGCTTAGTTGCCAGCTGGGGTTAAACCACAACAATATCCACAGATGAAAAAAGTCAAATCAGCTAGTGTAGACAGCTACCTTAAGATGAGAAGAAGGACAAGAAGGGAAGTTTGCTTCCCCACTTAACCTTTATGTTTCCCCATTATCATGACTACTTGTTGGTAAGTTCAAAACCCAGCCTCTTTCTTAAAATGCAATTACAGGATCATGAAGTGAACTTTATGAAATACTTGTCATTAACTTACCAGTCTGCTGCTTTAATACCAAGCCAGCAACACAGGGGACATGGACCACTAATAATTAAGAAACCCTGCTGCTGGGGGCACCACTTACCTGTCCGATGAATGAACATCAACTTAAAGAGACTGAAATCCAACATACAAACAAGTTTTTACTTTTGAAATATGAAAGCATCAGAAAATAAGCCTAAATCCTACTGCCACAAAACTGTTAGGTGCAACCACCATGCGTTAGTATTCCAGGTTTAAAGGCGGAGCATGCCCGAGAGCCTCAGAACTTCAGGACGTGTTTTGCACTGCCCGAGATAAAAGCCTACGTGCTAGCTCAGAGCTGCATGCCATCAACACCCAGCAGGAAGTTTTGGTTTACTCCACAGTTGCTGTCAGCACTGCCTAGAAGATATATATACACACACACATACATATATATATATATAGCTTTGACATCCCAAGTTTCCAACCTCCAACCCTTTCACATGAGAAAGTTCTTCTGGCTGATGCTGTTGCTTACCTTCCTTTGTTCTGAAAAATACTACTTCAAACATACTACTATGAAGGTCTCAAAGCATACACTCAAATGCTTTAGAGACTAGGCCTCTATCCAGCAGACTAGTCCTTTAAAACATGCTAAAAGTTTACAGTTTCTCTCTTTTTTTGTATAGTTTATGCACTTTTTTTTTTTAATTCCTTTAAATTAACTGACCCAAACAGAAAACAAGCAAATGTAATTTGTAGTGTCAGAATCTAAGGAGTAAATAAATAATTCTCTGCACCAAGAGTGCAACAGTAGCCACGCTGGGTCAGACAAGACCGTCTATCCAAGCCTCTGACAATGGAGAAACAGTCAAAAGCAGATGGCTAGGAAAAAAAGAGCATAAAAACATGGCAAGCATATGATACTTCTCCCAAGTATTCTTCCATCCGTGTCTTGTTTCCTTGAGTTGAATCCAATTTCCAAATAACTTCTCCCATAATCATCAGATTGGAAAACTGGAAATGTTGAATTATTTGCTGTGAGCATTTACATAAAAAATAACCAAGTCTGACAACTTCTGCACACCCATTTTACAAGACTTGCAGATAACAACATGAAAGATTTAGACTAGACTAAAGAGCTGATTTTTCCAAGATAAGGAGGGGTGTGAATGTACAACCAAGAGAAGAGTCCTCCCTAGAATAACTGATTTGCCCTTCAGACCAAACTTGGTAGAACAGGTCAGGTGTGCACTTCTGTGATTTACTGAGTGATAACAACACAGAAACATACATTTTAAGCACTTTGGCACGCAAATTTAATTCTTTCTGGAAAAAAAGTGAGATTTTTCTGAATAACAGAGTGAGAAATAATGCAAGATCAACAGAGCGATGAGTAAAAATCACACATATTTTAAATAATTCAGAATATCGGCGATTAAACTGATATAGTACTAATATCAACACATACTTAACTTTTGATCCATCACCGCTACTGCAGATATACTCATCAATCGCTAAAGTCTAATCTCGTAAAAACAAAACTCTGTGTTACAGGAACGAAGCTTCAGTGTATCGAGGTTTACATTGTTACAGCCAACTGCCTAACCCACCAGAATAACAAATAACCATCCAAACTGAACTGAAAGTAAAATATAGGAGACTCCTATGGAGATAATAGTCCCCAAAATAATGCTGATAAGCAACAACAAAAATAAACATACATTCACACGCTAAATATAACATGAACCAAGAAAATTTTAAAAGAACATGCATTCCAGTTAACTTTGTATAATTGTGTATTTTACTAGAGTACTGAACTAGTGTAGTAGTTAGTACCAAGCATGCCCTCATTTTCTAGGCCAAATCTTCCATATTTTACAGTGTACATTGTGTAAAGTACTACTGGGGTATTAAGACAGACATCTTGAGTTGGCACTCAGTATTTAGGTAGGCAAGATGGGTGCAAACATTGAACTGTACTTTTGTCATATTGTTGTGCTAAAGAATTTTTCATCTGCTGGATGATTGTTTCTTTCTGGATTCCCCTGTATATCTACGCACACACAGTTAAAGAAAACAATGTATTTGATGATCCTGTAACTGCTTCACAAGAATTCAGTAGTAAGCAATGTCAGGTTAATAAACAGACAAAAGAGCTAAATTTTAAACTCCTCCTTACTACAAAAATTCAAAGCTTACTTGGTACCCACCTGGTAGAGATAAGAAAGTGACACCATAGAGAGATAAGAGCCACAGACCAAGGACTGCAGACATGTTGTGTCCACACAAAAGAAAAAAAAATAAATAAGGCAGGCTTTTGAATCTCCTTGTTGACTTAACATCAACAGAGTTGCAGCGTCCACAGGGTCCCTTCCTTCTTCGACAGGACAGGAGAAAGCATATATGTGCCCTGGGAGCTGCTATTTCTTAGAAGATTAACGAGAGCTGTTAATAAACCAGAGTCCACAGACCCCAACACGGCCTAGCCCAGTCTTGGCAATTTCCATCGCTCTGCAGGAGCGCAAGTCAACAGGGAGACGGTGCAAGAGTCCTTACCTGCCTCTGAAACACTGGGGACGCTGGGCTTGACGCTAATTCCAACAACAGAGAAGAATAAGGAAGATATGCCATGCCACCCTCAGTACAATACAACACCACTTTTCAGCCAGCGCTCTGCAAGTACAGCTTCAGCAATCCTGCTACAGAAGTCCCACCAAGGCTCGGGAAGCAGCGGGAGCTTCTACTGCGGTGCTACGCAGGCAGCAGCAGCGGCAGCGGCCCTGCTCCAGGGGGCAGAGGGACTCCCACTGCTAGGAAGGCGATGAGCTCTGGACGCTTGTGTTGCCCCGAGACAGGTATCGCCCGGGTGCTTCACCTGGCACCTTGGAGAACCACCTCTGGAGTTTTCCAGATGCCACACAGAGCTGGAACCTGAATGTTCAACTAACACTGCATAAAATACTGCAATAAGAACAAACAACTGAAGAAAGGGCTCTAAAACCAGAAGACAAAGCCTGGGAGGGACTTATTTTATAGTACATGATAGAAAAAAAAAAGCAGACGGGCGTAAGGGAAATTACCAAAGAACAATCTCACCAAGATAATTCTTCTGTTGAAATAAAGCCCACTGCTATTCACCCACATGGGTCTGGCTTTCTAGAAACAAGCAACAATTACCTGCAGGAGACTTCCCACAGCAAAACATGTCAATTCTAAAACTGAAGTAGATTTAAAAAAAAAAAAATACTGCAAAGGACATAGAAAGCATATTGAAAACAGAGCTACTGGTAGAGAGCTTTCATGATAGTAATAGATTAAAAAATGCAAGAAGCAAAAGCTCTTAAACATCTCCTTCCCCCCTCCAAAAACTGTTTCTGCATAACTTTTTGGCAGTTTCATTCCTCCCTTCCTCCTTCTCAATTCCTGACACAGGAAAAGCCATTTTGGGCTAGATTGTGACATGAAGTGACACAGCAAATGAACTTCCCTCCCAAACGTCACCAAGAGGAAACTGGAATATTGCACGATACTGCAGCTCCCCAAGTTTCATAAGAAAATATAATCGGCATTCTTCATATTGCCACTAACAAATTTTAACAAAATTCAGCCAAACGTGAAGACAAGAAAAATACCGAACAAGCTATTTCTCCCACGAGCAACTTAACAGGCAAGAGCATCCATACATCTCATTTTTCAGCGTAGTCTGGCCCTCTACGTGACAGAGCAGAGCTTCCTGACCTAATAACCAAGAGCAAGATATTCATATGACCAAGACCACAAACCACTTCTCCAGTCCCTGCCCTCCCACCTCCTCCACCCCAGCACTCCAAACCACAACCCACGCTCCCTCTTGCATCCCGGAGATGCTGCCTGCCGCAACACAGCGGGCCAGACAACCCTGCGCTGCTATCCCAGACAGAAACTGCCTGCAGCCCATGCTCTCTGCGCATTAAATCCTTATGCGCAGGCTCTTATCGCCGAGGTGAAAGAGGGAGCCACATCCGAACGGCTCGCGAGTTGCGGGTGTTGGAAAGTCTGAGTCTGACGACAGCCGATATCAACGGGACATCTGAAAGCACGCAGCGAGAAGTGGCGAACGAAAGTTGGAACCTCTCTGACTCCTGCCTGGGTCTGCAGTCAGCAGCCACCCGCTCGGGCAAAAGAAAGCCAACAGGCACGGCAATCTTCTCCGTACATCCACACTGCGCAAAGCCGGTCCAAAAATACCAGAGATCAGCAGTCGTAAGGTCCCTTTTGGCCCCTCAAAAATACACTTCTTTCCAGACTTTGTTCTACTGCCGAATCATTTGTTTTAAGCGACTAACTCTACAGTAGTACCGAAATAACGCGCTAAGCGCCAGGCACCCCGGGAGGGTTTCCCGGTCCCGGCCGCCCCGCCGGGGCAGAGCGGGGCTCACCTCTCCATCTCCCGCCCTCGGGTTCTCGGAAAGGCGAAGCTGTCCCGAGCCAGGTCACCCGACCGCAAACCTTTCCCATCAACAGCTCTTACATTAGGGCCGAGCCAAAATTAGGGAAAAGAAAAAGACGCGCATAGCGAGCAAGGCACGGACGGTGCCGGCGGGCAGTCCCCGCCCGACGCGGCGGCGGGGCAAGCGCCGCTCCCACCGGACCCGGAGGAGAGGGGCAGCCCGCCGGCAAACACCCCGCAAGTTTCTGGGAGGCCCTTTCCACCGGGGAACACCGGGAGCCCGCGGGGCCGGACCCCCCGCTCCTCCGGGCCGCCCTGCACCGCGCCCGGGAGAGGGGCCGCGCCGTGCCGGGGGCCTCACCCGCCGTGTCCCAGATGGAGATGTTGTAGGGCCCCCACTGCTTGAGGTAGAAGGCGCCGCCGACGGTGCTGACCGTCTCCTGGAAGCGCCTCTCCATGTAGCGGTGCAGCAGGGAGGTCTTGCCCACGTTCATGTCCCCCAGCAGCACCACCTTCCCGTCCGGCTTCTTCATCGCGGCCCGGCCTGCCGGCTCCCGCCCGCCCGCCCGCTCCGCCCGGCGCGGCGGAGCCCGGAAGCGGCGGGACGAGGGCCGAAGGCCGCCCTCCGCGGGCACCGCAAACTTCGCAGGCTCCGCCGGAGCCGCCGCAGCCGCGATTCCGCCCCGGCTCCTCCTACCCCCGGCCCGGCCCGGCCCCGCTCCTGCCCCCGCCCTCCGCCGGCGCCAGGGGGAGGGGACGCGGGCGGGGAGGCGGCCGGAGCTCGGCGAACCCCCCCACCCCGGGCCTCGGTCTCAGCCCTGCCCCGGAGGAGCCGGGTGATGTGTGCCGGCCGCCCCGGTACCCCCTGCCCCGCGGCAGGGTGGCTGCTGGCGGGCTGCCGAGAGGCCGCCTCCCGCGGGGGCGTCGGGCCGGAGCTCGGCCACGCCGAGCCTTCGGGGGGATGCTGATGCACCCCGGGCTGCCGAAGTCTCTCCCGGCGGAGATGACAAAGCATCCCGCTCCGCAGCTCTCCTTCAGCCCCAGCGGAAAGCCCGCTCCTGCCGCTCCCCTCCCGGGGTGTACACGGAGAGGCAGAAAGTTGCTCCGAAATCAGCATCTCCCACGGAGCTGTGCCAGTTGCCAGACAAACATGTTGGCCTCGGTGAGAGGTAGGTTTTCTGTAGGAATCGGGGATTATTTTCCAAGGGGCAAGTCTCCCCGCTTTCACGGTCAGTTGCCCAGGTGCTGTAACTCAGCTTAATTCCAGTTCAGGTGACAGAATCGCAGTCATTTAAATTACCCAGAGATCTAGCCTATCATTTTTGCATCGATCATCTTCGTGCCAAACAAAAGCAGGAAAAATATTTTAATAGGACGTAGACACGTTACGAATTTTGGGCAAGGAAAGGGATAATGTGCAGACCAACTGGAGGGGAAACAACCGTTAGAGTACTTTTAAGAGAATTTACCAATTATCAATTTCCTCTCCCTCCCCATGCGGAAGCATTCAGATAGCGGCACTTTTCGTAATGAATGAACACGCATCCTCACACTTGCATGTCTCATGTCAAAACTGTTAGAATTTCTTTAGCCAGTCTAGGTTTCACATTTATGTGATGCTTCGATTTTTGCTTACCTGCCAAAAAGCAATTGCTCTGTAGCAGGGATTTTTTTAAGCCATGGCCAGTTAACTTTGCTTATTCTGCTTTTACTGTCCAGATTTGTGGTTTTGCAGCTGTACCTGGTGATACATAATTTCAGTTCAGAATCGGATACCCACCAGATATTAAAGTACTGGAGATACCCAGAGAGAGAGGATGTTAAATTATTTGGAAAAAAAAATGCTTACAAGAGACTCCAAAATAATAATATGGGATGTGATTCTATGTAATACTATGTGTGTGGGGGTTGTTTCACTTTCATTATTGTATGGCAGTATTTTGCTATGGGCTGTGCAGCCTTCACCTCGGATTCCCGTTTCCTGCCTGGATTCTCATCTCAATCCCAGAGCTGGGAAAAAGAAACTCATTGAATCAGAGTGCTTCTCTGAGGTAGTGCAAAGCAAGTAGATTTCTTCTGGGTGCCTGGTATGAAAGCATAAAAGGAACAGACGTTCTTTTTGCATGGATACTATTTGCAAATTCCCATGTGCAATGTCTGTTACTCCCTTTTGAAGTGGCAGGCACCGTTTCAGAAAGAGAAAAGAAGAATCTTGTATCAAAGAGTTTAGACCATGAAGATCTGAACCAGTAAAGGGATCCTCGATGTATGTACTCTCACCTTATGCATTGATTTACTGTCCACATAATAAGGAAATACCTAAAAGCTTAAGTATGATTATTGATTTACAGCAGAGCTTCTGCTACCAAATCATAGCAGTTAAAGCACTTGAAACAATTATTTCTGTATTTTACCAAGATTCTGCTGCACTTGAGTTACTTTCATGTACTGAAAGTAACTCAAGTACTGAAAGTTACTGAAATGTAGCTCTTTCAGGTGTTCAAAACAGGTATCAATAGTTTCTAACAGTGATGCAGACAAGTTAGGACAGAAAACAGTTTCAATAATAGGGTGAAAATGCAACTGGGATTTTAGGTTTTGTTCATAAATAACGTGCACTATAAAAAGTGAACACTGCTCCCTTCACAGATGTTTTCTGCAGTTGCTTGAAACAGATACCCACATCCCCACATTTTTGAGTGTGTGTATTTCCAGCTAGCAGCGGTCAGTCAGACAGGGGACTCTCCTGAAAGTGTCACCAGCCAACTTTCACTGATGGTAATGTATTACTTTTGTATGTTAACCGTGGCCTAGCTAAATGAGACGACAAATCCATCTGGCCCAATACTCATTTGGAGCCGGTACCACAGCTAACGACTCTGACTCAGCCAGGGATGTGCATTATCCAACTACTATATACCTCCCACTCACCACTTAAAGGATCATCTCTGTTTCATACTAATCTACCCCTAATAATCGGATGCAATAAGACGGGAGAGTACTGTGTGTTGTTTCAGATCCTTGAGAGAATTCAGGAAAATGATGATGTGGACAGGTTCCAGGTATGTAGAAGGGCTCCTGAGGTAAGCCCTTAAAGGCTCAAGGTTGTGAAGTCCTCAGCAGTCTGAGCTTCCCCTGACCTTAGAGCATGTTCACTAGGCACAGCGCAGTGTGTTTGGTTATTACTGCCGACGTCTCCCTGTATGAATGCGCTCCAATCTACAGCGTACAATTTAAGTCTCCTGTTGTTAAAGTCAAATGGCTCATGATAGTCTGTAATGCAATATAGATAATAACAGAGCGTATATGAAAATATTTGGGAAAACACTAAGAGCCTGTAATTTGCTCTCTAGCCCTCAGATGCATAGGCCTCTTGCAAGACCATTTCCCCAAATCACTGAGTCATCTGTACTAGGAGGTCTCCACTGTAGTAAGTATGGCCATGAAGAACGTCAAAAGTTGCTTGATAGGAAGGAATGTGGAATACTTTACTGTCTGGGCAGTGCATGTATGCAGGCTGCACGCATTGTCTGGGGTTTGTTTGTTTTTCATTTTAGAGCATCTGAGGACACCATTCAATTACAGTGAGGCTGTTCATTAGCCTTTCTGACAGCGTGGCAACGTGGTCACCATGGTTGGTCTCCAGATGTTCTGGAATTCAGACACTTGGGCTAGCTTACAGAGGCAGACAACGCATTAAAGTTTCCTACCCATTTCTGTGCTAGAGTAAAACCCCCTCAAGAACGGGAATGTCAGCCTTGTACGCCTGCCAAAAACCTGAGCCAATAATGACTGTACTGGCGTCAGGGTAACTCAACCTTTCTAGTCTCCCACAGTATGGAAGCTGCCTAATTTTGCAGAAGAAAATTAGAGCCTGTTTATTTGTTTCCTTGCCAGCCTTCCCCAGGTATTTATATACATTGTCCTGCCTATGGGACCCATTTGGTCTCCAGGCTAACAGTATTTTGCAAGTTCGCATGGGGTGAAATGTTTGTCACAGAACAGGGTTGATTTTTGCTGAGCTGATCTTCTTTTGGAGACAAATTGAGCAAGCGGTCGAAGGTGCATGTCACGCCAGCTACTAACTGCTGCCCCCAATGTGCCACAGGTTTGCCGTGGCCTTGGTGTTCAGCACCTCAATCTGTCTCTTTTTCCTCCTCTGGCAGCGTTTCTGTCTTCTGGGATGTTGAACCTCCATGACCAGACGAGTGCTTTCTGGAGATACCACAGGGGACCTCAACGGGACTGTTGGTAATGATAACGGAGGCACAAACCACTGAAAGAATGCTGCTTTTTAAACATGGACGAATCCATAAAACAGAGACAGGTACCTCTGCTATCTAGCGAATACTAGACAAGGCCTTACGAACAAAAGAGAAGGGCAATAAGGGAGGCTTATTCCTCGTCCTCAAAACGTGCTGGCACTCCAGTGGTTTATCTGTTGCACCTCTTCGTGAGGCATGAGGTCACCGCAAAAGCTATGAACAGGTAGCAGTTTGTGAAGCACGGCAATTTCTGGTTTTGTTTCTGCTTATTGCCTTCCTTTATGACTTCTTTCTTCTAAATGAGCAAATGAGTGTGCAATGCTCATTAAACAGAAATATTTGCACTCCTCATCTTCCAGACAGCTCACTCTCAAGGCGCTCTCTTTCAGGCAACAAAGCCTGAAAGAGCTATTCATCACGTTGCCACTGCTCTGTCTACATATTTATCCTTACATAGACTAGGTTTTTCCTCTTCACCCCACAGATTAGTCCACAGCCTAGACGCCCTAATCAAGGGAAATTGCCCTGCACTTCAAGTCAAGAGTTAGTCTGCTTTCTCTAGGGTTGCGGTTCCACCCCTTTCTCCCTCTCCTTTTCCCACCCCTTTCCTTGTGCTGGCACTGGCTTCTGCTTGACCCTTCCCCAAGCCAGTTGAGCTTGATGAGCTGATGAAATACTAGCTCAACAGTGACAGTGAATAGTTTTCTGCTGGTTTTGTGATCAGCACAGAGGAGGCTGAGGAGTCAGCCCATGGTTGGGGCCACTGAGCTTCAGTTCCCTGGAGCTTCAGCTGGGCAGTGCTGGCTGCTCGCGCCAGCGAGGTGCACGGGCCTTTGCTTCCCTCAGCAGGTGTCCCTGCTCTGCCCTCTCTTCAAACCTCGCACCTCAGCTGTAGGACTGTTTTCTTTCACCAGGATTGAACAAGCATATCACTGTATTACTTCTGCCTGGTAGTGTCAGAATCACAGCGCGCTGAAAATGAGACGGGTAAATCAACCAGCTTGAGACATCCTTATCATGGAAAAGCCTCACCTGGATGATTAAAATTTGTCTGTGTTACAGGCAACTGAAAAGAAGGTCTTAGATAGAAACCATGAGGCAACCCAAGCTGTAGATACAGCCAGCAAGCTGTAGTAAACTCTTCCCTGATGCACAGATGCTAGAGATGCAGATGAAAATAGGGGAAATAGGGGCTCAAGTCCCCACCCAGGGGAGTTAGTTAGGAAGTTAGTTTAGCCTTCATTGCTCAACTGTGAGTCAAGGTCTCAAATCAGCTTTCTTCAGTGAGGAATCTGAGTTTGAGAACAGCCGGCAGCCAGCACTGTGTGGAGGGAGCGGCCCTGCTGTGCCCACGCCACCAGCCAGCTCGATTCTCTCCTTACTAGTACTTCCCATTCATCAAAATCATCCAAGTCCTCCAGTATTTTGCACCTATCTAGGCAGATTGATACGTTTTACCATATGAAGGAATCAGTGCTCTAGTTTTTCTAGACTTTCTGCTATATGAAAGAAAAAACTTTTTTCCTGAACTTCACGGGGCTTAGTGTGGATGCACTCACAAAATGACATGGAAATATAGGATTGGGGGCTTGATCAGAAAGTAAGCAATTGTGATTCAAAGTGATCACAATGCAAGAAATTCTTGTAAGTGCACAAAATGTGAGTTTTGCATAGATTTCTTTTTTCGACCTGCAGCATTTTAAGGTCTAATCAGACTCCATCGACACATGAGAACCCAAGGCTGTCCTACTATTCTGTCACGTTCCTGGAGTTTAATAGGGCACTGTGCGTGGATGTGTACAGAGGTCTATATGCCTGCAAGAAGTTACAGAATTGTGGCCTATAAAAAGATGTATTAGGTTTTCACTCTTTCCAGCATCATGAAAGGGATGGAGTAAGTTAGCTGGTAGTAAGACAGAATTTGCTTTAGTTCTTATAAACTCATCAAGATTCTTGTTCGTGATAAACAGACCCATGTATCTGTGAGAAGTCCTATGGACTGCAGCAGCCCACGAATGGGAATCTGAGTGCAGGTTTGGCAGAATCAGATGGCACAATCCTGGTGACTAATAATGACATAGGAGCCAAAACGAATGCAACTTGTGACCTTTAAATGTGAAGTTGTTTTCCCAATGCAGGTTTGTGACAGTTGGAAGAACTTTATTTTTATGTGCAAGTTCAATACTGTCGTAATACTGTTGCACCTCGAATACTGTGTTCAGTTTTGGGCCCCTGACTACAAGAGGGACATTGAGGGGCTGGAGCGTGTCCAGAGAAGGGCAACGAAGCTGGTGAAGGGTCTGGAGCACAAGTCTGATGAGGAGCGGCTGAGGGAACTGGGATTGTTTAGCCTGGAGAAAAGGAGGCTGAGGGGAGACCTTATGGCTCTCTACAACTACCTGAAAGGAGGTTGTAGAGAGGTGGGGGTCGGTCTCTTCTCCCAGGTAACAAGTGATAGGATGAGAGGAAATGGCCTCAAGTTGTGCCAGGGGAGGTTTAGATTGGATATTAGGAAATTTTTCTTCACTGAAAGGGTTATCAAGCATTGGAACAGGCTGCCCAGGGAAGTGGTTGAGTCGCCATCCCTGGAGGTATTTAAAGGACGTTTGGATGAGGTGCTTATGGACATGGTGTAGTGGTAGACTTGGCAGTGCTAGGTTTACGGTTGGACTCGATGATCTTAAAGGTCTTTTCCAACCTATACGATTCTGTGATTCTGTGATTCTGTAATGTGAGTCGTTAAAAAAAGCGACATATACAGAAGAATAGACCTGTGTTTTCAGCTGAGCCCACCTTGTCGCTATTGACATTCATGCATATCAAGTATCTTCTGCATTTTATACCCTAGTTTTAAGCCATTTCTCTAGGCTGTGAGCCATAGCTATTCCCTATGAAGAAGTTCACATGGTGCCAAGCTTGTCAGCATTGTTCCTGGTCAGGAAGAAAAGGCCATTGAAGAGTGTCGCAGACAAGTTTGCCTCAGGGCAAAATCACAGCCAGTCAGGAGTTACATTTTGTCCTGCCTCTAGCCGTGTTGCTACACTTTTATTTCACGGCTTGGCTGGATGAGCCATTGCGATCCCCTTTTTTGCTTCCTCTTTGAACTCCTCCCCACCCGTACTGGCAGTATGCAGAGAGAAGTGGGACTTCTCCTCCAGGCACTTGTTAAAGGTCAAAAGAAGTTGATTGAATTTGGCAGTAAAGAACAGCTGTCCTCTTTTTATCCCCTTACAGAAAGATAATATTGTGACCTTCAAAGCGTAAACTGATCACTCTGAAATGAAATTCATCACAATGATTTCTCCTAAAAGCATGGAACACCTTCATGGGCTCTTGCTTCATCCGCCTACCTCTAGCCCTTGGGCGAGGGATGCACCAGTTATTGGTGGATAACAGAACTTATTTAGAAAGGAAATACTAATGTAATTAGGAGTATAAAGATAGTCATGATTTACTTACATGTGTGAAGGTGGGACTTGGAGATTAAGAGAAGAAAAAATGATCAAGGTGGAATTTAGAATATCAAATATAATTTATACCTGCATGTTTTTGGTGAGTAATACTGGGCATTTTTGCTTCAGTTTGTAGTCTTCAAATTAGAAACTTACTGTATAAAATTTTCAAGTCCTCTTCTAGTCCTAATTTAGAACTAGAAAAAAGGATGCTATGATGATTTTGTTAGTAACAGTTACTGCTGTAACAGAAAATCTTTGCCTCTGACAAGGCAATTCAGCTAATGTTCGCAGCTGAAACTGAAACTTCTGTCTCCTGCTATAATACAATTATCCTCTATGTGGTTCTGTTATGGGAAAATTTGATGCAAATGATGTTTGCTGAAGCAGTATATTTTTGGCGCTTTGTTTCCGAGTCGCTATGAATTGCATGCTATTGTTTTGACATCTTTCCAGACTGTAGATGCTGCTGTGTTTCTTGGGAGCCTGGGAAGTTACCTAGAAATGAAACCTGTTGCTGGTGATTCCCTTTATAAAAGCAAGTCACTGAAATAATTGCTTTAGTACCTTCTGGTCTGGCTTCAGCTCTGAAAATATTATTTGAAAATTTGCTTGCTTGCTTTTTTCCATTTGAAATGCCAAGTGGGAGGTAAACATAATTGCAGATTGCCTTTCTTTGGCTATTTAGTTATCAGTAATAATTAGTATTGTCATGACGTTTTCATCTTCAGAGCATTGCAGAAATGTAGCACTACATTCTGTGCTGATTTACACTTATGCCAACTTCACTGCTTAAGTTGCTTCATTGCTTAAGTTGCTTATGGGAGCAAAGCAGTTCCGTATTTGGCCTGACACATCACTGATCGGTTCCAGCGGCTTTGAGTATAAGGTATCCCAACCCTCCTTCACACCCGGGGCAAGAAACTCTTAAACCAGAGAGAAAACTTAGTACCATAAAGGATGGAAGAAGGAAAATGCTCAAGGAAAAAGTTTCTCTCTATTATGAATTTTTTTTTCATAGAATGTGAATTATACGTATCCTTTTAACACACTGAGAAAACAGCTTCTGTGAGATAGAGGAAGTTGCAGAAATTATTAATGCTTGTTGATATGTAATCTAAATCCCTAATTTAAACAGAAGTGCTGGGTGAAACTCATTCCAGATTTAATATGATATAATTTAATTGACTTCAAACACCTGCTTGTGTCAAAGCTGGTCTGTTTAAGGAGTAAAAATAACAGAGTAAAGAGCACTTTTAGAACATATTGGAGATGTTAATGTAAGATACTATTATTGGAGTGAGCTTGTTCCTATTTAATTCAAATAAAGAAGCTTGTAATTCTCTAAAGCTCAGATGAGATTACTATAAAATAACATAGCAAGATTGCTATTCTTAGATCAGAAAAAGGAGGAAGGAGAAAATTAATTTACTATAGACAAATGAAACTGAATGGAAAAAATAATTGAAATTAAAAGGTGAAACAAAAGGGGGTTTGTCCAAAAGAGAAGAGAGAGGATACAAAGTGTAAAACAAAAGCTTCATTATAGAATATGTACAAGGCAAATGAGAATGGAAGAGGGTAAAAGAAAAATTAATAGGAATATCCACTCTGGTTGGAAGACGTCAGTGACTGTAGAAAAATATTTCCATTCTGAGTGAAATGGCAAGTAGGGACCTGATCACATAGCCTGTTGCTGGTCAGCTGAGTGCTGAAGTATTTTCTTAGCTCTTAGGAATACTATTAACAGTTAAAAGCATAACTAAATGAGGCCTATGCTAAAATTCTTTAGTGAAAAGGATGGACCTGAATTTAAATGCTATTATCAGTTTTTGATTAGGATTATAAATTAGCTAACTTCTGGACATTCGGAAAATGGACAGTAACAAAAGGAAATAAAAAACGATAGCGTACAAATGGAGAAATCACAGCGAACACTTGTTAGCTCTGTTCTTCGGAGCAGGTAGAAAAAAATCCATCCATTTCAGTGAGCTTCAGGTTTTTGTGTGGATACACAAAAACCTCTGTTTTGATGGATAAGGCACAGAAGATCACAATGTGCTTATATTCATTATAAGTACATCTTGTGATCACGAAAGAGAAAAGATCTGTAACAAACCTTTGTATGGTATGAAGGCACAAGAACTGTGACAACAACTTGAAACTCAAGGTCTTTTTAAAATGGAAGAATTTAGGCAATCCAGGGAATGGAAGTGGAGTTTGTTCTCCAGATACAACATTTACCTCATTGCCTCTGTCCTCAAATTGCCAATACAAAGGATGAAAAAACTAGCAGGAAGCTAGCAATAGCGAGAGTAGCCATTACAATCTTGCAGTAGAAGGTTTAAAACTGAAGGAATTAATTGTTTTTTCTCAGTGTGTGATTACATTGCAGAACTCCTTGCCTTGTGAAGGCCAAAAGTTAAAAAAAAGGTTAGACTCATGGAAATCAGAAGTCCCAAAGCTGCTAATTCTGAGACACCTGCCGCATTTATCAGGAAAGAGCTCCTGCACGCTTGCTCTATTTCCCACTTGAATCCTCCTCACCTCTGTGAAAGGAATGGTTTTATGAAGCAGCCCCCAAACAGCTGCAGTTACACATAAAGTGAAATTTGGGTCAGCTTGTCTTAAAGCATTAATCTAAAAGCTGTGGCATTTCAGGAGATTAAAATGACGGCTCATTTGTCCTTTCTGTGGGACACAGAGATTTTGAGGTGTGGTCAGGGTAGGAGGTGACTGTAGAAGGGAGCTGCAAAGGTCTCCCAGATTCTGATCTAACTCATCCTCCAGTATAAATTAGACCCACATGAAGGCTAACAACTGTCCAAGGCTTTATTTTTCAGGTTTTTGAAGAGCAAGCCACAGCTGCTCTCTTGCTTCTCAACTATCAGCTGGAAGGATCATAAAACTTACGTTGACATGATCCAGCTAGTTGAAAGAAGAAATTAAGTAGTGTGGATTTTAGGAAGTAGTATAATCTGTACTGGATTTAAGCAAAGAAATGTAGAGATAGTAGTAAGAGATTATAGAATTGAAAAGGTTTTGCAAAAACTGCATAACGTGATCAAAACTTAGATGAGGGTAGATGTTTGGCCTTAAACTATCTTAAACTATCTGATAGCAGTGGTAACTTGTTATTCTGGCCTTTGTAGCTTCCTCCCATCTAGTCTTCTATTTCAGAGAGTTTTTGCTGTTCAGCTCTTTTATTGGGTCTCCCTGGCAAGCCAGGTGGCTGCTTGTGCCCCATTTGTTTCATGCTGGAAATAAAATCAAATCACAAAAGGCTACAGAAATAAGTGGTTCATATTTTCACCCTGCTAAAATAAACATTAACTCTGAGCCCTCAAATGTTTTCAGGAGATCTGACCCAGAATTTATCAGGCACTTGAAATAAACTGTTAACTATTAACCAGTAAGTGGAGGCTGGTTTGGTCACATTCTGAGATCAGCCATTGCCGAGGAATGAGATAATTCATGACCTTGACAAACTGGGTTTCTGATTGCAGCAAAAAAAATTAGCCTCTTCTACGAGAGGAGCAGATTAACATCTACTGTTTGTGCGTATTAATTGCATTAATATAATATGGTAACAAATGTAGCAGTAAAAGTAACTGTTCACCAGGGTGTACTCGGGCTAACAGTCCAGCCTCCAGTTTTGACATCGTTTATCTGAATTAGCAGAATTGTATTCTAGCCTTCTTTACAGTCCACTTTTTTGCAGAAAACAAAACCAAAAAAAATTGGCCATGGGTGGGCTTTTAGGACCTCAGCCCACCATGGGAAATATCCTGTGAGAAGCAACTCATCATGAAACGGGTGGGAGTGGAAAGTGTTGTTTCCACAGCACAAAGGACATTTGCACCTGTACCATAGGTGCAAAGTAGGTACCCTGCCAGTACCTTCATGAATCAGTCTGCCTAAGCTCATCGCCTCCATCCTCGATGGCTGCATCTGCACTGAGCCGTGGATACATGGTGTACCTTGTCCTGAAAGCAGCCTGTTGCTTTCTTTCAGCCTATGAGCCACGTTTCTTCCTCATAGTTTCTGGACTGAATGGTTTGTGCAGAGGCTATACAGTCAACGAAGAGAGGTGTTTCGGAAAGCATCCTGTAGGAGACACTGTCAGCTGATGTAGTTGTCCCCAGGGTGAATTATTTCTCATTTATTAACAATGAGGTTCATCTACTATTGCGTTACTCCTTCAGTTAAATCCAGTTAAGATGCTTTGAATTTCTGCGTTGTCTTTTCTGGACATGAGTAAATGAAAGAACTTGAAGCAGGAGGGATAACTTGCCAGAAGAAAAGGTGAGCAAGTAGAGAGGGTGACTGGGTTCCCTCTGTGGTCAGTGGAGAGAAACGGGAACCTCACCACAGCAATTTACTCCACCTCACAAACGGAGTGGGGTGAAACAACCTGCTTCGACAAGGCATGGTAAGATGGCCAGTGTTAGAGAAATGAATCTTACATGTTGTACCATTTGTGAAAGTTACCTCATTCATCTCTTTTCTTTAACTGACCTTTCGTCTGTCTTCTTTTATTTTACGTATCAAACCATGTCATATCTAATACAGAAACTTGAGACAACCCTCTATTAGCTTTTTGTCATGAAGAAATGTAGTATTCATTTCTAGCATGTTTTCCACGCACTAGCTATATTTTTGATCCATAAAAATGCTTTGGTTGTCACAGTCTGATACCTAGTCAAGCAGTCTCACCTTGGAAAATCTCCCTCTTCGATTATAGTTCTTTAAAGGTGTTCCTAAGCAGGGAAAAAAAGCTAGCACAGTTTACCCAGACTTTCAAAAGGCTTTAACAAGACTGGCTATATGAGGTTATCAAAAATACTGAATAGTTGTGGCCCAAGTCTGGTGAACATAGTAGGGGTTTTATTAATATCTGCTGTGCATTTTTTCCTTTGAGACTCCATGTTTCCTTTTGTAACTTCCAGAGGTTTTTGTTTAAAAATGCACAATTATTGTGCATTTTTAAAATGCAATATTAATTCAAAATAAATTAATATCACAATGAATTAATATCAATTAAAATGCTATATTAATTTGCAATGAATTAAAAATTTGCACGATACCATAGTTTCATGGCTGAATGCTCAAGGTCATCTCCTTGACATCTTTTCTAGTAAGTAAGGTGAAGAAAAAAATCCTTTCCTTTTGACCCAAATCATGTCAGAGAGAGGAAAGCTGAGTCAATGTATTTTTACCCCTTACTATCACTAACACAGCAGAAGCCTGTGGGTGGGAATTATGATAGCATGAACAACTTGGAGCTGTAGTCATGAATTTGGCTGCAATGTATGCATACCCATAGAGGCGTTTCTATTTTGGCTAAGAAAGTGAGGATTTTAATGTGTTGCATCAATTTCCTCTCTCTGACTAAGAACATTTTTCATCGGAACATGAAAGCAGGAGCTCTCTGCTCACACGTGCCATCCCTCATAGATGCTTTACAATTCACAGGATTTTGTCCAGAATTATGGGAGTCCAGTGACTGTGATCCTCGCTTCCTCTGGCATGATGTGAAATTACATCCTCCCAACCATGAAATGGTTCAGAAGATATTTCAGTTTCTGCAGTTCTACAGGATTTGTAGTGGTTATCCTGAGAAAATATCCTTTGGAAATAGGTATCCTTTTGGAAGACATCCTGGAAGAATCTACAACCTAAGTTGGTGCATAGTCTCATACTACAGTATGTGGGGGGTTTGTGGATTTAGAATCATAGAATGGTTTGGGTTAGAAGGGACCTTAAAGACCATCTAGTTCCCACACCCCTGCCATGGGCAGGGACACCTTCCACTAGACCAGGTTGCTCAAAGCCCCATCCAACCTGGCCTTGAACACTTCCAGGGAGGGGGCATCCACAACTTCTCTGGGCAACCTGGTCCAGTGCCTCACCACCCTCAGAGTGAAGAACTTCTTCCTTAGACCTAATCTGGATCTACCCTCTTTCAGTTTAAAGCCATTACCCCTTGTCCTATTGCTACAGGCCCTTGTAAAAAGTCCCTCTCCAGCTTTCTTGTAGGCCCCCTTCAGGTACTGGAAGGCTGCTATAAGGTCTCCCCGCAGCCTTCTCTTCTCCAGGCTGAACAACCCCAACTCTCTCAGCCTGTCCTCGCAGGAGAGGTGCTCTAGTCCTCCGATCATCTTCATGGCCCTCCTCTGGACTCACTCCAACAGGTCCATGTCTCTCTTGTGCTGGGGGCCCCAGAGCTGGACGCAGTACTGCAGGTGGGGTCTCACGAGAGCAGAGTAAAGGGGGAGAATCACCTCCCTCGACCTGCTGGTCACAATTCCTTTCACAGAACCACAGAATCGTATAGGTTGGAAAAGACCTTTAAGAACATCGAGTCCAACTGTAAACCTAACACTACCAAGACCACCACTACACCATGTCCCTAAGCACCTCATCCAAACGTCCTTTAAATACCTCCAGGGATGGCGACTCCACCACTCCCCTGGGCAGCCTGTTCCAATGCTTGATAAACCTTTCAGTGAAGAAAAATTTCCTAATATCCAGTCTAAACCTCCCCTGGCGCAACTTGAGGCCAGTTCCTCTTGTCCTATCACTTGTTACCTGGGAGAAGAGACCGACCCCCACCTCTCTACAACCTCCTTTCAGGTAGTTGTAGAGAGCAATAAGGTCTCCCCTCAGCCTCCTTTTCTCCAGGCTAAACAATCCCAGCTCCCTCAGCCGCTCCTCATAAGACTTCTGCTCCAGACCCTTCACCAGCTTCGTTGCCCTTCTCTGGACACGCTCCAGCACCTCAATGTCCCTCTTGTAGTGGGGGGCCCAAAACTGAACACAGTATTCGAGGTGTGGCCTCACCAGTGCCGAGTACAGGGGCACGATCACTTCCCTAGTCCTGCTGGCCACGCTGTTTTTGATACAAGCCAGGATGCCATTGGCTTTCTTGGCCGCCTGGGCACACTGCTGGCTCATATTCAGGCTGCTGTCAACCAACACCCCCTTTGATGCAGCCCACGATATGGCTGGCTTTCTGGGCTGCAAATGCACATTGCTGGGTCACGTTGAGCTTCTCATCGACCAACACCCCCAAGTCCTTTTCCTCAGGGCTGCTCTCAACCCATCCTCCACCCAGCCTGTATTTGTGCTTGGGATTGCCCCAGCCCATGTGCAGGACCTTGCACTTGGCCTTGTTGAACTTCATGAGGTTCACACAGGCCCACCTCTCAAGCCTGCCAAGGTCCCTCTGGATGGCATCCCTTCCCTCCAGTGTGTCGACTGCACCACACAGCTTGGTGTCATCAGCAAACTTGCTGAGGGTGCACTCAATCCCACTGTCCATGTCACCGACAAAGATGTTAAACAGCGCCGGTCCCAATACCAACCCCTGAGGAACGCCACTCATCACTGGTCTCCACTTGGACATTTAGCCATTGACTGCAAATCTTTGAGTGTGACCATCCAGCCAATTCCTTATCGACCCAGTGGTCCACCCATCAAATCCATGCCTCTCCAAATTAGCGGCAAGGATGTTGTGTGGGACAGTGTCAAATGCTTTGCACAAGTCCAGGTAGATGATGTCAGTTGCTCTTCCCTTATCCACCAACGCTGTAACCCTGTCATAGAAGGCCACCAAATTTGTCAGGCACGATTTGCCCTTAGTGAAGCCATGTTGGCTGTCACCAATCACCTCTTTATTTTCCATGTGCCTTAGCATAGTTTCCAGAAGGATCTGCTCCATGATCTTGCTGGGCACAGAGGTGAGACTGACTGGCCTGTAGTTCCCTGGGTCTTCCTTTTTTTCCCTTTTTAAAAATGGGGGTTATGTTTCCCCTTTTCCAGTCAGTGGGAACTTCACCAGACTGCCACGACTTCTCAAATATGACAGACAGTGGCTTAGCAACTTCATCCGCCAGTTCCCTCAGGACCTGTGGATGCATCTCATCCGGTCCCGTGGACTTGTGCACCTTCAGGTTCTTTAGATGGTCTCAAACCTCATCTTCTCCTACAGTGGGTGGTTCTTCATTCTCCCAGTCCTTGCCTTTGCCTTCTGCGACTTGGGCAGTGTGGCTTGAGCACTTACCAGTGAGTGGTAAGTGCTGAGGCAAAGTGGTAAGACTGAGGCAAAAAAGTCGTTGAGTACCTCAGCCTTCTCCATATCCTGGGTACCAGGTCTCCCATTTCCTTCTAGAGAGGACCCACGTTTTCCCTAGTCTTCCTTTTATCACCGACGTACCTATAGAAGCTTTTCTTGTTACCCTTGATGTCCCTGGCCAGATTTAATTCTATCAGGGCTTTAGCTTTCCTAACCTGATCCCTGGCTACTCGGACAATTTCTCTGTATTCCTCCCAGGCTACCTGTCCTTGCTTCCACCCTCTGTAGGCTTCCTGTTTGTGTTTGAGTTTGTCCAGGAGCTCCTTGTTCATCCATGCAGGCCTCTTGGCATTTTTGCCTGACTTCCTCTTTGTTGGGATGCATCGCTTCCGAGCTTGGAGGAGGCGATCCTTGAATATTAACTAGCTTTCTTGGGCCCCTCTTCCCACCAGGGCTTTATCCCATGGTACTCCACCAAGCAGATCCCTGAAGAGGCCAAAGTCTGCTCTCCTGAAGTCCAGGGCAGCGAGCTTGCTGTGCTCCCTCCTCGGTGCCCTAAGGATCTTGAACTCCACCATTTCATGGTCACTGCGGCCAAGGCTGCCCTTGAGCCACACATTCCCCAACAGCCCCTCCTTGTTGGTGAGAACAAGGTCCAGCACAGCACCTCTCCTCGTTGGCTCCTCTATCACGTGGAGAAGGAAGTTATCATCAACGCATTCCAGGAACATCCCGCATTGCTTATGCCCTGCCTCCAACAGATATTGGGGTGGTTGAAGTTCCCCATGAGGACCAGGGCTTGTGAATGTCTTGAAACACGAACAACTCCAATCACAAAAGGACATTCAGGATATGGCTGTATTACAGGGCATGACGGCATCTCTCTGTTGCCAAGTCTGGATGCTTAAAAACTCGTGTCCTGATTTCATGCTTGAAACACCATACCTGTCCTTTCGCTGTCCTTTTTTTTCCATGTAAAACTTAATGTTCAGACAGGAGGGAGCAGGTGCAGTCTTGGGCAGCTGCAAACTTGGGCAGGTGCCTTTATCTGGACAAGTAGGAAAATCAAGACTGCAGACATATACACAGTACATGTGCCCCAGGAGTATCAGCACAACCTAAACTGAAGGAATTATTTCTGAAACAAGCTCTCGCAAAGAAAAGAAAAAAAAAAAGGAATTACCATTTGACATAATTTTTAAAAAATCACCTCTGTCAGACGTGCAGTATGTGTTATTAATATTTCCATTACAAAGGAGGATAAAACATGCTGGATGTCACAGGAATGCTTGGGATACGCGTGGTCCCAGGCAAGTCTGAAAAACAGAAGATAATTTGTGGAGTGCACAAAGCGGGGGGAGAAGGGAAGATCTGGGAGGTGCCGGGGTTTCACTACGGGGCTTCGCAGGGCACCGGCGCCGGCAGGTGGCAGCACGGGGCCCTCCAGCCGCCCGGGCCCGCCGAAGGGCTCGGCCGGGGCCGGGGCCGGGGCCGGGGCCGGAGCCGGGGCCGGGGCCGGGGCGGGGGCCGGGCCCGGGGGCGGAGCCGGGCCTGGGCCCGGGGGCGGGGAGGGTCTCGTACCGGGAGTCGTTAGTGAACACCCATCGCTCCTTCCTCCGCCCCGCTCGCCGGGGTCTCAGCTGTGGTGGCCCGTTAGATATTTTGGGGTTCTGCTCTTTCCAACCTTCTAAATCCCAACAATTTGCAGTGGTACGGTGGGAGAGAGCCAGGCTGCCCTGCGCTTCTCTGATGTTCCTCCTCACAGAATCATTTTTCAACACGATACCAGGTCCCAAATATCAACTGGCTTCTGAGCAATTTGGGCTACCCCTGTAATCTTCTTGAGGGCCCTCACAGTGAGCCCATTCATCTCGCTGTCCTGGAAGAGCCCCTGGAAAGCCAAAGAGCTTTTCACTGTGCCTGCAAGTCTGTGTGCTTGGACTGTTGAATTAATAGGAAAGTGAATGAGGAGAAATGAGACAGACCACCCCGGATGCAAATGTCCGGGTTCAGACCTTTCCTCTGAAAACCATGTAACTGCTAGCTAAAGTCATACAGCTAAGGGAAACGTGTGTGCCGTGACCCAAGGAGAAAGGTGGGCATCACTATACGTACAGGGGTCAAAGCATACACTTCCCATAGAACTTAAGTGGCCGTGGAAGCCATAACTAATAGAAAATCTGCCTCTAGTGTTTTAAGTTGCAACCCTATTACATTTAAGCAGTCTGTTGCGATGCTAAAGGTAGCAGTACCTTTGGCAGAGCTACCCTCACTCGTGGCAGATGCCAGCCCCTCGTGGACCTGCTTGAGCCTACAGAGCAGGCTCCCTCTGCGTGGCTTTGCAGAGGGGCCAGCCCCACCTCATGGGGAAGGGTATCGGGGACAAATTCTGGTAAATACTGACACACGGTTATTGCTGTTCCCCAGCAACCAATAAATAAATTAGCTTCAAAGAGTCAGGGGAAGCCCCTTGGCTCTGAGGGCCCGGGAGATTGGCTGTCTCTAAGTATTTCCTGACTACTCTTTGCTCTCTAACTGCTTCACCTGAAAGCCAAAATACCTAACAGTCGGGTGGCTGCAATAAGAGAGCGTTTCTTCAGTGGTGGATTAAGAGTCTTACCTTCTGAAGAAGCTGGCAAACGAAGGAACTGCCGATCAGGCTCGGCAGTTGCCTTTTCAACAGCCTTGCTCCTGGAGAGGGAGACCTCGAGCTGCCCTGAGAGCCCGGGGCTCCCAGGCTGCAGCCGCTCAGGGGCTCTCACAGCGGGGCGGCGGTGGCCCGGGCTGGCGGTGGCCCTGGTGCAGCTCAGCGCTGGTCTCGGTGGTGCTGAGATGCAGACCGGGGGAGCAGGGGCTGCATGTCTTTCCTTGAACACATACCCGGTGTGCCGGTGGAGGACTACGGCACTCTTGACCCCCCCCTCCCTCTAATTCAGGGAACAGCAGCATCAGGAAACTGCAGTAATGCCGTGGCAAGTAAGCACCAGCCTTTATCCTGTTGGGATACAGCTCTCCTACCACCGCTCTGAATATGAGCGATCCTATCCACAAATTAAACTGAAAGCTTATCACAGCAAGAAATACTCGACAAAGACTAATGATTCAAACAGCAGAGATTACCCAGGTTGTTCACCCTCTGGAAAAGCTCCACTGATAAGAGCTGTGAAGGTGGAGATGGAGAGTCTCTTCCCCTGAAGAGTCACAGCACGAGTCCAAAAATCATTTGTATTGCAGTCACACTGTGCTGAGATGCTGACATACCTGGGATATTGCTGTTCATGTTCCCTGTCACAGGCCGTAGTCTACCACTGCAGTAATCAAGAATGACCCTAAGCCTAGGAAAGAAATGGTTTAGGGGCCACTGCTGAATTGAAAGAGACCAAAGAGGGTATTTTTTAGACTATTTTAGACTACTATTTTTTAGAGCATTGATAAAATGGTCATTAGATACATTATTTCCTGGAATAATCTGATACCATTAGCCAGAAAAGCACCATTAAGTCAGCAATATGAATGAACGGCCCAGTGGAAATGACTTCCCGTGATCTCTGAACTGGAAGGAACATTAGCAGGGGGCAACAGTAAGCTGATGGTAAAGGATTAGTCACAAACCCAACCTCCATGCAGTGTGTGCTGAGCGTCCAGAGCCCGTGGCCATAAGCCCATGGTTGTCATGACAGCCCAGAGGCTGCCGCTGCCTGGGGATTCACCGACCAGCGTGAGACCCCTCTTCGCGCCGGCTGGAAATGGATGCCACGGGAAGAGTGTTGAGTGCACGATCTCTCGGGTTTCAAGAGCCGGATCTGAACAGCCATCTCCGTGTTTACAGCACTGAAATGAGGCGGCCTTCCTTCTTCAGTCACTTTTTTCCTGCTCTGCTTTTACAGTAAATTCTCTGTCATGGAGTACTCTTCCCAAGGATACTTTATATAAAAAAGCAATAGAAATGTCATTGTATTCAGAAAATGTTCGCATGTGCAGTCAGATGCTGTTAAGATCATGCTCACTTTCCTGGAAAACTTGTTTGCTATTTGTTTCTGATGAGCATAGAGACTGACAGCATCCCTTAAAGACATGAAAACAAATAACTTCCTTTAAAGTGCAGTTCATGTTCCTTGCTTCCACTCTCATAGACATGCCGGCACAGCATATCCCTCTGCTCCCTCCTATGCAGGCACGTACCTTGCTGGAGCCTGTTTTGGACAAAACCCATGTCAGGTGTCCTGTTGTTGCCTGCTGGACAATTTTCAGGTTCTGTGTTACCACCTGGCTGTGCTGGGGCTGCTGCTGAGGGTATTTTTTCCTCCTGTGCATAAATACATATGAAAAACTCCGCTGTTCCTCACCAACAGCAGGTGATGGTCTTGGTGCAGGGGGTCTGTGTGCAGGCTGCCAGCGCTCCCCATCCTGGGGCTGTCTGGAAAATGGACACGGACCTCTGTCTGTCTCTCTTCTCCAGTCTGCCCTTTTCCCCTGGCACCAGTAAACCACCGAAGGGCAGCACGGCTGGTGCAGAGCACAGCTCTGCTGGCTCTGCGTGCTTAACGCCAATGAAAAGCCCCTTTGTGTGGAGGAAATTCTCTGCTGGCTGTCTCCAGGCGTGCTGTAGCCCTCTGCTAGTGCCTGAGCTGTGCAAAGTGGCTGGAGCAGAACAGAAAATCCATTCGGAGCAGCATGTGTCCTGCAGGCCGCATAGCTGTGTCCTGGTGGACAGGTACTGCCTCGGCCGCAGGAATCACGGGGGCCTTCACCTTGCGGGAGTTACCCGAGGGTGTTTCTGTGGCTTGGGGAAGAGGAATTCACCAGTCCTTACTGCGCACAGCCTGCGGGAATGAGCGGGTGTACTGGATTAGGCTGCTGGGAGTGAAAGTCGTCAGGACAGCTTCCAAGTTTTTCATCTCTATCTTCCACGCTTTCCAAGTCGTGATGCAATGTCAGGATATCTATAGTAAAAAAAAAAGTCTATACATTATGTATCCTCACCTACCTCAGAAATTACGTTCTGACCGGACTAAGTACTCTGGCGGCATGAAAAAATACAGCCATTCGTATGTTAAGAGAGTATACAAACAATTCTGAGTTAGCTGTGGTCTACATATCCTAGTGTCTTACCCCAAATCTGGGTACGCACCTTGCATAGCAAAGGTCAAAGTAAAGAAAGAGCAACTGGGGAGGGCAAAAACAAGCTGAGGATTTCCTTTGAAGCAAACTGCAGTGCTGAGGGTTTTAGGTGGTTTGAGGGTTTTTTCTCATTTTTAATTAAGTTTAATGATAATATGTGGACTCTTGAATGTATTTCAGTGGTTGCTCACGGTGAGTAAAAAGCTCTGTGGAGCAGCTTCCTTCTGCCAGCCCTGGGCATGGGAGTAGCACTTCCAGTGTCTGACACTATTTGCAGTGTTGTAAATGTTAATACAACCCAAATAGTTTCAATGCAATGACAACGCTTGTACACCAATGGAAATTATTAGTCAAGTCTTTTGAAAGTTAAATAACTTTTATATGGAGCATTTTGAAGCCTGTAGAGTTACATCTATATGAGAATAAAAACAACCCTGAAGTCTGGGTGAAATGAAATTTTGCATGAGCTTTTGGGAAAGCAAAAGAAAATCTACTTTTATCTATATTGAAAAGGGAAAATTGAACTTTTTCAGCCAGGAGGCAGGCTGAGTCTTTTAGCAGTGGTATATATATTAACATGATAATATTCCATTGGTTTAAATTTCGTTTACCAATTAAATGCAAACAGTCCGATCACAAAAATACAGAACGTTAGGAGTAACTGTTTTCACCTGGATACCTAAAACTAGATCCCTAAATCAAACGGTCTTGGTAGGGCCAATGAGATGGTTGGTGCCTTCAATTACTAGTTGCTGAGACTCTGTCAAAGTGCGTCCCATCAGGCCAAGCCTGTAGCTGTCAGGGCAGTAAGAGACTCTGTCTGATTATTCATGTCTAGGTTTGCTCTCTTCCTAGAGCAATACTATGGTCATTAAAGAGCAGAAATGATGAGCTTCAAAGTTATTTTCCTTTAAAACTGTAGAGCAAAAATTCAGGGGGAAAAAGTGTGTGTTTTCTCTAACAGGGGAGTTCTGATCCAGGGTAGATACTGTCTTTTTATATAATTATGAGTGGGGCTATAAAAGAAAAAATGACCCCGTGTAAAGCATGTACATTAATCAAACCCTGTGCAATCTGAGCCACGGAAGGAGTAACAGAAAGCGGCAGCAGGGCAAAATGCATTGTAATTCATACTCATCAAAAGAAACTGTTCCATGTCTGTTCAGCCAAATCATACATGCCAGTTTCTGAAGGCAAAATGAAGTAATGATACTGTAATGAACATATTTAATTTGTTTTTCATTTCTCCTGTAGTTTCTGATCTTTCAAACGTCTTGTTGAATCCCCCAAAGCTACATATATAACAAATTTTTGATAGCTGAGGTTATGGACTCATTCATGCATCTGAGGCGGGGTTCCAGAACGTCTCTATTAATTTTCAGAGGAGCAGTCCTCTGCAGTCTTTCTTGCTCTGCTGAACACTCCTAATTTTGATTCATTCAGTTGGCATTTTGAGCTGAAGGCATTAAAAAAAAAAGGGTTGTTGCAAAGTCTTCATTAGCTCATTGGGAATATGCCGTCCTGGCCAAAACCTTAGGAGCAACTTTCTTCTTTGGTATTATTCCTATTCCTTCACTATTCCATCCCTCAGTCCATGCTTCCAATAAAGAGGATAATAAAGCCCTAATCTTCAGCAATTTATTTGACAATCTAAGAGGCACTGGAAACAGGCAAATGACAATCATATTCCATAAATTTTACTCGCATGCATTTCACAGGCTTTAATGGGTGTGTTAGTGACGCTGAATGTGGTTCTGGAGCAGATTACTTGGTTAGCCATCCCCCCCTTGGCTACAGAAACAATTCTCCTCCAGAAAGCCGCTGTGTTTCCAAGGGCTGAAGAACAGGAGTGTGCAAAAGGAACGGTAAGATGAAGACCCTGTCTTTAACAGGACTCAAATGAGGTTAAGAAAGTGTCAAGCTGAATTAGACTCATTGCTCTCATGCGTGTAAGCAAGGAAGTATTTCTACCACAAGCTGGCCCCCACTGAGACCTTCTCCACTCAATATCAGAAGCCAGTTTGGAGGCAGAAGGCAGGTAAATGAAACTGCTTCCACAGGGTGTGGAAAGATTACCAGTGACAGACCCTGTGGCTCCTGTCGTGTGACACCTTCATGGTGTCACAAGGCGTAGAAGGCAGCAAAAAACAACCTTGGGTTTTTTCCACGCTGCAGGAGTTCTTCCCCTCACCCCACGGGTCCAAAAATGTGATACTGTGTTGTCTGTGTTTGTCTGGTCAAACACGCTTCTTCGCCAAACCATTTTAGGAGTGTGTTCTCGAAAACCCGAAGCATTTCTTCCGTACTACCTCAGCTTTCCAAGGAATGAAGAACAGATTTTTTTCCTGGCTCATTTAATTGCATCCGGACGTTTCCTAGAAAGTGTAAAAAGAAGCGTCTGTGTCCCCAGCCAACCTCACAGGACCACCTGGTCAGCGCAACTGTTCAGTGAATAAGATCGCCTGCACGGTTCTGCCGAGCTCCTGTTACCACCAGCTCCTACAAAATAACCAGCTGGCAAACCTATGCAAAAGTCCAAAGAAAGTTTTAAGTCTGGAGCAGGATTTTTACCATGTTCTTACACAGCGTTACCTCATGGGTTGCTTTCTTCTCCGTCTGTGGCAGTATTGCCGTACTTTGACTCCATGTTTTGCGTGCTGCGGTCGGACATTAGGGTTTCTATTTTGTATGCCACTGGCCAAATGTTCAAGCCAACATACTCACGATGGCACGCTCACAGCTTTTTTCCCGGCTCTTATGTCAAGAGGTATACAGCATGAGCAACTGCGACCAGCTGCACTCCCATCCTACTCCATGGACACCAAAAAATGCAGAACCTGAAACTTAGCAAATGGATGTATTCCAGGGATTTGGATGAAGAAACTGAATCCTTCTTCATTCTATGAGATACTTGAATAAAATAATACTGTAGGAAGGTTTTGCAGCATAGCTGGATGAAATGAAGTTTGAGAAAAATAAGTGCTAGTCTCCAACTTGAAATAAGTTTTCAGATCTGTAACATTTTGCTAATTAGTTATACACACATTTTATGATAATTGGCTAATTCTCTTTTTAACTGTGGCTGATGATAGTACACGAGAAACTTTTCCATGTACTGGTCACTCAAACAATTCAGATTTACCCTCATTTCAGACTGATATTATTATCCTTCGCTTCCTTTCTCTTGCAGGTTTTGATTAATGATAGAACAACTTCTGCAACCCTGTGGTTTTCACGTTTCTTTTACAGCCTGCTGTGTGAAAGTTCAGCCAGTAAATTATTTGCCTGATTTTCTTTCTCCCTTCCTTTACTAATTTGCTACAAAAACCCCACAAAATTAGTCAGAATTTATCCTCATGAAAGCTGATAATTTGCTCTTAGATCATAAGCATCTCAGTATTTTGTCATTCTCAATGTGTTTGCTAATTACTATTCTTAGTAATGAGACTAAGAGCATTGGTTGGTATTTCTTTGGAATTTCTTTAGCATGAGTTCAGTGTTAGCAATATTTCTGCTCCTCAGGATAATGCAAAAATAAAATATCTATAACTTAACTGGTATTCTTAGGGCTAGGGTTAGAGTCAGGGTTAGGGTTTCATCTCAGCGTGGCATAATAAATGTGAGATGATCACTTGTAGATATTTATTAACAAGTCAGCTGTTCCATTCTTTATCACTCCTGGAGAAGAGCCATCCAGTCCTGATGGCCACTGTAAATGTCTATCATCTCAAGTCCTTCTGTCACTTATTCATATGCTTTCATAGTTGTGTTCTACTTTTGTTACCTGTGAAGAGGAATGTCCAAGTTCAGTGAACATTGAATTATTGCCACCAATGTGTGGGAGCCTGAAAGCCATCCACAGCAGTTGGACCTAGTAGCCTATGTCCTCTTTAAGTATAATGGAAGGAAACAGAGGGATTGTCTCTCTCAGTTGCCTAACTTTTCAAGGGCATTCATTTTAGGATGACACATACCATCTTGGATGGCACATTTCCCTGGTCGTTGATTATAAAAGGAGCCTACGATGACAATCTGAGGCTAAATACTTTACCTTCAGGCAACTAAATTAAAGCAACTGAGGTCTACCTTTGCCTTTCAACCTTCATAGGGAATGCACCCGCCAAGAGGTTTTGGACATGTACCAAGCAAATACACTCTACCCTTGTCACAACCAGTGGCGTAAGCTAAAATCTGATTCTGTCTACAATCCAAAATGGAGATCGGTGTGTCCATATTTCCTCACAAGGCATTTGTGTCGAAGGGACCTGACAAAGGCACTACAGTCAGCAAAAAAATTTCTAGTCCATCCACATACCCCCAGAAGAGTACCAGCGTAATCAAGCACATACTTTAAGTGTTCCAGTTCAGAGTTTATTGTAGCTAAAACCGGGATGAACTGGGTTTGCTACCCTGACCTATGGAATACCGTAGCCCAGCCAAAAGAAGAAATTTTGTTCTCCCTGGCAAGGGAAGGAGTAGGTAGCTGTTGAAATGCTTATAGCCTAAATCACCACAGCTATTTGGTCCAGTGCAGGTGAGTCAGAGACCTAAAAAGACCAACACTTCTTGGCACAATTCACAAATTCTGCTTGGAAAGAGAGTAAGAAGTGATCCAGTGAACATAGTTCAGCAACGGGTAAAAATGCAGAATCCCAGCAAAAATATACCTTGTAGAAATCTTTGAAATCCTAAATAATAATTTCCCTTTTTTCTTAAAAAGCAGCAAATCCTCTCATATCTTGACAAAGTAGGCAAAAAGTATTATTTCTATAGCAATAGTACCTACAGGTTCTGGGCAAGACCCAAGGCCCTGGCTGTACTGGACACTGGATAGCACCTAGTACCTATCCCAGTAAGCTCCCCTCACCCTCACTCCAGGGAGCTAACTTCAATCCAAAACTTGTGTAGATGCATTCATGAAGCACTATCTGTAGCTAGTAAGCATGACTGAGAGATTCAAGCAATGTGCCAGCAAACATGGTTACAGGAATTTTGGATGAGGGCATGCTATTGACGACATATATATCCAGCTGCCGAGGAAGGCATGCTCCTGTCCCTGGAGAACTTACATTCCCAACTTTGGGTCTGCAAGTTCTTAGCCTTGTGCTTAACTCTGAGCATATCAACACTTTCCCATCCCACCCTGGAAATCAGCTTGCACACTTGAGGTTATTCATGTGCGTAGGTCTGTGCAGGTCCTGCCCTGAGAAAGCACCTAAGGTGAAGTGGAAAGAGGCAATGAAATGCATCCCCTCTTACTTTTGTGTTGATGGTAAATAAAGTTCCCATCTCCCCATTTGTCCCTTTAACATAAAGGATGTTTTTAGCAAACTGCATGAGCACATTCACACCAGCACGGACTGACATGCCTGTGTTGTGTGTTGGAAAGAAAGCATTTTACAGAATTAGAAAGCCACCATCTGTACATGTACATATTCAGCACTTGCAAACCATCTTGTGGTATTTTGCTGAAAGGTCCCAGTAGCACGGGAAGCACTCTGAGTGCAGGTTACAGCGCTGGAAAGGTTTCTCCCCACTGGATGCTCACCCAGCTACCATCAGGGACCTAGAAGCTCTTTAAATTTCTTTATTGCGAGTGGATTCCAACGCTGCTGTTTTAATTCATCTCTCAGGCACACTTACTAGTCACAAGCTTTACCTGTTTCCTCTTTAAAGAAATGAGACCTCATAGTTCAGCTGCTGCAGGACCAGAGACTCTTCACCCCATGCAGATTCTCTAGCAGCCCCTGCCCATAGCTCCAAGCTTGTGAGCATTTGGGTGTTTCATTTTCTCTCTTCTGCCACCTGTGGCAAGGGAGATAAAGAGTCACACAGACTTGCAGCCACTCCAAAAATAATTTCTTTTTTGTTTTAACTAAAGGAAATATTGAAAGAACTGTGTGAAAGCTAAAAACCAAGTGCCATCCTTCCAATTCAATCTTTTCTTTTCAGATGGTGTGGCACACATTCAAGGATGGATAAAGAAGGAATGAGGAGATGCTCTATGATGAATAAAGGCACCAAATCAGTTCACAAACACAAAAACTGGACCATTTTCAAAAAAGTCAGGTGCACAGTGAGTGGAAGCTGTTCCAAGTCTCATGCTTATACAGCAGCCAGCAGATGTTGTACATCCATGTCTGAGCAACCAGCTGTCTTCTCAGTATTAAGTGTTCAGCTGACATTAAAGAGACAGACAGAATTAAAACTGAGAGCTCAGAAACCTGAGCAGCTTTTTTGAAGTTTGCTACGTCTATGAATTATTGTGCACACTTCTATTTTTCTCAAAGCTATTAATGAACATTTTAAAAATGAGAAGCATCATGAGAAGAGCAGCCACAGACGCACAAACAGCTCAATAATAACATCTAAATAATCTCAAGCAATAAATGTGGAAAACACATATGAAAACAACATCATAAAATTTCAAGAGATTAGTATAAAAAATACAGGAAAGAGACAGAAGTGGCTGCCAAAGGCCTTTGAATACAGGCCTATTAACCTCTTCCCCTTCCTGGGTTTTATGACCTGCTTTGTGAAGTAGTTACAGATTTGCATACCATGTCTGACAGCTCAAAAAATCACACCTCTCTTATGCAACAAACATAAAGAGAGATTGTTGGGTATAATATGTCACAGATCAAAGAGCATTGGGGTCCAGATACCCACTCTGACTCCACCCTGACTGCATACTAGGGGGAAAAGCAGATGTGTGTGCTCCTTTTCCTTCCCTGAGGCTCTTTTCCTTCCCCGAGGAAGACCTAGATACATGAGAAAGGAGGAGGCAGTGAGGTACTCCAGCACGTCCCCCAATGTGGGCAATTGGTGACTATTAATACAGGACTTACTTTTGAGTGCACCTGAACCACAGTTTTGATATGAAGGTCAAGAAAAAACTGAAGCCCTACCTTAAAGGACTTACAATATCTTTGCAAATGTAAGTACATACTTACTTTTAAGGAATGAAATGAACCACTCTCTCAATTCATTCATCCAGAACTGAATCAGTAGATTGACTTTTAGATTAATAGGCTAACTTTTAAATGACAAGAGTTAGGTGAAAAGGATTTCTCTGTAAGTGGTTTGGTTCAAAAATTATTTTATATTGAGGGGGAAAAAGGCTGAGATGAGGTGAGCAGCTCTGAAGGCAGAGATGTTCCAGGGATAACGGGTTGTAGCACAAAAGGTGCTGAGTGGTTGGAGGGAAAACTCAACAAATTTAAGAGAAACTTTTGTATCCTGCAAATAATCTAATGTGGGCTGTGCATGAATTTGATTTATTTGGATAGCAGTATCTTAGTCAGATGTCATAGTTTTTCTCTAGCCAGCTAAATACAGCTAAGAAATTTGTAACTGTAATACAGATAAGTTTCTGTTGCTGAGTCCCCACATCCTATATATGTCCTTCATTCTTTCGTCTGTCCTGGTAACAAAACCATGGCATCTGAACTCATACCCTACTTTTGGTCATTAGGTGTATTTAGGGAAAATAATGTACAGACTATTCCTTTCCAGTGCAAAGTTTCCAAAACATTTGCCAGTGCAAATGCCTAACTCTACTTGCAAGACTTCTCCTTTGTATTTACCTTATCTCCCACTCTTTGAAATCACCTGTGGAGGCCCAGAGATGCTCAGAGCATGGGCAGAAAACTAGAAATTTAGAGAGTTCCTCTCTTTCTTCCCATAGTCAGCAGCTTAGGGACTTGCTGAGCTAAAGGTTGCACCCTTACCGCCAAATGTAACAGCTTCTGCCCTCCATTCGTTTCTTTTATTTCCTTTCCACCAGTTTGTCTTCAAACTTCACATTTATTCTCCACTTTTTTCTCTCTCATCAAATATATCCCTGTCTTCATTTTCAAGGGCCTTCCTAGCATGTTTGCACTGTGTTGTTATCCCTCATTCTCTATAAGAAGCTGATTCCAGCCACCAGCTGGCCATCTATTGCATTTCTCCATGCAACCCTTTGGTACTTCCTCCCATGCAGCTATCACATATGGGAGAAGAATGCCATAAAGTTTATGCAGTGAACGTATTGTGCTTTGCAAAGCTTTCCAGCAAAAATCTTGAAACTCTTATGCTGCAGGTGTGCTGGCAGTACTGTCACCCCCATGCTGACCAATAATGACTTCTTGATTCTCTGCATTTTCCTGTCTGCTTGTTTGTATCCGCCCGAGTGTTGTCTCATATACTTGGACTGTAAAGTTTTCTTGGACACTGTCCTTTTTACAAACTTTACACAATTCCTAGTGCAATGGGGTCTTGATCAGTGAGTAGTGCTTCTAAGCACGACAGGAATTACAGACAAGGATTCTGAAAAAAAAAATAGCAGTTCTCACTCTTCTTCCAATATTGCAGCGCCTGTATTTGACAAGCTTTTTGGTGTGTAAGTAGACAGCATCACTTCCTCAGAACAGTGGGCAAAAATCACCTGCAAGATTTAAGCATAGTTTGGATGCAAGGAACTCAAAGACAAGTTTCAATCTGAAGGTGATGCCCAGGTTATAAATGTGATGGACAATCAGAAGAATCGTGCTGTCAATAATGATTACAAAGGCTGTAGGAGAGAGGAAATATTTTATTGGGTAGACAGCAGAGCACAGTGATATATATGGGTTATGAGAGAGGAATCGCTTCTCTTTCAAGCTCTCTTGCTTAAAAGTGAGAAAAGGAAGGAGAAGATTCACAGCACTGCAACTTTCCAGGCTGCCCTGTGTTTGCATGAACACTGGGCTGTACATCAGTCACTTTGCCCATCTGGGGAATGGAAGAGGCTCAGAAGTCCAGGCCCAAAAAATTAATCTCCTGGTGGGATCTAATAATAACTAATGTAAAGGTATGCTGTTATGTACTGAAGGTGATCCTGCAGTCCCTAAAATCCAGCACTGACAGCTACTGTTTTGTGGAGAAACGTTTCTGTGGCATGCTGCCAAGGGACAGTGAGAGTCTTTCAGAGGCAGATTTTTGCCCACAGCAGATGGAAGTAACAGCCTGTAGTTGCAAACAGAAGCCTAACAACAGCAAGAAAGAACACGACTGTGTAGAAACAGTGGCACAGACAAAGCTGATGATGCTTTTAAGGCAGATGTGTACCAGGAATACGTTGTGAAGGGAATGTGCAATGAGCACTGAGGGACCAAGAACTTTCTCATGAAGTGCAAGTCAATTATCTATGCATATATTCTCCAATGTTAGCCAGTTGTATCTATTCTTAATATCCACTGTTAAGTATTTGTGTGTTCACACATCTTACGTTGAACTGTATGAACATACTGTATTTCCAGGAATGCTCTGTACTCATCTTATGTTCTGCTGTGAAAATCCATTTGTAAATTCCTGTAATCCTTGTGCAATATACCAAAAAGATTTGAAACCTTGTTAGTGAACTCTGCAAAGAAAGAGATAAAAATAAGCTCTGATAATGTCATTGTAGGCCTGTTTGGGCTTTTTTTTTTTTTTTCTTCTTACCTTTTAGGCTGAGTAGAGGGTAAGATAAAAGAGAAATACATGAGGAAAGTGCCCTTTCTCTTGTAAATGAGTGTGCTATATATTTTAGTGCTGCAGCTATAAAATCTGTTTCTAGCCTCCCCTATATGTTCTGTATATACTCCATACCTATAAAGTGCCAGGGTTGTCATGCCATGTCTTTTTAATTAGTAGCGTTTAGTGCAGACATATCTAGCCACTCTCATCAAACAGCCCTGAGTCCTACAGCTCCCATCCATAGCCCCACAGTCAAGACTATGCCCACGTTAGCAAGCCTGGCAGAGAGACTCTGAACAGATGAAGCTTTTGGGCTTCCCAGGAGCAGCTGATGCCATGTTTACATCCTTCACGTGTCTACCATGTGAAACAAGCAAGTATATGAGCAGCTTTTGGGACATTCAAGGAGGCTTGCACTGAAGGATGCATTACACTCAGCTGTCCCAACCATCTGGTGTGCTTCTGTGTGGGCAAACAGGTTCAGAGTTTCCCCGTGCCAACAGAGTTACCAGAGGGATGTGTGCGGTTCCTCTGGCTTCGGGGAACCCAGCACATCTTCAGGCACCCTAGGCATCTGGGTATGTGCCAAATAGACTTGCCAAAGTTTAAGAAATACCTCAGCAGCAGCAGGAGTGGGTCTTTGACTGACTGGCCTAGTAGGTGTCTAATTTAGGATGAGCTTGGTAGTTCTCCAGGCCCAAATAACTCTAAGGACTTGATCTCCATCACTTGAAATGGAAGTTTAGGTATGTGGCTCACAGGCAGTTACCTACATTTAATAGCTAAATTTAGATGTCTACAATCTGGAGCTGAATTACACTCCATATTTCCCGTTACAGCTCATGACCTGGCAAAAATACTCAGCCAGAAGCATCTTCTGAAACTCTTTGACCTCCTTTATTTCCACTTTTTCCACTACTCTGAAACAATCCTCACACACCTCCACAATTAGGTCATCTTTGTCCTTTGTCGCTTTGACCTCCAATTCTGAGTCTTTTTACTCACACTGAACAGTCTAAGTGCCTTTTTGTAACAACATGAGACTGGAAGCCCAGAAAAAGCAAAAATTACTATATCTCCCGGCTCTGCACATGAGTTCTTCATAGGTTAATGTATCAATAGGTGTCCTTTGCATCTTTGAGACCCTAGAATCACTGGAGAGTAGTTAAGATTAATCTTACGGCTGGTAAACAAGTCTGAGAAGCCTTGTGCCCTCAAGAAAATTACTATACTAGTGGATTCTGGCTCAACAGGACAAAAAGCAGGGAGGGAGAAGGGCACAGAGACAGGGCACCTCTGGACAGGGTCAAGGAAACACATGCAGAAACACACACTTGACAGAAGAGCTAATAACCTCAAGCATCTGTTAAACCTGGTAAACAGTATTTTTTCCATCAAATATTTACCGTCATGATATTACTCAGTAATGTTTTTGTCTTGAAATAATGCAATGTTTTTGAAAGGTGACTGAGTCACTTGTGTAATCACGATGAACTGCAACAGGTCAGCAGCTTTAATAAACTCAGCCTAAGAGGGAGGGAAACAAGTCCCCTCTCCGAGAAACGAAAGACCTGAGGTCTCAGCCTTGACCCACAGGTATCAGAAGGATAGTTAAGCCCAAAACTGCGGCACTTCTTTTTCCTCGGTGAATTTGATAAAAGTGCTTTTGAACCTGATAAACATGGGGCAGATTAAGACTGTGTGTGCACAGCTGCAAATGAAAGGCATCACAGTTTATCTCAAAAGAATGGCATTCCGTTTGCTGATTTTCCTAACAGCAAACTCCTGTCTGCTCTGAAGTATTATAAAAGAGCTCTCCGAGAAAAAAAAAAGGGTGATTAATTTTTTCTTCCCAATGCTTTCCCTCCCCGTTACACAGTTTCTTTGCAGAGAGACAGTTCTGAATGCCTGAGCAGAAGGGGCAGCCTGTTAAATCCTTTTTAGGCTGCTACAATCTTAAAATGTGCAGCTTTGGTTGCCAGAATAGAGGCAGGACCAGTTACTAGAGGCCTCAGGGAGGTGTCTTTTTGTCTATGCAAGGGAAATCTTTCTGCTTCTTGTGACAGATGAACTGATAAGTGGCTGCATGGGGACTGCGAGCAACAGCAATGGAAGGTGGATGCTTGCCATGCCAATATATCTCAGAGACCAGATGGAGTTTTTACTGAGCAAAATGTGTATTTTATTACTCCCTAGGAGTGGATCAAATAAGTTCAGTGATAATCTGGTTTCTGTATAACGGGAGGAAGCCTTCACGGCCATTTGGAAGGCAGTGCCTTAAAAGACTTTTTTACAGCAGGTAACTTGCCAGCTGACAACTGGGCTGAAGGCAGCTTACAGACTTTCTTTGGTCTTCTGCCGTCACCTGCAGAAACTGCTCACCTGTGGCACATACAGTATATCGTATGGAAATGTACAGTAATCCTGTAAAAGTGTGCGAGGCTCGGCGCCCAGCTGCGGTGCCTGCTCCACTGCAAGGTGTGCCCTCACATTCAACATAGTGCTGGGACCCTCTTTGCAAAAGAAAATACAGAGCAGGGCCCAAAGCGTGCTCTGCAGTGGGACAGGGAGGTACTCAAGAGAAAAAAAGGGGAGAGTGGGGATGCAAAGGTTAGGGGTGGTAGCCTGAGGGAGTGGGACGTGTAATTAAAAAATGGGGAAGGTAAGAGGAATGTGCTGGGGTCCTTATTTGCAGAGTGGGGGTACCTGAAGTGGTTTAGCATGACAGATCAGCCAACACTGCAGGCTGAAGATGATACATGGTAGTATTGCCCGCTCACTTGAGCTCTGCATACCTGGCTGAGGTTTGGCCTCAGCATCCCAAGACACTCCAGCTCATTATCACTCTGCCACCCGTTCCCCCCACGGCAGTAGCAAGGGCTGGCGTGGTTACTCCCTGCTAAGGTGTCTGGGTTTTGCCGCACGCACCTCCTCTTTTTCCTCCATCAGGGTCCTGGGTGGGTGGATTTTGGTGAAGCGCAGGCTGTGTCTGCCTTACTGCCAGCAGTAGGAGCCACTTCTTGCGCAGGGAGAGCGAGAACAGAAGGCCACTGTGGACAGCCCCAGTGCACGGTGGGGGGAGGCTGGAGCCAGCCGGCACCAGATGCTGAGCCCCAGCATGGCCAGCAAGGGAAGGGGCTGAGAGTGGGCAAGCGCAGAGGGAGAGGAAAGGCTCTGGAGCTGGGGAGCACCAGCAGGATGGACTCAGGGCAGCAAGACCTTCCCCTAACTGCATGGGCACGCAGACACCTCTCCCCTTCACTCACTGAGAGTTTAATCTCATTTTAGTTTGTGAATGAGACCCAGTTTTGGTGGAAGACACTGGAAGACAGCGGGAGAGCAGAGTGCAGGAGGGGTGGGTTGGTACGGAGTGGTGACCCTGGCATGGGCTGCCTGAACTCTTTTAATGCGAACCCAGAGGTGACAGCAGGAGCTCAGGGGCAGGAGGGCTATCTGCCTCCCTTCCTCCCCAGCCACACATCCTCTTTCTTGACACGTGCTGTTTGGCAGCCCTAGTTCTGGGGAATCATCTGTCAACGCTCTCCTTCCCACACCCCCACACAAAATTCCCGCTCCTCCTGATCTTTGCTGCTCCTTCACTAACTACTCTTCACGAAAATGTGCTATCAGGAGAACAGGATTCATTGACGTGGCACACCTTTCTGGGAAAGGTGTTAACAATAATGAAGGATAGAAAATGGAAATGTCATCTTGAAAAGTTTATTTTACTTCACATGAAAGGATAAGCTTCTTTGTGGAAAACCATTGGCCAAATGAAGTAATTTAAAATTGCCATAGGTTATTTGGGGCTTGTCTGTCAAAAATAGGTACCATTTTAATTATGATAGAACTAAAACAATACCATTTCACTGCCATCTCAACTTCTTAACACGTCTATAAGTTCTATTTGTATAAAGGTGCTTTATACTGGGATAGCTTTCCCATACAGCAAGGAAAATCATCACTCTGATGTGTCATCTTTATAACGACATAGTTATATCCACCCTCTTACCCTATTTTGGCTTTTATTTTTAAATGACCTTCTCCTCCCCCAATGGGATTAATTATACCAGTAAAACTCGCAGAGCTGGCCTTGGCATGAAGAAAATGAATTGTTGCTGCCCATACACTTATACAGCTGTGGCAACAACAGGAAGAAATAATACACATGCATACATGCTGACTTTCAAGTAAAGGATGCCGTAATCGAACTCAGGTACGCGTGTTAAATTTTAACACCTGTATATTGAAGAGCAGGCATATTAAGGACTAGAGTATATTTTCCATATACAAGATCTCAGGAATATGTAACATGAACAGCTCTCACAGGGAGCGAAGAGAACTACAGCTTTTTCCTTTGGGCGACAAGATTATGCACAACTCCAGAAGCAACTGGAGGCAAAGACATCACCCGTGGCACTACAGCAATCTAAGACTGACTACAAATGCAAGGCTTAGGGGGCTGTGGGGAAAGCAACTACAAAGTCTCCAGAAAAACCTGGGGACACAACTACTAAAGTTGATATGCTGGATCTGTGAGATGACTAGCAACAAATTACAGAAAAAAAAAGGAAGCAAGGTACCTGAAAGAGGAACCTTTCAGCGTTCAACTCCCTTTATGGATATAGCATGTAGTCTTCTTCTAGCTGTCATGTTCAATATATACTGTATGTTTCCAAGACTGTACCAAACTGTGTCACTTGAGCTACCAATTTATCATTTACAAATCTGTCCATCATGCTGAGCATCCGTGTCTCTCTTAAATGCACATAAAGCTGAGTTTTGAGCAAGGGGTTTGTTGCGTTAAGAGTTACTGTCGCATACAAATAGGAGTCTGAGGAGTGGCTGGGGGGGGAACCCTCCCGTTGAGTCACGAGGTTCAGACAGGACCCCCTTGCTTTCTAAACTCCTTCTCAGAGAGGAGTCTAGGTGCGGCTAGGTCCAGTCTTAGTCTCAGACTTGGTCAACCGTTTATTTTCTAAGGACTGTGTGTATAGCCACTTATCAGAACCCCTCTCAGGGCTTTTGCTAAGGCAACAGCATTAATTTACAACGTTATAAGTCCGGTCGTGTCCAGCGTACTGAACTTCACGATTACGGATTCACTAATAACGCGCTTACACCCCCAGTCTAGTCACGTTGCATGAACTACCACGGCCACACATAAAGAGTCTGGTCGTGTTCAATGAGAACTACCATGGCTAGATCAATGAAGAGTGCAGTTTATTAGAGCAACAGACACACAGATTCTTTGGATTACCGGTGATAAATTCACTGTCTGCAAAGCACGTGCAAATACCCAGAATATGAATAACACTGCCGGCTACAAACACGTTAAAAGATAATAAAGCGACTCTATAGAGATTTCTAAGTTTCCCGGGGAGGCATTTGGTATAACCAAGTGTTCGACTCTTACCCAAAGGCGTCCCGATGGGGGGGGAAGAGAGGCTCAGCCCGTCGACTGATCCCAAACGTTAGAGTGGTACACGATGGTGTCTTCCCTAACATTCTCTTTCTCTTAACCCATTTTATACTATTTTCCACCTTTCAGGTGGAGCTTGAGTGACTCTAGTCATACATACCTTTGTTTAGGATTGGTGTAAAGTTTTCTCGCTTCGCTTTTAAAGGTATAGGCTAGGAAAATTCAGAGCGCAAGCACAGTGAGGGGCGGTCACACCTTGGAGGTGGGTAGCTTTTGGGATAGAGGTGTGTTTTGGTATTATAATGATGTTATAATGAGCAAAGTTCACCAAAAGGACAGCATTTTGTCAAAAACATGGCAGGCTGTTGGCCCAGGGTAGTAAATGTGCAGCTTATCAGTTCCATGACACCTTTAAGTTCCCATATAATTGCAGAGCCTGGCCACGGCATCTCCACACTGCTCCACCCTCTGGGCAGCGCCTCTTAGAGTCAGCACACCAAGTTCCCCTGGCGTTACCAACATCTACAGTTGCAGGCTTAGGGAACTTCCAGGGAATTCTTAGGGAATGGATTCCTTGCATGTCAGCCGCATTCCACCTGGGGAGCTTCTTCAATGCTGTGCCTTACCTAACAGTGTGAATATAAGTTCTAATTTCTAAGTCACCTCAGCAATTATCCCACGGGGTTGACTTTTGTGTATGTACAATGGATAAGACAATATCCAGGCAAAGTCTCCAGGCTCAGCTACAACACAACTAAAATAAAACATCATGTAGCTATTGAACAGTAGAAAAGTGATATAAATTAGTAGTGTACTTCATAATAATAGCAGTGTTCTAAATTGTGTAAGTTAATGGATTTGGCAAATGTTACCTTCTGCCACCAAAGGACAGAGCAAAAGCAGTTTTATGGAAAACTGTGTAACTCCACAATATTTACTTTCTCAGAGTCTCATTATTCCCTATTGAAAAAGAGACGATTTGTTTTAACTTTTTGGATGTTGCTTAAGAGGTGTGCAAGTTTATGTATGTTTGCACTAGATATCAGGAACTTGTTTGAAGAAGTTGGGTGAGCCCAAAAAAGCCCTCTTCACTTCTGTTGCAGTACATAGATCATTCTTATTGCCTGCTCTAAGAAGAGGACAAAACAGAAATGTTCTCTTTATTGTTTCCTTGATATCTGTTTTTTCACCATTAACACTCAGCAAAAAGAGAAAAATTCTTACTGTTCACTTTGGATAAAACAAAAATTATCTAGAGAAGCACAGGGCTTGACAAATATTATTATACTGAATATGTCTAGAAATGATAATGTCTGTACTGCCCTGGTAAAAATATGAAGAATTACAAGAAGCTGTAGGGAATAACTAATTACACAGTATTTAATCAGGTGTGAGTATATTTCTTCTCATTTAGTTTTCTTTCCCTTCTTCAGCCCATGTGACATTCCTGTCTAGTAAACGTTATAGGTAAACCAAAGCATGTTGATGTGTTTTTGTAATGGCTTGTTAATTGCTTGCTGCTATCCTTTGTCTTGAATATAAAAATGCACGGAAGTGTAGTGACAGGAATAATTATCATAGCTTCAGGTCTTCTTATGCTGTTTTTAGTTTCTTTGCAGCCTAGAGAGACATCAAAACTAACAAACTAAAACTTACACCATATAAAAACACATTTTGTCCTGCACTAAGAGAAACATAATATTTGGTGTAAAACATGCTCATCCCACTCACTTTAATGGCAGTAAATAGTACTGCTAATAACATCTGCAGGATTGGCCCCCTTTTTATCTTAACACATATACCATTACTGCCTTCTCTATTACCACTACCAATTCTAACTCCTACAACTTAGCTAGGTAAACATTCAAATGAAATTAAGACTTTCCACTTTTTCATCTTTTTCACAATGAGAAGTGCTTCCAGATTCCCATTTCAACAACAAAGAAATCTTTGGTCATATTTTATGGGCAGTTTCAATTAAAGCTACTTATTACTTCCAAGTTCTTCCATTCCCTCACTCCACATGAGGAATGCTTAAACCCCCTGTTGCAGTTATTAACATGGATATGTTTATAATATTTATGATATTAAATGGTGACTCCAGTACAGGCTGACAGTTATTTGAGTTGAGAGAACGCCATCAACGTATGTTGCAAGCTCTGCTATTGCCACCTGCTGCCCACGTTCACCTTGGAATGGCTTGGGTAGGCAGGGTTGCACAACAGTTATCAAATGGATGGCAAGGACTCAGACTTCAGTGCTGAGTGGGTACAAAGTGATCAGAAGCAAAAAGCAAACATATTGTGAACAAAGATTCAGCAGGAACCTGCAGAAGAAACCACAAAATGGTCCAGAGTGGTCACTATTTTGGGATCTCTACCTAGAGACATGTAGCTTACAGTTCATACCTCACCCTATCTATGTATGTACATTCTGTTGTCCCCAAGCATCAGCTGTCAGTGACTGCTGCAATCTACTACTAAGTCAAACCTCCAAGCTCTTGCCTACCTTGACAGTAGTAGGACGTTCTCAGGTCGGCCACTGATGGCTAGCCTTTCTTTGTGTAGCAGGGGAGGAAGAGGTTGCAGTAATTATTCCACTAATGAGAAGGATATGTTGTGGTGACAGGGCAGCTAGAAAAGGGTTAAAATGCTGGAACTGAAGGCTGAGATCAAGAGCTAGGGAAGGAGGGGCCACCAATGGAGCAACAAGCAATGAAGCCAGAAGGATTTTGCCCAAAGCATAAAAGGGAACTCCGCAGGGTCATTCCTCCCTCCATGTAAGAGAGGGGCAAGCAGACAGACAAGCGGACAAAGTGACAGGACTGTCAGAACAGGAAGCTCAGTAAAAAATGCACAGCATGTTACAGTAAGTAACATCGCTGATGCTGGGCTCAGAGATGGCACTAGTAGTTAACGGATTTATACTGTACACGGTATGGCGATGGCAGCCGGTACTATACCAAAAGAAGGTAACTTGAGTTAGATGCAGAGCAGTAGAACGTTTGAGGCGTGGCAATGTGTTTTGCTCAAAGTTTTTACACTCATGTTGGCTAATAACAGTAGCAAGACTCTTTTAGTTGATGTCAAGGTTGTCCATAACAACCTGAACAACTTTGGCATAGAGGAAGCCCATAGATACCTTTAGGTTTTCTTCTACACGTGAATTGAGAATTGAGTCCTGGAAACTTCACTGATTCCACAAAACAACTTCTGAGGGTTCTGCAGCATCAGAAGAACTTGCTTCCATTTCTGCTACAAAGGAAACCAGAGACCCCAGTGAAAAACAACATTACAATTACATCTTTCTTCTTCTCTCGTTTGTTGGGCACAAGACATGTTTTTGGTGGAACCAGAGATACTTGATGGGATGAAAAAAAATCTACATCATTCTTTCCCCCCTCTCTTCCAGACATTAAGTCAGTGCTGGAGTTACAGGAAATCTACACACTCTATCCTTCCAGATGGAATCAAAACACAAGTGTAAGAAACGTGGTGTTCAACAATCCGATAACCTTTTTTGGGGGGTTAAAACTCATGTAAAAACTAAATGTGATTGGCCATTGAGTCTATCTTTTGGGTTGCCACACAGTTAGATAATCAAAGGGTAAAAAGCATTACTTGTGTTGACTGAATACAAGGCAAATTTTACTGACCCGATATTGCCTTTAAAATCGTACCAGATACCAGGACCTATAGAAGAGTAACTTTTCAATAAACAAGTTAATACCTGACAGTGAACTTGTCAGGCATCCAAGTTCCTGCTCCAGTACCTGGGTTACTGTTCAATCTGGGTTACTAAAAGCTCAGGTTGTCTGTCTTGCAGTTTGCAGACAGCATGGCTGTTTTACATGATGCTGAAAGGCACGAATCTCTCCTGCTTGGGTTTGGTCCAGGTAAAACCAGCAGGTCTGTTTGAGCACAGCCTATATATAACACAAAACAGTAAAGGAAAATGTTGTCTGTCTTCACCCCTTCAAAATATTGATTGAAACATTGACATTTTACTGCTGTAGTTAGGCTAGAAGCTTTTATGAGTTAAAAATGACACTCTTGCTTGAAATACCTAGGAGTCTAGAGCAGAAATTACCGCTGTTTTGAGCTTTAATGTTTCAGATTTCTCATGCATATAACCATGTCAGTTTTTCCTGGGCAACGCTGTATCTTGATTTATTGTCCAGATTAAGGAGGTGCCGTAGGACCAGAGCTGAACATCAGCTGGTATTTCCACTGGCTCTGGTATGTTTTAGAGTAAAAGAAAATATTACAAGAATACTGCTCTAAAATGACGTATCTGAGCTAGAAATAGCAGCTTAGAAATGAATCACACTCGTAAATCAGGGGTTTGCTCAGAAACGCCTGGCGAGGTGAGGGATGTGAAGCGCTTTCAAACGCTGGGAGCAATAAATGGTAATTCCTAGGAGTTTTTAATTGCTGCCAATTAAAAGGGCTGCAAGGCAGCCCCAAAGCGCCCTGACGGCCGGGCGCTCCCGGCTCTACCTTTCCCCTCCCGGGCCGGGCCCTGCCACACAACCGCCCGGCCCGCGCTGCCGCGCCGCAGGGGCGCACCTTGCGCGCCCGGCCCCGCTCCGAGGAGGAGGAGGCCCGAGGGCGCCAGGCCCTGCGCCGCCGGGGAAGGCCGCAGCGGCCCTGTCCGGCCCCACGGGCGCCGGGAGCCGCGGCCGTTCCCTCAGCGCGGCCCGCCCGCGCAGGCCCCGCGCCGCCATTGGCTGCCGCCGAGGGGTGGGGGGGAGGCCGCGGCGCGCCGCGGGGAGGCGCGGAGCGGTGCCGGGCGGGCGCGCCCGCGTAGGCCTGCCTTGCCCGGCCCGGCCCGGCCCTGCCCTGCCCGGCCCGGAAGCCGCGCCGATGAGTTGTGTGCGCCGCTTGCCTGCGCGCTTGGCGGGGGGTGTCGGGAGCCCCGCGCTGTGGCTAGGTAAGAGGAGAGCGCGGAGCAGCGCGTCGCGGGGCCCGGCCCGGCCGCAGCCCCTGCCTTCTCCTCCGGGAGGATGTGGGGACGGGGCGCTGTCACCGCCGGCGCCCTGGCTGCGCTGGCCTTGGCCCTGGCTGCGGCCCTCTGGCTGCGGTGTGATGAAGGTATACACATCTCTGCACCGGGGCTCTGGCGGGGAGGGGGTGGGGCCTGCCCCTGAGGGGAGGCGGGGGCGGGCCAGGCCGGGCGGGTGGGCGCCGAGGGCCGCCGGTGGCGGGTGCTCCCCGAGCGGCGGCAGCCTTGGCCGGTGCCGAGGGCTGACCTCCGAGGGGGGCCACGGAAGCCCGTGGGGCGGCCGGGTGGGTGGGTGTTCCCTGCGGAGGGAAAGGCCGCCGGGCGGGGGCCTCGGTCGGGCTGCCCCGCTGGGGGGGGGCTGGGCCGGGGCGTGAGGGAGGCGGTGGCGGGGCCCCGTGACGGGGAGGTGGGCTTGTCGCCGTCGCTGCGCAGCTCCCGCCGGAGAACGGTTTCGGAGCAAAACCAAGGAGAAAGGGCAGGGGCCGGAACGGCTTGTGGGCGGCAGTGGGGCCCGAGGGCGGCTCGGCACAATGAAACCCACCCCCGCCTGCAGCGGGGAACCGGCAGGGCCGCTCACCTGCCTTGCGAAGGGATGGCGGGGGGGGGCCACGCACACAAACCCGACCACCTTCGCAGGTGTCCGCCGAGGGCAGGGGCTGCCTGATGCAGCGGGGGCCTCCGGGAGGCGCCGTCTCTGGCAGCCGCAGCGTGGGCTTTTGTGGCGGCCTGCAGGGGCGAGCCGAGCCGGCTGCGCCCGGGCTCCCCCGCGCCGCAGGCACCGCTCGTGTGCGTGTGTGCGCTAGTGCGTGTCTGCGGGAGCCTGGCCGCCTGCCCCGCGGCTGAGTGACATCGGCGGCCCTGGGGAGCGGGCAGGGAGGTTGTTGCCCGTGCTGGCGCGGCACGGCGGTGTGCTGGGGTGAGGTAGGGCGCCGAGCGGAGCTGCGGGCTCTCGGCCGCCGTGCGCCGAGCTGCAGCGCCCTGTGTGTGTGTGTGTGTGTGCGCGTGTGTGCAGGGATCGCGCTCCACTGCGGCGGGGAGGGAGGGAGGAGGAGGAGGAGGAGGAGGGAGGGAGGGAGGGAGGGAGGGAAGGAGGGAGGCAGGCAGGCAGGCAGGCAGGGAGGCGCGCTGTGATGAGCAGGGCCTCCAAGTCCAGCCAGCGCCGTCGTCCTGCCGCTCCCGGAGGAGCCCGGGGCGGGGGAGCGGCCGCGCCGGCCGCGCACGGATGACTGCCTGAGCGGGGTGGCGGCGCGTCCTGCCCCGGGGGAGGGTGCCGCGGCTCCGCGTCGGGAGCCCGGTTGTTTATTTTTTATTTATCATCATTGTTTTCGGAGGGGAGCGAGCCGGGGAGGGAAGGGATTTTTTTATTTTTTTTTAACACACACACACACACCACCACCCCCTTTTTGCAGGTGCCCGCAGCGCAAAGCGGCGCCTGGAAAGTTTTGTTTGCGTGCGTGCGGGCTGCGAGCGGCGGCGGCCCGGGCTGGGATGCGGGGCCCGGGGCCCGGCTCCCCGCCGCTTCCCGCCGCACCGCGGCTGCCGGGGCTGGCGTAGGCGCCCCCTGGGAGAGCCGAGTGCGGGCATTAAACCCCCCTCCTCCTCCCCGCCGCCCTCCTCCGCCCCCCTCCGTCCCTCCCTCCCTCGCTCCCTCCCTCCCTCCCTCCCTCCCTCTCCCCGGTGCGCGGCCATTGCAGTGACCCCGGCCGGCCAAGGATGATCACGAACACGCGGGGCTTCCTCTGGTCGGACCTGGAGACGCGGGCGCTGCTGGAGATCTGGGGCGAGGCGGACGTGCAGTCGGCGCTGGACGGCAACTTTCGCAACAGCCATGTGTACCGGGACGTGGCCTGCCGCTTGGCCGAGCTGGGCTTCGAGCGCACCCCCGAGCAGTGCCGCATCCGCATCAAGGGCCTCAAGCGCCAGTACTACCAGGCCCGGGACGGGCTGAAGAAGAACGGGCACGCCCGCAAGATATGCAAGTACTACGACGAAATGGATCGGATCCTCAGCTGCCGGGGGGGCCCCGACGGCGCCCCCGAACCCCTGGCCCCGCCGCCCGACGGCGCCCAGCCGGCGGGGCCGCTCGCCGGGCCGCCCACGCCGGGCACGCCGCACAACAGCCGCGAGGTGGACGCCGAGCTGGACGAGGACGCCGAGCTGGAGTCCCCCCGCGACAACTTCACCGAGGACTCCGGGGAGTGCTCCTCCTACGCCGACCACCCCATCAAGGTGGAGTGCCCCCCCTTCGCCATCCCCGTGCCGCCGGGCGACGGTGAGTAGCCGCCGGGCTCCCGGCGCCGGGTGTCCTCCCCTCACCCCGCGAGCAGCGCGGCACCCCCCGGGCTCTGGCAGCCCAACTGCCCGCGCCTCTCTCCAGCTAGCGTGCTTCTAGTGGCTTCTGCCTTACCCTGCTCTCTCCCGCCCCGTCCTCTGCGCTCCGAAATCCGCCCCTGCCCCCCGCCCTTCCCCTGCACCTTGCTCGGCCCCGAAAGCTTCTACCCCCCCCCCCCCCCCCCGCGTCCCCCCCGCCCCCGAACGCCGCCTGGAAGGGCAGCGGTCTGCTGCGGGGAGCGGGAAGTGCTGCAAACCGGGTAGGGGGAGAGGGGAGATGCTGGGCGGACGGAGACCGTAGTGAGTTTTTATCGGTGTTTATCAGTGGGAAACCAAGGGAAAACTAGCGCAGAGATTATCAAGACAAAGTGTCAGCGCTATACAAGAAAATAGGCATCCTTCTCGCTGGAGGGTTTTCCCGTTCCCTGCAGACTATGTACAGTTTTGTTAATCGGTATTAAAATGATGATGACGATGATACCTGAAAAATCTGCTTATTGTTGCAGATAGGCCAGAAACCTAGGGGAGAGCTTTTACATAATTAATTGCTTGAGTTGTTTCAGAAACACTGCTTCTAACTTCAGCAGGCTTGCGGACAGAAGCAGCCCTTAGATAAAGCCTGTCCCTTCCTTGCTCGGTCTTTACCCTCAGCTCCGTATTTGTGTTGGGGGGGCAGTGTTATTTGTTTGTTTTAAATCCAGATTAATGCCGTGGTTTTAATACAAACATGAACCTGTCTTCAGAAGTTGACATCACTGAGGGATCAGCCAATTGGTTGACGTTTAACCAACCTTCTTTTTACACATAAACCCCATCAAAGAATTGTTTACACTAATGTTCTTTTGAAATGCAAATCCAGAATGCCAACAGACTGAAACTCAATTTAGATTAATGTAATTACCTGCAATACACAAATGAGGCTATACTATTTAATAGCCTTCACTTAAACCTTTTTGGAAGATCAAAAAGACTCCTATTGTTGAAGTTTAGTACTACAACAATTAAAAGATGCCTCTGTGTAATTTTCGTGTTACCTTTATAACTTTGCAGAAGCTTGTGTTTTTGCTGTGGTACTCTGAAATAAAAATATCTGAAATAATTACAATTCACATCAAAAAAGAATAACAACTTTGTGACGTATTAGGTCCACATCTCATAGGGAGATTTTTTTGCTGCTTTCTTCTTAGCACTTCAGAAAAATAATTGTCTGTCCTCTTGTTTTAGGCTTTAAAGAAATCAATGCTCCAACTATTACCCCACCTCTCAATCAGCCCAAAAGGTCAAAAAAACGCCATGCAAATTTAACATTGGATAAAATGATGGAAAAATTCCTGCAGCAGAGTGTGGATACAGAAGAGAAATTTTACAGATATGAAGAGCAGAGGCTCAAAATTGAGGACAAGCGTCGGGAAGCTGAGCATGCTCGAGAGCTCCAGATGTTACAGATGTTGGGACAGATGTTGGCAGGAATTTCTTCTACGGTATCACAAAGGTCACAATCTATACCAGCGAGTCCACCTCAGAGAGCGAACCATCGTTCATATGGGGATAACTTTAATTATAATGCTATGACAGCAGCACTTTCTCCACCGATAGGTACTTCCTTCTATAGCATAAACAAACGCTCATTTTTTTTAAACTTCTGTGTGAAAGCACTGGTAGTAAGTAGCTTTTGAAAATAAAAGCTAGTTGGAATTATTTAACATTGTGGTGAAGGTGTCTGTCTGATGTAAAATGAAATTAAAACGTCATTCGTACCATTGTACCGATTATTTAATATAGATACATTAGTTACAACAAATTTTAATGAGTGAAATCACACTTTTTGAACCATATAAACAGTGGGGACGTCTTTCCACGTTCACGTCTCTGTAAAGTGAAGTTAGGAGAAGTTTTATATGTGAAAGGCAAGAAGTGCATTTGCTGAAAGCTGTCTGGAAACACTAGGTACCTTGTAGTGGAAATTCTGCTGCTATTGAAGTTAACAGGCCTAACCCAGGATATGAAGTTAAGGCTGTGCATATGTTTTTTCAGGGTTGGGAAAAGAGTGGAGTTTTGCCTACACTGAAGTAAGTCAAATGTTAAAATCCAGCTTCTTTAAAATAAATTTCTTTAAATCAAAATTCTGAATCTTATCTTTTAATTAAACATCATATTACTGTAGTAGGCGTAGTAGAAGATGAAAATATCGGCATATATTTTATTCTACACTAGTTCATTTATAAATTCTTTGGGGATCTGAATTTATTTTAAAGAAAAAGGCAAAGCAGTAACTCTAGAATTGGTATTTATGCACAGACTTTTCCTTCCGTACCTTATGTGTGGGCCAGAAGCTGATAATTGGATATTAGCATTCATTAACAGACTTCTCGGGATCTGTGGCTCCGTGTCATTTATCTTTATCGTAGTCTCTTTGTATGTGGAGGTAGATTGTGTGGGCAGGAGGAAAACAGGGATACTCTTGTCAGTGCTGAAACCAGAGTCGGCTCGGGGCTCAGTGGTTGTAACCTGCCGCATGGAAATGACATAAGTCTTGTTCTGTTTTAATTGTGAATTTCACAGTGCTCGGAAGAAAAAAGCATGGTTTGAAAAGAAAGAAAAACACTCAGCCTCAGTGTTGAATAATAATCCGGCATGCCAGATCCTAAAGGGCATTCTCTGATTCCTGGGAGAATCTTGGAGCCTTTTCAGTTCTACGTTACATACTGCGTTTCCCTGTAAAATGCATGGGGGACTGGATGGTTAGGCCTATTGAGGGTTTAGGCTGGCTGACTTGGTTGTGTTTCTTCTTGACTGGATAGTTGGTCTGGAGCATTCCTTGATGGCAGCAGACTTTTGTAGGTAAATTACAGCACATGCATGGATTGTGTGTTTTAAATGTTGTTTTCACTTTTAAATTAAAAGGAAACCTGAAATGCTTTAGAAAATCCCTTAGGAAATCATTTGAGGTTCCAGACTACGGTGATGGTATCTAGAAGGCCTTACCATTACTTCTGAAAGGTTTTTCGCTGAAAGCATTTCATTATCTGTAAGGACTTGAAACTAAAGTTCAGCTTTTCTTGCTGGACTTCATCATATAGGTGTACAATCATATTACACTGTGCAAAAATGCATTATATATATTTAACTGTAGCAAGAGCAACTTGAGATTCTAATCTTTTAATTGGTGAAGGTATAACAAAGAGTTTATAAAAAAATGTGAAAATAACACTTCAGGCAGCACATCTTTTACAGAATTAAGATTTCAGTTGTTTATAGCTAAGTATGCCTTAGTGTTTCTGTAGGTAAGTGGGGCTCTATTAAGAATTGCTTTTTGCATAATTCTCTGTTTTCTCCCCATTTATTGTGCAACCACTTTATATTTACATATAAACAAAAAACAGCAACAAAGAAGCAGAGGACCTTCTTAACGACATTGCACTTTAAGGGTTACAAGCTATATGATAAGTATATTTCTTGTGTGGTTGAAACCAGTGAGTGCATGAAGTGTGATTTAAAGAAAATAATCTGCCCTATTTCCAGAGGAGATGAGCGTTTTGTTCTCCTCTGGGTCACTGCAATGCTATTTTGGCTATAATGCAAAACAGGGTGGTTTTTTTGTTGTTTTGTTTGTTTAACCTCAGTAGGAATGGGATGCCTCTATTATAGAAGGATTTTAAAAGCAAAAGATCAGCCAGGAGTATTTATCATTATTGAACACTAAAGCATTTTATTACTGAAGATTAGCATGTCTGGTTTAGGTTTAGATTCTGTGGAAGATGGAGAGAAAGATGCTTTCTGCTGATAGCGCACAGATGCGGAGTTTTCTTGTTTATTACATTTTTTCCCCATTATGTCCAAAATTTCTGGAACAGTTTTTCCTCTCCCCCCCCCCCCCCCCCGTTTTTTCTTCCCCCTCCTCTACATTTTGGAGGTGGGGGGTGGGATTACTAAGTTTTATACAGCTGAAAATAAGGACTGTTGTGGGAGCTATTTTTTACGTAATTATGTATTACTATATAGCAGTTCCATGAAAGCTTTTTTAGAAGATCTGTAAAAAAGAAAGTAAGCATAGCTACAGTCTAGGAGACTGATATTAACATTAAAATAAACTACTCTTCTGAACAGAATTGTATAGTTAATGAGGAGCTTTGTTGAAATAGATCTTATTCTTTTAGTGTATTTACTGCAATTTATAGTTAACACATCCTTGACAGAAGTACTGATCTTCAGTTTCTCCCATGTTAGGTAAACAGTTTAATTCTCTTTAGTTGTAATTGTTGAAATACTTTTTTATTCTAAATTTTTGTAGTCTTTTGACAGTAATTTGAATATGTAGCATTCTGAGTGTACAGTTGTTTTAATATGTAGCTTGACATGTAGCTTTGCATCAGAAACCTGTAGTTGTATTATAGCTAAAAATTATCTTTGCCTGATATTTGTAATGTTTGCATCTGGTGCATTGGATTACAGTTTTGCAGAAAGATTTTCGTTATGCTTTGTAACCACCTGCCAAAACAAAAGCAGTGAGATGGGCCCTGATTCTGCTAAGAGGTGGAAGTCTTTAAGGGGAAGTAAAAAATAAGACAGGGTGTACATTTAAAATGTGGTTTTAGTTGCTCTGTGCTTGCTCTGTGCCTGGATGTGTTTAGACCTTACTAAGTGTACCTATTTCAGTTGAGCTTAATTATGGAAGTGATTTCAGGCTGAACTAAGAAGATATTTCTGGTTACAAAATGTTCATATAACTATTCTGGGCTGTTGTTTCTTTCTGTACCTGAGCTCTAAATTAGGACTGTGAGCAGTCGGTGGGAATAGTCTCTGCATCAGACCCTAAATTCATTTTTAAAATGATCACCTTCCCTAGTTACTCACTGTTTTAAAGGCCTTTAAGTGAGAAAGCATTTGGTTTTTACAAGTATGTCACTTTGTATATCTTTGAGTGATTTTATTAGTGTTTATGAGTGCTTAAAAGAAATGCTGATGGTAGTTTAAGAAAGAACATACTTCAAAGTAACACTTATTTTCTTCTTTTCAGTTATAGAGAGATCTTTTTCACTGCACAGAACGCACTCTCTAAAGGATATGGAGAATATTTTTCAACTGGTGCGCAATGTTATCCCTCCTCTAACAGGGAAAAGGCATAAAGGTCAAGATGGACGTATAGGCATTGTTGGAGGATGTCAAGAGTAAGTTAAACAGAAATTTGATTTTTGTTTCTGAGAGAGTTTGAGGATGTTATAAATACTTGTAGAAGCCATTCAGACTCACCTTACGTTTAAAACATGAGTATTTTCCAGAGCGCTGTACTAGTCCATCATCATGACCATGCATACTTATGAAAGAACATGTTTCCCTGCAGTTGTGTTGCAAAATTTTGGTAGTGAATATGGTTGAAACTTAGAACGCTGTTTGTGTCTGTGTCTACCTTCTCTGTCTTTTTTGACTACCGAACTCTCTGCTCTCAGCGTTAGTCTTTTCCCATTACACGATAAAATTATAGAATAAGTAGAATGGAGTAAGACAGTGGCACATCTGATTATTTTTTTGTATTTTGGTATCTTGGGAACTGGGTCTCTTAAATCAGGAATAGAATATTTTCTTACTGCACACTTTTTATTTTGATAAATCGTGGTGTTTACTAGATTCTGTCAATACCTTGTTTTATGTTCTGGAGTAATAGAAATAGCATGTTTCAGGGAAAAAAAGAGATACAGCATAAATCAGTTAAATGCTGTACTGACCTAGAAATAAAACAGGCTCTATTCTTTTCTTGTGCAGATTACTGAATGTGGTCAATACTTTGAATGAGCCATGACACCCTCCTGTTTTTCATTTTCCCCTTTTGGTAGAGATGGCACCATTCTCCTGTAAAAGAGATCTGCTGTTGGACATCTGCCATTAATAAACATTCTATAAAGAGCAAAAAGGTGCTGTCTCATAGCTGGGTTGATTAGCCAGGAGTTTTCCTGTTTGTCTAATGCGCTTAGGTTCTTACCTTTTGGCGGAAGTAGGCATCTCTGGAGGGTGACTGCATCCATATCTCTGTCTTCAGTCTTCATAATAAGAATTTAGGGCAACCGGAATCACAGTTTAGGCACTTTAGTTAAGCGTCTAAAACCAGATGGGATTGATCCAGGTCACAGATCCCAGATTTGGCTTGCAAACAGTGCTCTGACTCTTGGTTTTTTTGTTTGTCTCTATAAACTTTTAAGTTGGTTGTCTGAGAAGAGTTTGCCTTTTTATGGCATGATCTTTATAAATATTTCTATGAAAGGATCAGGTGGCTAAGGTGAAATCCTGTGCCTTTGAAATCAAAGCAAGATTTGAGATTTGCTTCAGTGTAGCAAGATTTTATCTGTCTTTTACAGCAAACAAAAGAGAAAGCTTTTTTTAAAATTTGCTCTTGAATTTGGGACTTCATTATGGCAGGCTGATTTCCAGATGACCTAATCTCATGACTGTGTTTCCTAACCTAAATTGTATTTCATTCTAGATACACTGGAGCACCGTATTTTGCTGCAATTACAGCTCTCAAAGTGGTACGTGTTCTTCTATACCAATCCAAAATGAACTTTTCATCATTTATATTGGCTGAGCGCCATTTTTTAAAAGCATTCGTTCTGTGCTGCACATGAAATTTGAGTTCTAGAAGGTCTTCTATTTAACAAAAGAAAATCCTTAGTCCTGGATTTGTAGAAATACTTTGTAAATATGTGTCATTTGCTATGTTTCTGTAAATATTTTCTCTGTATAAGGTAATTATTAATTTCTCTGTCAAAAAATGGAAAATTTCAGAGGCAAAACTGTTTTATCAGAGACTTGGATAGGAAATTTGAAAACTTGATGAAATATTTTCTCCAAAAGTGAACAATAAAATAACTTTAGATCAATGTTTAAAGTTATGTTTTCAATGCTGCAGTCAGTTCTTCAGAAATTTTTTGTGGACCTGATAAGTGTGTTGAATGAAGTAACTTTCTTTCAAATCTTACAGCTTTAGGCTAGTAAAACTCTTATGTGCTATAAGTCTAAAGATTGTTGGTTGAATTTAATGTAATTTTTAATAGCACATTTTATTTACATTATAATCTTTAGCAGAAGTATTTTCTAAGCTTTTTTTTCCTAGAAGTGTGAACTTCCTTATTTTAGTGACATATTAACTCGCTAAAAATACATTTACTGCAGACTACATAGATACAGTGGTGATAAGCCAAATGTAAACAAATCATGCGTACATAATACATGTACTTTTCGGTGCTCTATATATAGTGTGTCAGTACATTCAGTTCATTGTGTATGTTTTTCTTTTTGAAGATTTGTTTCAATAAGTATGTAACCATCCAGGTACTTACATGCACACACGCATGCACACACACGCGCACAGACAGCACCACCCACCCCCAGATGCAGTCCCTCAAGGATTTAAAACTGAAATGATATTATTTAATGTTCTTATATAAGATATTAAGGCCACTCAGCTTTCTGTTCAGTATGTGCAGATACAGTAGCATACTAGGAGGTCCCCTATTGAAGTCACTTGGTCTCAGATCATTACATCTGCACATAAAGAGCCGTAGGATCAAGTATCTGCATTGCTTAGTAGCTTGAAATGTTAAATGTATAGTAGTGAAGCAGAGGAGATGCTTTCTTAACCTTGGGAAATTTCAATATGCAAGACATACAAGATCAGGCTTTCTGGTCACTGCTTATGTAATTTTTATATATATGTCTGTTTTTGTTGAGTTGATAACAGAAGCTTAAGGCTAAACTCCTCATCTTTAATGTTTATTTAACTTAAGGGGTATTGTTGAAATTGTGCCGCCTTTCTCTGGTACGGATTTGGCCCATTGAGTAAAAATGGTAGGACTGGAAACGTACTCACAGATTGCCATAGCTATGTTTTGCAAGTATTATTTTTTCCTCTAATGTAGCTTGACTCTTGTTCAACTGTGTTCTTTTGCCTTTCTAATTGTATGTGTGACATTTTAGTCTTTGCTCATCTGCAAATGAGAAACATTTCTCAAGTGAGTAAAGGCTCAAGATCTGTGTTTTCAGTCATCCTATCGGTGAGAAACAGCAAAAAATTCTGTTGGAAGTTAGATACAGAAAAATTTCTCCAAAACATTGCATGGTAGTATAAGCCAAAATAGAAAAAAAAAAATAAAGTTTGCTTTAACTACCGAGAAGCAAGAATTTAGGTGAATTATTCAGTAAGTAAACTTTGGAATGATAAAGTTACTATTAAGTATAAATTTGATAATTTTGTTTACAAATTTTCTTTTTTAGGGTGCAGATTTATCCCATGTGTTTTGTACCAAAGATGCAGCAACAGTAATCAAATCATATAGTCCAGAGCTGATTGTTCATCCAGTTCTGTAAGTGACTTATCTTTTGTTTAAATGAGCAAGTCAGGATTACTAGTTCGAACATTTCAGTTTGACAGTTGATTAGTTTGCATTATTTCTTTTTTTGAGTTACAGGATGGGTGAGCTGGAGATTGCAAAAACTCCTGGGTTTGTCCTTTCATTACAAACAGTTAGATATTTAATATAGAACAATCAGTTGTGAATTTTTTTCATTACTATCAAAGTACAAATTTTTAAAAAGCAAAGACCTTGCTTTCTGCTACTTGCTGATGTGTTCTGTGATTGTAATGCATTTAACTGTGAACAGTAGCAAAATCCAGAACTAAGATTCACTACAAGTCAGCATTTTAGAATCTGTATTTGAAAGGCAAATAGAGTATGTTGTCTTGCTTCTTCAGTCCTAATAGTATTTAACAGTAGTGTATCTTTTTTCCTCTCACTACTGTGTGTATAGTCATTTACGCAAAATTACTGGGCGAGAGAGATGCTGATTCTCATTTTTCTTCGTGAGTATGTTGCATTAGCTACACGCCTATTCCTGGGAATAAATGAATGTTCTAAAATGATCTAAACTACAGGGTTTATTAACAAGAAGATGAGAAGTTTAATAAGCAGCTGTCCTAATTGGGGAAAATCAGTGTGTGCTTCCTTGAATTTGTGTTCTGAAATATGTTACTGATTGGTGAACTTTTACAGGATAAATTGTTTCAATTAGGTGTTATGATGGTTTACAATGACCACTGCAAGTGAGAATTAATATGTGTGCCTTAGGTATATGTCCCTGAGCTTAGCTTGCACCAGTACGTGTCAAAGTCTGTTGGTGTACATAGCAAAGCTGTGATTAAGCTAGAAAAAGTATAATTTACAATCATGTTTGTTAGATACTGCTGTCAGGAAGGATTTATGACAGTAGAAATATTTTGGTGTCTGAGGAGAAAAATATGATCTCCCTGTGGGGAGATCCTGCAGGGGATGCCTGCAATTGGAAGCTGTAAGTTCTAACCACATTCTAAAGGTGGGTTTCATTCCTGTCAGTGTAGAGAGGGGTTCTTAGAGAGCAGTCAGTTAGACAGATATCGAGGGTTGTGTTGTTTGTTTGTTTGTTTTTCAAAGATAGAAGAAACTCATGACTTTGTGGATTTTAGACAGGGAAAAAATGATGTTTGAAAGCGAGGGGAAGATACAGGTGTAAAGTTTTTATCAGTCCAACTGCATTAGCCTCTAAAATCCAGAAGGCACATCTTCAGTTGATGTTCAGATGATATCATATGATAACAAATGAGATGGAGAATCTTAATGGCAGTATTAGCTTGTAACTTAGGTTGTCTTGATGGATGACACTCAGGATACAGCATATGGTTGTCTTGTATGGGAAGGAATTGACCTTGCCTTGGGAGAAGCATTTTTTATATACACAGGGTTCTTGATGTCTGTGGTAATGGAGAAGGTTAATAGGAGAAACAGAAGCAGCTTGGAGAAAAAGGGAGGTGACAATGTGTAAACAGTAAAATTTCTGTTCATGGAGGACCAGATTGTGCCTACTAAATAAGGATATTTTTTTTTATACACAGATTCTCAGTGTCTTCTGTGGAATTCGGATCTCATTGAAAACTCTGATCTTTCTGTTCGCAAAGAGAACTTTTGATTTGAAACTTCAGCCCTCTCTATAAATTCCTCCAGATGTACAAAGCACAGTGAATCTAGCAATTTTCATATCCATATAGCTTTAAGTCTGAAACTCAATGTTTAATACTTTTATTACAACTCTGATTAATTTCACCCAGACAGCTGGCTAATTGCATGAAGCAATGGATCTGTAAATATTGTTTATATGACATTCAAAATGAAAAAATGGAAATATCAGAATGTTCATATTTTGTTTGTTAAATTTTCTCATATTTTTATCTCTTCTGGTTCATTTGAGGAAAAGAGAAAACAATATTTTCTGGTTAGAAAGGAAGAAATCTTGACTGACTCTATTGAGCCCAGGTTTTATTCAAATTTACACAAACAGCCTATTTTTCCTCGTAAGGTCCTTTGTCTTCAGTGTCACACTTTTCATATGATCTTTTATATGTTGTGGAGCCGTTTGAGTTCTGCAGGCACGGCTGGCCGCTCTTGATTCAGAGCCTGATCTCTTAAACAGTCTTTGTACTTTCTCCCAGGCCGCACTTCATGCATGGAAGAACCTCCGGGTAAAACCCACCGAGCAGCTACGTCATTGTTTTCTTTTGTGTGTCTCCTTAAAACTTTGCTTTGTTATGATTTCTCCATGACCCTTCAGAGTAACTAGGTAGCTGTTGTACCACTCTCTTATTATGCTAATCATAATTATGGCCCTGTGTACTCCTCAATTCACTGTTTGAACAGCTTGGCATTTCGCCAGGGTTCAGCTGCCATTTTGTACTGCCAAGAGTCTGACATTTTATCATCTCCTCTGCGACTTGGCTGCCGCTACCTTTCCCTACTGCCTTCACCTCACAGGGGATCACCTCAAGGGAAGAACATGCTCTTTTTTTTCCCGCTGCCCCCTGAACGCAAGGGCTCTTCTGGCTCGTTACAGCTGCCGTTGCGGATCTTTGACAGCATGACTAGGGAAGGTATGTGAGAGCTAGAAGTTGCACTGTTGCATTTCAGGTCCTTGGCAAATGTCTGTCACTTCAAGGATGCGAGGAATGTTATGTGAGAAAGATTGAGTAGGATTGCAGAAGGAGGGTTATGAAAATGGGCATCCATCTTGCAGCATTGCCAGCGCAATTCCATGTGGCCCCAGCTGCACGCCATCCTGGGATTCCTTTCGATGTAACATCCCAAGCTGGGGACACCCATAACTCAACTTTCTCTGTGGTTTTTCTCTTGCGACTTCATTCTCTATTCTGTGAGTGAAGGTAAGAGAGCTGGGACTGCACATGGCAGCCTGGGATCTGGAAAGACGAAGCTTCAACACTTGGCTCTGTGCGTCCTCACCACCTGAGCTGCATAATGATAGCTGGGTGTCTAGGGGCCATGAATAGTCAATATTATCAATAGTAGCTTTTCCTTTTTATTCAGGAGTTCTGTCAAATGCATTATGGCCCCTTCCATGATGATTTGGTATTAATGAAAGTATTAATTAAAAACTGACCAGCTAACCAGTTCAGTATTTTTGCTGACTGGCTTTTTGCTTTCCTGTGGAGAAGTAAAAAGTGTGTATTGCAGAAGTCGGGGTCTTTTGAATAGTGGAGTATACTGAGTCTTGGTCACAGCTGCCTTGCTCTTGTGACCACTAGCCCCGGTTTGTGCTACATTTTTCTGTTTTCTCAGCTAACCTGCTCCTACTGTAAACTCTACAGAAATACAGACAAGGTAAAACTTAGCTTTTGCATTTTATTAAGTTTTATTGCAGGCGTTTCCTGCGTGGATTTCTGCTGTAGACGTATACACACTTTCTTGCATTAGTGTTGGGAACTTTCTAGAGAACAGTTTTCAGGGACTTTTTTTATATTCTCCATGTTAATTCCTTGGCTCAGGTCAGGTTGAATAGACTTCTTGGATACTTGTGTTGGGTTAGCTTATCCTGTCTTCATAGGCAAGTGATCAGAGTTAAATGAGCTATATGAACCCACCTGGTTATACTTTAAAAGAAAAGAGAATAAATGTATTGTGTTAGATTCCCCTCTTGCAAGGACTTTTTCATAATCTTACAGAGTTTTTCATTCTCTGTAGGCCAGGAAAGATCAAGATACTAGTGAGTAGCCCGCTTCTCACCTGGTTGTCAGACAAGTTATAAAGTCAACAGTCAATATACTCCTTGATCTCCAGAGTTTTATCAGAGAAGCAGAATGAGATGTCAGGTCATTAATTTCTTGTGGTTCTGAAGAAGTCATGTAATTTTCCATTATCTCCAAATAAGTCACCCTTGAACTAGGTATGGATTTAGAACTAATACCTTCCTCCCAGCCGGTTGTATCTATGGGTCTGTATGGACTAGGAAAGATTGCCAGAATTACTGAAAGTCTTATAGTTAATTGCAGAGTTCAAGTTTTGGTTTGGATTTTGAAAAAGATTATTCTTTTCAGTTCGAAATAAAAATAATTGGGGAGAAAACTCTCATGAGGCTGGCCTGTGTGTTGAGGCCAGTTACTGCTAATGAAGAAGCTTAGCTTAGATTAGGGATGCTGGAACATATTTTACCTAGTTTTATTGGATTTTGTCTATGTTTTGATCATTTGAAGAAATCATGAAAGTGAATCATAGATAGAGAGCTCCTGATAAGTTATTTCAACACTTTTAACCAGTGCCAAATCTCTTAAAGAAAGCCCAGAAACAATCTTAAGTTTTTTGGCCCTTTCTAATCCATTATGTGGAGAGGAGATTCAAAAACATTGGTTCTTTGTGGGAGGAAGCTCATACCTTTTAGTTGTGTTAGCTAAGGGTAGCTATTAAACGCTTCCGTGTAACGTGGGACTAACCTCTTTTCTGAATCAGCTGCTGGAAGAAGTGTAAGAATTCTTGTCACCATGGAAAGTCAAGGAGAAAGCACAGATTGCTCCGATTACCAAAAACATACCTCCCTTGACTTGTCTGCTCAATCCCTATTATACCTGCAGAGAAGATGCAGGCATAAACTTTGTGATCTTCCTCCCAAACCTCATTTAGACAGCAGCCTAGCTAGGAATCACATGAGAAAGTTTTTGTTGGGGTTTCCCCCCCCCCCCCCCGAAGTACTTAGGGAGAGATAAAGGTCAGTTTGTATGTGCTGACTCAGAGAAGTATACTTGAACTGTTTCTAATCCTATCATGCAGTGCCAGGGACAAAACTTGTTTATGGACCTCTTCCCTGTGCCCAGCTTTCTCAGCAAAAAGCTGCTGCTGCTTTGCTGTATGCTACAGAGTGAATAATAAATGGGAGGTGTATTCACCCCATACTATAGTCCCTTTCCTCCCCGTTGTTGCAGAGGTCCTTATCCCAGGTGATACTAACACAGGTTTTGCCACCTCCTCAAAATGTGAGAAGGAGCCAAAGATTTTTAGCATCACTGCAGGGAGTGCCACTGTTCTTGCTGCTTTCTGATACGTCAGAAAGAGATGTATACATGTGTAGGAGTGTTTCACTCCAGTTAGGTCCTGGCCAAATTCATCCTTATGAACACTTGCCATACTGCTGTGATTTGACACCAGGATTAGATTTCTTTGTTATTTAATCTTTCTTGAGTTTGAGTGAAGGCAGGCATGCCTGGGATTTGTTTTTTCTTTTATTATTATTATTATGATTACTATTTGAAGCTTTTAGGGTCTCATTCTTCTTTTTCCAGCTGACAATCAGCAAAACACATATTTAGACTGAGGCTTGTTCTGTCTTCTCATGTGTCCACAGCTGATTTGAAGTACTCTAGCCTTCTGGGTATTGATTCAAATATCATCTGTGCCTTAAGAGTTGAATGTAAACCAGAGAGGGATACCAACATGATAAAAGCTTTTCACTTTATTGGTTTTAACATTAAAAAAAAAAAAGGTGCATTAGTTTTTCTAGGGATGTTTTAAGTCTGTTTCATTCTGAGGGAAATTACAGTGTCATCTCAACTTCATTCTGTCACTTTTGAAGTCACAGGTTTTGGTTGATTGCAGTCCATTCGGAAGAATATTTGACAGAATATTACCAAGTCAGCTAACAGGAAGTATTAATAGGTCATGACCACTTCCACAAACTCTGAAAATACGAAGTCAAGACATTTGGTTATCGTACTTTTTTGGGGGATTGTCATAACACACATTGGTAATGTGATTGAGATCAAAACATACTACCACTGCATTGAAGGTTGTAAAATGCAGGTTGTAAAATGATTGTGTTGATACCTGTGGTATCTTTACAAGGCTGGATAATAAGGTCGACCTTCAGTGCTGTTATGTGTGTGTGCGAAAGCTCAGAAAATAGAGTCAAGCAATAGCTTTTTCTCCTTTGGGGCTCTTTCTCACAGGATGTGAGAGACTCTGCGTGAGAAAAGTGACCCCATTTGTATAATGTGCTTGGGTTCATTATTAAAGAGGTTGTTATTGGCTCTGATGCCTGTAGTGTGTTGACAACACTCCTGCCCAATGCCTAGTGAAACAGAAGATCTGATACCTAAATGAGAGTCTTTGGTGTCCAAGTAGCAGCTGTGCAATACATTTTGGGTTTTGACATCATTATTATGATATGAGAAACATGATATGGTAAATATGGCATTTTTTTCTAAATGCATACCTCAATAGGTCATTCACAGTCTTGCTACCTTGAAGGTAGAATATGGAGCCAAGTATATGGAATATGGATACCAAGTAAAGACTGTGGTATCTGCATATTTAGAGCAGTCTCTTGCTCTGAACCTGTGACACCAGTGCTTCTCCTGGCTGATGGATTGCTGTTCTTGCTGCTGTGGTGTTAATATTCAGATGAAGCCTACCAGGTTCACTTCTGGTGTCTAAATGAACTTACTTAATGGCTGAAAAGGAACACTTGATTTGAATAGTATTCAATCCCTCTCTCATTAGGGTCTTTGTTTTTCTTTTTGTTTCATTTTCTTCTCCGTCATTTAATCAGATTGTAGCAGGCAAATAACTATTGTCTACCCAGCATTTGCAGATTAAACACTATATAAGGATCTTTCAACAGCCTGGTGGGTGAAAATGACCATTTTGTCTTGTAAAATTTTGGGGGGCATTCTAATACACTAATCTTAATTTACTAAATATAACTCTCTTTGGTCTCTAATTGCATCCAGCCAACTTCATGCCACTGTGTTGTCACTGAGATTTGCTCTGCCTGACTTAGGTGCTTGGTGAGAGACCCATGAGCTGATAATGGGATCAATGGGCTTTTCTAGAATAAGTTGTTATTTCCAGTTCTGTTCATGGGGCTGAAAAATGCTGCCTCAAGCCTTTGGGCTTCTGGAAATTTTGAGTTAATTTACAAGAATGATGATTTGAACATTGACAAATACAGCTACTCTTGGAATATAGAATTAGTTTAATTTTATGCTCAAACATTTTTGCACTGTTCAGTTTTTCCCTTTAATTCCTTTGACCTAACCTTTCCATAATAATCTCTCTCCCTATCTTATTTACCCAGTTTCCGATAATGACCTCACCCAAAGTTTACCACAATAGTTAATAATTAGCTTTCTGAGATAACTACTTAAATTCTAGAGCTACGCATTTGTCCCGTCTTTCGCTCTTTTGATGTACTGTATAACATGACAGGATCTAAATGTCAGCAGGTCTAACATTTGATTCACATTAATATAATTACCTGCAGTGCTTGGACAAACAAAACCGAACCTCTTTCATCCTCAGATCAGAGACTTTTCCCATCTTTGAAGATAAGACTCTAGGTTGGCTTTTGAAACTGCCCACTTAAAGTGGCTTTGTCTGAGTTTACATAACACTTTTGCAACGGTACATTTTAAAGCATTTGAAGTTGCCTCAGTCACACCAAGCGTGCACAGATAATGAGCAGAATTTGAAAAATATGCTCTCCAACGAGGAGCCGTATAGTTGATAAGGTGACGGCAGTCTTGGTTGTGTCTCGTGTCCTTCTCTAGCAGGAGGTCCCACTGATTGGCATTTTGTGACGTCCAAGCCACATCTCTGATTACTAAGGTGGTTCCAGCTCTGCCTAAAACACATGTGAAGAGCTGCGGTACCTCTGCCTCCTGTCTGCACTGTTATTCATGCTTACCTACTATTTTCGTAGCTCCTGGTTACACCCATGCTGACTTCACATTTTCCTGTTTCAATGTAAAATTTGACAAGACTGCACCTTATCACCGTTGTTCCTTTCCCTCCTCTAAAAAGCAACGACAGTAACTGTCGTTCATCCTGAATGAGGAAAGCTGCTGTGTTTAGAGCTTTCTGTGATCATTTAAAGCTATTGTCTTGGTGGCTTTTGATCATTTGGTGAAAGCCAGTCTTTGAATAAAATGCAGTGTACAGCAAAATTTTCTTTGTTTTGGGGGCTGGAGAGAGGAGTTGCGTTTCAAGTCCTAACTGTCAAGTGTCGTCCCACTCCGGACAGTGACCAGCCTAGAATAGACTTTCAAGCAGATGGCACCTGTCAAGTATCTGTTACAAATTGCTCTGGAGGATGTTTAGAAGCTGCGGGTGATCTTAGGGCAGTAGCCACCATGTTTTTTTCAGGCTCTTTGTTGTTTTTGGAAAGGTTGTTACATCAAGCTTCCACCAAGATGAAGATATACAGAACTGTGTTTTACGTCAATTTTTATTGTGTGGTAGTGAAATACAGAAAAGTCCTGAAGAGCAAAAAGCTTGACTTAAAGTTTTTATTTTCTTTACTAGCTTTTAAAAACTAAAAGGTATTATAAGAGGCTGTGGGGTTGTGCATTAAGATAAGAGGCAACAGTGAAACTGTGCAGTACTGAATCCAGCGATTACGGCTATAAGCACCATAACCAAACCAGTACTGTTCTTGTATGCAAAAATAATTGAGGTGGCAAAACAAGAGGAATTTTTTCAGGGTGTATTGATTTTAACTTGGCAGAAGTTATCTAAAGCTAGTAATAATTCGGTAAGAAAATTTGTCCTCACCATTTCAGAGACTCAGTGCTGTTTAATTTGAAGAATCTTTGTAGCTTTTGCCACGGAAAGTACTTCTCTCAATGTGTTTTGGAGGCAGAAAAAGAGCAAAAAGATAATCATGCAAGATGCTGAACACCATACCTTGGCCCTGTCTACATGGGGCTTCAAGGAAGGCAAGCGCTAAAGCTGTTGTGTCTGTCTTCCCATGAGATCGCAGTCTTCTCAGCCTCCACTGAGCAAAGCTTTGTCTCTCTCCTCTACCTCTCACTAATAGCCAAGGAAAGTTGATCAGGTAAACATCTGTGGGGTCCTTTTTCATGGTGTGCCTCCCTGTGAGACTCTCTATATGCTTGTTTATTTGTTTAGATCTGCTTTGACTAATGGACGATGTGTAAAATTGATTGAATGATCGTTGACATTAGCTTTAGACTCTTTCTGACCTACTAAACTTCACAGGAATGAGATGAGTTACAGAAGCTCCTTTGTTTTCCTTATTAATGATTCTGTTGTCTTGCAGTTATTATTTACGTGTTTATCCTGTAATAGTTCTTTACTGTATGCAGTCAGAGCTTTATCGGTTGCTTTCCAGACAAACTAAGACTTTGAGGAAGCTTTTGGGGTTGGAGGGGTGTTGTTTGGTTGCTTGATTGAACAGCAGTGAGCTGTTGTAATCTAGATTTTCATCAGAATGACATGTGATAACATGTGGTTAGCTGGAAGTTAAATAGCTGTTTGAAGATCTGTTTATTCCCTGCAAATCTACAACTGTGGTCTGTCACCAGAATCTTCAGCAGCACACATCTGCACAATGGTATTGTAGTTCACTCTCCATGTTTACAGGTGTTACTGCTTGGATTCAGCTTCCCAAATTACTCCTGTTGTGTATGTCCATGGTGCAGTTTGTATTTTCAAATTACGGGAAAGCCAGATTGTTTCCCAGTCTCTTGCCCCATCACCTTCCAAAAAAGCTTGCTGTATTTTGGGAAATCCCAGACTTTTCATTAATCAAAGTCTCTCTCAAAGGTTTTTACCCTCTTTTCAGAAGTTCAAATGCTGTTTTCTTGTGGCCTTGCAAGAGGTTTTCTGACTCCTCTTTATATTAATCTTAGCTTTGCGCTTTAGAGTAGGCGTGTTGCATTTGTGATTCCTGTTCTGGAAGAAAGCCAAGTCACTTATCATATAGCTCTGCATCTCTAAAGACAATACTGATTCTTGCTTACTTGATCCCTTTCTGTGAAAGCCTGAAGATTGCATCTCTTTCATCAAAGGGATGTCTTCTTCATACCTCATACCTTTCTACGTACTTGTTTTAAAAAATTACAGTGCTATTTCAATTGTATATGCATGTGTTGGTCAGTGGAGGCGATAATTAAATGGAGATGCTTGAAATCAGGTTAGTAATCAGATGGAGAAATTGGCATGAAGGGACAAAGGAAGTTAACAACGTTATTTATGTGAGTGTAGGACAAAGCAAACAGCTGAGGACCTGACTTGCTTTCTGTGCTGGTACCTCCAAAGTATTTTGTGGCGGGTTTTTTTTCTGTTTTTGATCTACAGGCAAACAAGAATACACACTGGCTTTTTCTGTAGTAACAAACTAAACACTGCCAAGGAATATTTATTCCCATGTACTCGAACGTGATTATTTGTACTGTCAAATTATCCAAATGATCCTTGGCAAGGTTTTTGGCCCGTGCCAGCTAGCCTCTCCCAGCAACTTCTTCCACTGCTGAGGCCCCGCCACGGTCCAGGGACTGGGCCTGATAGGCAGCTTGAGCGTTACCTGCTCGGAAGCCTGAGGGTGTAGAGGCCAGCTGCCCTCAGTGTCAGAGAACTCTTCTGGGCATGTTTAAATGTTGTGTGTAGACTGTAGCTGTTAAGTGCTAGAAGAGTGTCTGTCTTTGTGCTAAATCCCATGGTCAGGAACATTCAGGGTGATACCCCTTCCTGAAGAAAGTTACATGCTGATCATTTGTACCCTATCAGCTTTAAAACGTTACTACTTTGATGTCTGTGTGTGGGAATAAACCATAAGATGATGCGATAGCCCTTCCACCTTCAGAGAAGCTGTAGACACAGGATATTTGTAAGGTTTCTTTAGCTGCATAACCACAGCCATTGTGAACATTAGGTATCTTAAAAGTGAAGTTGGCATGATGCTTCTCTGAGGCAGTATTTGTTCTGCTTTCCTTTTGAAGAATCTAAATCCATTAGTTATTTTTCAGCATGTTTTTATAGCTGATTTGGCAATGTAATAGTCATTATCACCATTTTAAATCTCTTGGCCCTTCATATGCCTTGGGTTGCTTCTTGATTTGAAGTTGCAGAGGAGTTATGTGAACGTAATGTTTGTAAAATGCTTTGAAGATGAAAAGCTCTACAGTAGGTTTTTATTATTACCAGAGGCAAAGTGAGCAGCAGTGGCTTAATGTTGGACTATTCATTTCCCAAGAGATTGGCTTTGTTTTGAAGAGTGCACATTATCAATTGGGTTGGAGACAAAATTATCTTATTTCAATGCTGAATATAAATAAATTGGCAAACTTTCTACCTTGAGATTATTTGCATAAGATATATGTAAAAGAGCAGAGCAGTTATGGTACTATGTATGGCTCTGTTCTTAACTTATGTTTAATGGAACATTTATTTAATGTATTTGACTTCTATCCAAAGGTATTTTGAATCCAGTCCATTCAAACATCCTTATATATATAGCAATATTCTTATAACTATATGATATATAGATATGAGATATTTATTTGAGAAATATATATATTTGAGGTATATATTGCTCTTCTAGAGATAAAATCAGTTTCAGCATGTAAATAAAAAAGTGGTCTGCATTCAGATATGGTGGCGTTTTATTACAGTTCGGTTCACAGACAGTTTTTCACATGTTCAACCTACCACATGTAAAAGAACTGGCTTTTTTTAATAGTGCTTTAAATATTTCTTGAATCATTTTTATTTCCAGCCTGTATCTCCATTATAAACTGATAGGTGGTTGTATAGGGACAAAAAAAATAGTGAGCTGTTTGGCAATTCTCAAGCTACTACTGTTTCCTTGTGAGTTAGAGGAGAAGGGAGGGAGCTGCATCGTTCAAATGGAAATTCAACTTCAGCTTGCTAAGCGGGGGACTGCTCCAGGGACACCGATGTCCTCACGTGGTTCGTTGTCTCCCTTGCCTTTGCAGCGGGTCATCGCTTCCACCCAGCAGCCTTGTTTTGACAGAGCTGTTTTGTGGTGTCAGCACAGGGTGTCTTTGGGGAGCTGGCGCGGCTGCAGCCGGGGATTTCTGAAGCAGCTATTGTCAGTGGAGGGGCCGCTGGGCCACGTCCAGGCACGAGGCACCGCATCCCTGCGGCCTTGAGCAGGCTGCGTCGCTCGGTGCAGCTGCAAAAGCTTTGGGCTCCTGCCTGGCACTTGCAGAAATCGTTGTGGAATTTGCTGATTCTGCCAGACGCGAGCTAAACACTTGTTCCCAAGTGGTGTGTCCCATCAGTACAGCTGTTGGTTATGAAAAACATGCAAGGGCTTTCATCTGTAATAATAAAGCTTTGTTGAAGTATTGCAAGGTCAAAATATTCTGAGTAATACTATCAAATAGTACTTCCTTGCTTAGCCTATAGGGAGCTTTATTCCCCCATGCTTCAGTTAAAATGTTAATTTATTGTCATCGCTTATATCAGAAGTGGGGAGGGAGGGAGGCTACATTTTCCCTCGGTACTGTCAGTAAGGATTAAATGACATTGTTGGGCAGTGCTTTCAAAATATTCTGACCTATTTACACAACAAAACTGATCAGAACAAAATAAACAGTTCTGGTCAGTGGCTGAATGCAGTATTGTGGCAGCTATATTTGGCAGTGGATTTTCTCATCATTTTTCCAGTGTAGACAAAACCTGAATGCTACAGAAATCTTAGGCGTTACAAGCAGATAATACCCTTACTGAATAGCTTGATTCTCTTGTTGCCTTTTGGGGAAAGGGGACAGTTTGGCTGGAATTCAGTTGGAACAAATGCGTATGAAGCAACTGACAAAAAAGCGTATGAGTAGATTTATCATTTTGCCATGCAGGATAATAAATAATTGCATCATTTCCAGCAAGCCGCAGTATATACCTGTGAGATAGTGGATCTCTCTCCAAGGTGTAATCTCTGCAAAGAAGCTTAAAATAGGGAATTGTGGCAGACTGTAAGAATCGTTGGTTTCCTACTTGGGTTTTATTTTTTTATTTTGTACCAACTATAGTGGATACTTGCACTTGCCTCCTCATTTTTATGTGGTATCCCCTAAGGAGTGAATAGAGAGAAATGTTTCATTTTAGCTGTTTGGACAACCATTCCATATTTCCTGGGTCACAGATTTTTGGTAGTTTGGAGGATAAAATTGCCTGATACTCAAGATAGGAAATACCTCTTTCTATCTTGCATCTTCAACTCAGATTCTGAGAATACTAAAATGAAGCCTTTTTAAACTTGTCTTTTTTTCCCAATTCCATTTAGTGATAGTCCCAATGCTGTCCATGAGGTGGAAAAGTGGTTACCACGACTGCACTCAGTTGTCATAGGACCTGGCTTAGGTAGAGATGAAGTTCTACTTGAGAATGCTAAGGTAATGTGTATACTGATATTTTATTCTGTGTCTTTTATGTTGAATTTTATTAACCAATTTCCTATCTTTTACATGATTACACAAATGTTTTTGATAGGGTTACTAAATAACATTTAATAAAATATTGTTGACTGAAAATTACAGCTGTTAGTCATGGTCTGCATTATTGAACTGTAAACATCACTCTGAATTTTAGGCACCCATATGTTTGTTTTGATTTGCTTTTGTTTTGATTGTGAAAGCCGCTAATTAAGAAATAGATGTTGGCGTCTCTAGATGAAGGGCCCTGTGTTTTCTTAGGTGCAAAGCACTTGTACCGTAAGAACATAAATATGAATTTGAGTTCCTAATTTTCAGAACTGTATTTGACAACTTGTATCAGGAGAGGTACCAAAGAACAGGGACTATGTCCCCTTGCAATAAGAAATAATACTTTTAATTATAAAATGTTGCAGATTTCTATTCTGAATAAAGAGGTGATCCTATTTTCTGTCAAGCCTTAGTGGAGAGCTGAAAACAGGAGCTTAGATAGTTCTGTACTCTAAATAATAGTACTTACACCGTCTTCCAGAGGATGTCTTGTGTTACTGTCAACACATCTCTGTACGTTCAAAGTATATCTTTCAGTCTAATGTCAATCTAATTTTGTACAATTTTAATTTTTTTTTCCTGAGAAGTATTACTGAATTAATCAGTGATACTAACAAGTGGAATTAATATAATTTACAGAAACGTTGACAGTTACACAGTGAAATTGCAAAACAGGGGAGGCAAGAGACTGGAGACGACACTATCCAAGTAGTTTAGAATACCTTTAGAGCTATGGAAGGTGGTTTTGCTAGGCTTTTGTTAGAGAAGGTTGCTGTTGGAGCTCTTCACTTCTTTAATTCTCTTCCAAATTCTTCTTTCTTCAATTGGAAGAATTCTTTCTTCAATTGGAAAAACTCTTCCAAATTCTTCAATTCTTCTTTAATTCTGCTTCCAAAAAATGGTTGGTTTATGATATAGAGGTGCAAAACTAATAAAGAGCATGGATTCCAAAAGAAAGAAAAAAGAAATTTATTACATCTGATCAAGAAATAAAATTCTATTCTGAACGAAAAATTTCAACAGAGATTTTATTCTTTTTTGAAAACATTTTCTCAGAATTCTTTTTACAGAAAAAAATTTTGGGCAATGATTTTTCTTTTTTTCTTGTTTTTAAAAAATTTTTAAAGCTTTTTTTTCTAAAGGAAAACAACTTTAAACAAAAGAAAATAAGAATTCATTTAGAATATCTAAGATATCTAACATAAGCTTCTTTTATATCAGAATTCCAGCTGGGTTTTATAGATATCTGTCAATGTCTTATCTGTATTACAGAAGAATCTGGAAGATTCCTTGATTGTATCTTTTTTTTTTTTTTTTTTTCATCATTGCTAAAAATAGTTTTGCTTTCTTAGTGAGTTACAAGCATACTTTTACCTCAGCCTGGCTGTCCTGTGTGAGCTAGCTTAAACTTAAAGAAACAAACCCAGCCAATGAAGACAAGGTGTTTGGAAGTTACTTCAGGCTAAAATCATAGGCCACACTCACATGAGCTGTGGATCTGACTTTATTATTTTCAAGTCATATTAAAGCTCAAATTCTTTGTCTTTACTGTAATTATGTAACTGTTCATTAGTTACCCAGTGTTTGGTTTTTTTTTTAATCCAACTACCAAATCTTCTAAATTCTTTGTTTGGGCAAAAGCTTTAGTAAGTGCCTGTAATTGGGCACAAGTGAACCCTGGTTGCCTGCTTGAGGAAGACTCGTGCTTCTCTGTGCTGAGGAAAGACTGAGTCTCCCTCTCAGCCTTTCATCCTTCAACAGTGAATTTTAAGCTTTATATCACTCTTCACCTTCAAGAAAAAAAACAAGTGATGATAGCGTTGCTATTTTAAACATTTATAGGAGGCTGGCTGGTACATAGTTTTCTGTTTTCCCTTTAAGCTAACCTCAGCATGCTGTCATATGAATAGAGGGCTGAGATGTAGATTAGTGTCTGTTTTCTGGTCAGGGTTTTGTATCAGAGTGGCAGTGAGGATGGGAGAGAGCTTCCCCTCTTCTTCCTCCTGCCCGTTAAAGTCCTGAGGCATAGTGGTCTGTCACCTCTCTGATGCTATTCTTATGTCGGTTCTTGTCAGTATTGTGCCAGCACATTGCCAACGATTGTGCTTGTCCAAACAGTTTGGGCTGTGTTTGGGCTGCTTCTCTCTTCTGAGCACTGAGAAATTAAGATACTAATGCAGTAACCTGCAATTTCTGGTATACAGCCCATGGACACGGTTTTATTGTGGAATAGCCCAAGTACTTGTTGACCAGATGGTGCGTTCACCTTTTCTCTCCAAACCAGAGAATACTTTGCTTCCTTAGCATCTTTATTATAGCACCTGCCTCCCTCATGCTTAATACCTGCAGTGTATGCACTGTGGCATTTCAGGTCCTTTTAACAGTCTGATGGAAAAGCAGCACCTTGTGATCAGTTTCTTTTGATTTTTTTTTTATTTTTTTTTTCCTTGAGAGCATAGTGATACTCTTTGAATACATACTTACTGGCTTCCTGTGATTGTCTGGTTTTGGTTGTAATTCCATTTACAAGTCCTGTTACAAGAAGCCACTCTACAAGTTATATCCCTCTCTCATATACCACTTGTGTGAGTCAGTGCCAAAACCCTCATGTGCTGTTCCTCAGTTGCCTGGGTGAGGGCTGATGCGCTGTCAGAGCTTTCTAGCCACGGGTTTGCAGGACCAGGAGCTGCAGCTTCAGAAAAATATCCTAAAGAAAGCATCTGTTGTGTCCTAATAGCTGTGCAGTGTGATCCCATGCAGATGTGGCAATCCTAGTCTTGGCCTAGTTAGACCCTCCAACTCCGGAGCAAATAAGCAGTCCAAGCTATTTCTCTTCAAGAGAAAGGAACAAAAACATGTTTCTGCTCCACTTAGCTCTGGAGTGTGCAGATTGAAGCATCTTTGCTCCCCATTCTACTTCAGACTTCCACAGTGCTGTACCATACCTGGCGTGGAACTTGGCCATCACAGCCAGCTTCCTTGTAGGCAACGTCAGGCCATCTGTTTTTCTCTTTCAGTGTCTGTGATTGATTCTGGCCAGAGATGACAGTACCATTACCTCTGTGAGTTGACCTCAGTTGGTATGCAGCTGGTGGTGGTTTAGACTCTGTTGACAAAGAGTTTTGCCACCATGTGGAAGCAAGGCCAAGGTCCCTACAACTGTCCTCTGTCAGTGCTTCGAAGCAGTGTATTTCCAAAGCTATTGGATGTTCTCCTTTTTTCACACAGCAGCAATATTATGTCCCTATCATATCTACCCACTACAGCATTCTTCATTCAGCCATTCCAGGGACGTTTGCACTTCTGGTCTTACTCTGATCTGATTTTTCTTGTAGCCTGAGGCTTGGAAGTAGGGGAATTCCCATGTATACCATCAAGAGCTGTTCCTCAGGTTTGTGGGGGAACCACATTGCTCTCCTGCAGAGTGATGAGTGCAGCTCCTGAGAGGACTTTGGAAAGAATATCATATTCCTTGCATAGCCTTCTGGGAGAGGAGACGATGCTGTCTGATGTTCCAGAATGTTCTGCATTCTGCTGCTGCGCAGCAATTAGGCAAGTATGGGCTTAGCTGTGTCCTGTATCAGTTTCCAGCCTCTTGTCATTTCCTTTCTCCTCCTACTCCTTCTGGCATGAATGTGATGTTCCTGTCAAATTTTCTGCTTCTGAGTTTGGTGAATCTTTATTGGGTATGTTACTGGCTTTGTGGTCAAATGGACTTGATACAGAATGGTTGCTGGAATAGTAATTACTATTGGGATCAGGTAGAGAAAAGCATTCATCCTTATGAAGAGTGCTGTCCTTAACTGAAGTAAGACTTTGGATGTTGGAATCATCACTGGGTTCCTTGCCTCTCTCCCTGAAGTGGTAGCACCAAATCCTGGACTCTGCCACTCCAGTCTTGCCATGTTTTGTCTTACAGCAGCAAAGTTAAGATTGGTGTTTTCAGCAGAGTATGCTTGCTTCCCTCCTGTAAGAGAGGTAATGATTAATAGCAAGAATGGCTCTGTGTAACTCAGATTACATGGTAAAATGGACTGGGTTCTCAAACTGCATAGTTGTTCCTCATGCTTGATGCTCAGTCTTTCTTTTAGCTCCAAGAAACTGTCCTGAATACCAGCCTGGGTGGTTCTTTTTTTGGCTGCGGCCCTGCCTAGCTGCCATTTCTGCCCATTGCTGTTGTTGTTTCTCTCCCCCCAACCCCCTCACGTGGCAACGCTACCCTCAGCCAGTCATTTGCGCTTAAAGATCTCTGCTATCTGTTGGGATATAAATTTCAGAAATCTCATTTTCCACATCATCTTAAGGTTGTGTGGAAATGTTTTGGCTGCGTTAACATCTAGCAAAGGGTGGGAGAGGTCTGGGCCATTGTCATGGATCACCTCCATTGTGTGTGCCCAGAGAGAGCCCATTTGAAGTTTTCTCTTTCAGATGGATTCTCAGTTCCACCTCAACTCATGTGTCAGCCTTTCTGTGTTTGTTTTTGGTTAGTTGGATTAATTTCCCCCCTTCAAGCCTCGTGCCTTCAGGATTTAGGCAACACTTCTCAGCCTTAATAAATTGTGAGAACGGGACCAGGTGCTTCAGTACACTCTCTGCACTAGTTTTTGCAAGCTCAAAAGGGCTACAGAACACAGAGACACCTTTTGTTGTCATAGCAGTTCCTTAAAGCTAAATCTGCCGCTATGGGCTTTGATAAGCATTTTCCTCTTGCTGCCTGAGCAGCCCTCCAGGTTCTGTTTGTACCAAGTAATATACCTGAGAAGCATCCCAGGCTAATGCTGCAGTTGATAGGTTAGTAGTATTGTCTGTGGTACCTACCACCATGTATGAATATGAACCACAGGATGTGTTACTCTTTGGAATCACTGCTCACAGCAACTCAAGTTAGCAGAAAAATTATTTACCAGAATCTTAATTCTTCAGTATGTGTCACGTGCATTTGCTTCTTGCCCTGTTTGTCCTCTGATTATTGCTGTGGGGATTCAGTAGTTCATAGGGAACTGAAGTAGCAGTGAGGACACGCCACTTTCTGTTCTCAGCCTTCAGCTAGGAGGAGGTGAGGTGGATGAGATCTTGTGCCTGTGATACTGCAGAGGCAAAAACCAGAGGGCATGTACACGCACTCACTGTGAGAATGTGTGTGTACACTGTATTTCTCTCAGCCCTCACCCAGCCTCCAAGATTGATGTGTATACTACAAGTAGTATCATGTGAAAAACTACTCTCTTACTAGCCAAGCCTCATTGCTTTCAAACAGCCCAATGAGAGTCGGGATTTGTGGACAACTTCACCTAAGATGAGGCAATTGCTGGGATCGGGTGCAGTTCTTTCTCTGTGATGGTGGTACTGGTGTGGGCAAAGCTTGGGAATGCCAGCTGTAGGCAGGGAGATCCTCTTAGTTATGCTGAGAACTATTGCTGCTTCTGCTAAGAACTATTAGTATTCTGTGGCTTCCTTTCAAATGTCTTGATTAGAAAAACAGTGTTTGAAAATATGCTAACAGGACCTTAAATACAGGTTTATGCAGCTTGCAAGCAGAATTTATTTTCTAATATATGTAATGGATCTTGATGAAAGTCATTCACAGTGAAGTGGGATGTTTATTTGCTTTCTGTGTGCAGGCTTATATTGTTGTTTAACTTGATTTTGATACTTAAAAGCATTTTTAAGCAAAACGCTAGAATTGGATACCTTTTCAACTCTTTCTGAGCATCATTCAGCTAGAAACCCTAAAAAGAAATTGGCAGTGATAAATTGCAGAGTTCATTTTAAGTTTATGTTTATTTGTTTCATTTTAAGACAAAATGCCAACAGCTGACCATGAATATCTTAAGCCAAATCTAACATTAACATAATCAACCGTAAATTGGAAACCTTGTAGAGTTTGCTTTGTGAGTGCAAATGTTTAGTGGATGAGACAGCCTGACAAAATTTAGTGCCTTTATTTATTCTGATTTAGATTTTTTACTTTGGATTGAAGTAAACAGGATTATTGCTTAAACTGGATTTGGATGTGTTTAGGGATGGAAATATATAAATGTGGCTTCTCAAGTGGTGTCTGGTTGATCATTAATTTGGGAGGGATAGCTAAAAAGGAGTGCTGGTTTTTTGCATAACTGGGACAGTATTTCAGAGGCTTTTGCTTTGTTTTCTTGTGTTCCTTATGTTCAGGCATTACTTTCGATTATGTAACTTCTTTAAGAATTTAGCATATGACTGAGGCAGATATTAAGAAACTGTTAGCTGCAGTTTTGCTCCAAGTTTGACAGCAAGTGATCTACTTTGAATTCAAAGAGGGAATCTACAAGTGGATCATTCTCATCTTTATTTATTTATTTATTTATTTATTTTATGTAGAATAAAACAGTTTTGGTTAGCAGCCATCTACAGCATCTTCAGCTTTGTTAGTTGTAACAACAGCTTTTAACGTTTCCCAGAGCACCTAATGAGCTTGATGATGTAGTGGGTTACTCTTTAGAGTTCTTGTCATCCTCTGCCTGGCCTAAATGAAGTATTTTCCTGTGCACCTGAAAATCTGTTTTGGAAAACAGGGCCTAGCATGTGGTACTACAGTTAAAGGACAAAAGACCCAGCTAAATTGAATGGAGCATAAGCCATGAGATAAAGAAGCTATTTGTTTCAAAGAAAGGATATTCATCTCTGTTATGTGACTCTTCTTTCAAGTAGTACAACTGGTGATCAGTAGTTAATCATTTCTTATGTGAGGTTTGAGAGCTTGGTGGAGTAATTAATGAGCTAGTGCTAGTTATGCATACAGGAATATATAAAGTAAAACTGAGGCAATTAGGCTAGTTAAAGGTGATTATATAAATCTTGTCTTCCAAGTGAGATTTTGATTGACGTTGCTGAGTTTTGAAAGGATGATGAGTTCTTGGATCAGTTTGTGGGAACTAATGAAAGCAAGTTTCAGAGTTAACTGCATGTCTCCACCAGTGGGTAAATAAAAAACAAAACCAGTTACTGAAAATATGGCTCTAACATGAAGAATCTCAAACAGTGGAACTCCATTTTTAACGTTTTTCAAAACCTCCCGTATCAAATATATTCTATTTAGGGCAGCTTCTGCCCCCTGCCAACCCTGACTGTAGGCTTGAGCATAGCCTGGGCTTGGGCTATTTGCCTAACTCTAGCTGTGCAAGATTACAAACTTCTGCTTGCCAAGCCCGTTTTCCAAGCATCTCTGCCGCAGAGCTGCATCCTGACCTCTATGCAGCCAAGTCCCTGCATTTATCCAGGCTTGACGCGAGGAATGCAGAAATGCTTCCTAGGGTTTTCAGTGCCTGTTTGTAGGAATTAGTTTGCAGCGTATTGGGGTCCAACTTGTTTGTTCCTCCCAGGCACCTTGGGGAGGGGGGTGTGCAGAAATGCTTCCAGCTGCAGCATTTACAGGGAAATCTCTGGCCATTTCTTCCCTTTTATTGTTATTATTCCCTTTTATTGTTATTGTTATTATTCCCTTTGACCTGTTCCAGACAAAATCATGAATTCAGGATGGGGGCAGCATCCATGCAGAAAATACAAGCAACTATAGGTAGCATTTCAACAGCAGTTTCTGATCCTCGCTTTCAGTAGAGGGTTCTTTGTAAAAGGGGCTGCCACTCCTTTTTGATTATTTAAGGTTGTATGAGACCTAACCAGTGCCAGGTTATGCACATTTGCACGTCTCTACCAAACCAGAAGCTAGTCACTCTTGCTGCCTTGAGTCTGGCGACTCCAGCTTAGTCAGCCAGGAGCCCTGGTCAGTCCAGTGTTGTCAAATCAGTAGCACGGACTGGAGCAGTGGAGCTAAACTGCACTATCGGTCAACTTAATGTAACCAGCATTCCAGAAGGTAGTATTTGAGCTTTTAGAGAATGGGCCTTTCAACCTCTCCTGGGCTATGGGCAGGCCTTTCATTACCCTGCTGGAGTAGTACAGCATAGGATAGCATTGACTTGCTCTGCAGGCCTCAGCTGACTGAAGTTTTAAATGTGTGAACACAGGCACGGTCTTTCACTGGTAAGGCACATACTGCCCAGATGCCAAGGAGGTCCGGCAGTTACCTGTTTGGACAAGGGAGGATATTACTCTCTCTTAGAAGTTTGGTTATTAACACGCTGTATGGGTGCAAACGCTCGTTGAAAGGACCTCAGCTGCTTAACAGCTCTCCTAAGATATTTTAACTTTACTTTGGAACATCTAGCAGAAGATTTAATTACATACTTGGCATTTGCAGGTTGCAGTAGAATGCACTTTTGGTGGGCTGAAGGCAAGGTTATACTGCTTCCTAAAATGTTTGGATGTCATCGTGGTCAATGCTGTCCATTATTATGGCATGCTGAAGCTTGAACTTCTTTTTGAGCACATGGGTAAGGAATCTTGCCAAAGTGGGCCAAGACATGACTCTTTAAGGGACCTAGGAAATGCAGTGTTCGTTGCAGGTGTCAGTAAAGGAAACTTTGCCTGCAGTATCTTTCCTTCGCAAGGTAGAAAGATGACAATGCGATGCATCTTTAGTGAAAATTAATTACTGTTGTGGGATAGATGTTGCTTTTTATATGCTGCTATTGTGGTTTTCTGTTTATTTCATTAAAATTCAATCTTTTATTAAAACCACTAGCTCTAATTTCCTGATTCTTCCCTTTGCAAACACCAAATGCCAAAGTTATTGTGTAGCTAAACCAGTTCATCAGGAAAAACACAAGTAGTGATACAACTAATAATATATTAAAAGTCATTGCAGGCATTCTGCTGCCAATCCACATCTAATTAAAAAAGCTGAAAAGTATATCTAAGTCAAGTGTGGGCAAAACTGTACATAGTTGTCTTTTCTGAGGAGCCCTGGAGAACCAGCTTGTATGCTGTTGTATGCAGGCAGAGTAAATAGGATATGTGTGTTATTGCTGGCTCGTGGACTTGGGTGGAGAAGTCCAGAATGACTGCAAAGTTTTGCAAGAGGCTGTAGGTGCTCGCTTTGAGTGCATCACATTGTCTGCTCCTGGTGCCTCAGGGTGGCTGCTCTACAAAGACTTCCATGGCTGATTAGATATCCTTTGATTGTACCTAGAAGCTCCATAGCAATTTATTCCTCCCTCACATGTTCCCCTCATTCCCCTCCTAGCTGTTTTTTGCAGCCAGTGTCTCGCACTGGCTCATCTTGGCCCATTCCCTTTTTCCATAATAATTGTGGAAGTGTGCAAGAGTCCTGGATGTCTGCATTAGTGCAGTGCAGGTGAATCTTGTATGGCATAGCACAGCTGCAGGGTATCAAATGGATAAATCGTACCATGCTTTTCTGTGTTACTGTGCTCTCTTTCAGCAATAGGCTGTCCATTCGTTCCTTCAAGCTTCTTCCTCCTGTGGTCCTTTCCAGCCGGAATGATTCTGATTTCATGTGTGTGTTGTTCTGCTTTCAGTGTGTTGGGGGGTTCGTGTTTTGTTTTGTTTGGGTTTTTTTCCCCAAAAAGAAGATTGGAATTTGGTTTTGGGAATCTATTTTAAAATTCTCATGTGGAAGTTGGGACAGAGAACACAGATTTCTACTAAAATGAATGCATTTCAAGGAATAGCTTCCATGATAATAAAAGAATTAATTAAAGCACATAAATTCTTTGCCCTTACTTTGTAAATGTTCTCAGTTACAATAAAGGGTTGCCTTTAGCCAGACAGAGCACTAGTTTCTCCTGTGACACAACTTCTTTTTCAGTTCTTATTGAGTAGGTTGCTTGCATACAAGTCCTAGATACCCAGTCACAGAACAAAGATTCCCCCCCCCCCCCCAGGAAATCGTGTATTTCAAGAATAGAGTGGGAGTAGGTTCAGGTTAATTTTACCCCCTCTGGCTCTCCTCCCCTCAGCCACCTCCACCAGAAATTGCAATCACTGAAATATTATTTTGGGCATTCCTAAATGTCAAGTATTTGGTGCCACTAACAAATGATAACTGTGTGGGAGGTTGTCCCATACAGCACCTTCATGGGATGTGTGAATCCCAGGTCATTTCCTCTTTGCCTTAATTAAGGTAGAAACTTAAACTTTGGTCTTCAATTATTAGGAGAGGAAGCTCTTGTTACAGATTTGTTCTAGCATGAGTTCTGCAGTCTTGTAATACAGTTCATTATTGCTGATTTTAATCACAGCGGGCTGGAACCTGTTTCCCTTTTCTCATTCAAATGTTGTGGGCTGTGGAATCCCTGTTTTGGAGAGTCACCAAGTATTCAGCTAACTCATACGAAGCAGAATATCTCTAGCAAGAGGCTGTCCAAACCCCTGTTATTAGGACTCTCAACATGAAAGGTAGGAGACTGAAATTTGGCCCTGGCTGCGAATGTCGCAGAGGAAGTATCCAAATTGCAGTCTTTATCTTAGCTAACCAGTGTGGCTGTAGGTCATGAGGTTGGCTGACAGCAGCATGTCACTCCTCATTGTCCTCTCTACTTGTGGCTAGTGCAGGGTTGCCCTGTGAGTCCAGTCCTTCCTTTCTGGATGCCCTCGAGTGCTTAGGAATCGAGTGAAGGAAGTGTTCCTGCCTTGTTCTGCCCCAAGCTGAACCACTGCTGTTGTGGTATAATATATTCTGTGCACAGAAAGGTAGTCCACTGGGATATCTTGGAGCTAGAATCTCCAAAATCTTAATATTCAAAGTGTTGTTTGAAGGGAAGGGGCAATGTCTTGGTTTTGTCATTGATACCTGTATGTGTTGCTGTTTACTTCTGTGATTGGTGTTTGGATTTCAGGTCTTGTCTTAGTAACATTTCTTAGTGTTTTTAATTAGCAATGTTCTCTTCTAAATCCTTTCCCATATAAATAATTGTTACATGGGATAAAACTGAACAGATGGTTCCTGCTCATACATAAGAGTCCTATCAGAAACGATTAAATAGGTTTTGGTGCAAAAGTAAAGTTAGTCTGAGCTGTATTAATTGTGCAATTAACAGTGAAGGTTCTTCTGTATGCTACTAGGATTAAATCAGGAAAGTCCATGCCAAATACAGAGATACAGATTCAGCTGAAAAATTATTTTTGCTTCCAGAAACAAAATACTCTGCATAGAGGATGTTGCCATTATTGCTGTAAACACCTCTTACCCAAATATTTTTATACAGTATCTGCAGTAATACAGTGTTTAAAAGTGGGCTTCATCTCACCTAATTCTTTGTGTCTAAGAATAAAGCAGTAAAGTGTCTGCTCCCTCTGTGATAGCTGAGGAGAGACAGGTATGTCTGGTGATTCATCCCACCCTAAATGCTGTGTCTAAGCTGCATGGGATGAATTGCTCTCCAGTGGTGAGCCATTTGACCTTTAAATGGCAGCAGGTGACATGGGTCCTGTCCACAATCAATAGGAGACAGAGGTTCTCCAATGAATGTTGTGTCCTTCAAACAGGTAATTGTCTTAGGGGGGTTCTCTTATCTCTGTTACTGCTTTATTACGGTTGCCAGATTACCCCCTCCCTCTCCAGAACTTCCTCTCTGAGGTCCTCTGTCTCCAAGCAGTTTCTGTCTGGGTTTAAGGAGGGAAGAGGAAAGGAAAATAATTAGGGTAGCTTTTTGTTTGTTTGGGTTTTTTTTTTTTGTTTTTTTTTTTTTTTTTTTAATAAAAAATGAGCTTTCTAAATAAGACAAAGGACTTTGTATCCCCTGATTATTTGTTTTATAAAGAGAAAGAAAAAGCAAAGATCACTCAGTATGTTAAGGATAGAAACTGATACCTCAGAGACTCGGTACACAATAAAAGTTGCTTGGCCAGTAGGTTTTACTTAGCAAGATGAAATTTCTCTTCAGAGCAGAGGTCAAATGTCTCAGGATTGTGGAGGACGTGCTGGAGAGGTAGGAACTCAAAATGTTATTAGGAAGAAATGTCTTATTTCTCTGGAGTGTACCAGTGACCCAGCCTTCCAGAAGCTGTTTAACTGTACATATACTTTCATGCTTTGTAACTTTCACATTTTTTTCTTATACTTACATTCTTTTGGTGGACTATGGATCTTCAGGATTCTTGATTTAGCCTGCTGTTACATACATATATAGACAAAAATAGGACTTCTAACCAGTAGTCAAGATGACAATTATGAGGAAACATGAAAAGGGGCCAAACAATAACAGCAGCAGCCAAACCTTAACTGTTTCAGGAACAGAACTTTGGCAAAATTAGTTCCGTGGATTGCTCATAATGAATTTAAGAGAATAGTTTGGAAGGATAAGGGCTTCTGAGATCTGGTGTCTTCTTTCAGACTTCCTTATGGAATCTGTTGGGGAAGTCTTTTTTTGGTTTTAAAAAATGAAGTGTCATGAAAGACCGGCTTACTAAAGTTGACATACTAGAATAAACTGGTGATTCATATTAGTGGGAAGTGGAGCAGTAATAATTTTAAGTGTACTGAAGGAGTTTGGTGAAGCTGCTAATGTACAGAAATACTCTAATTAAAACCAGTTAGAAAATGAGGTTGCAGTAAATGGTATTTGTATCTTCAAAAATTGGGGAGGATGATCTAAATGCTTTCTTACATAATAGCTTGCTAACCTCTGGGGCTCAGTGCCATATGATATCTAACCAGAAGAGATTAGTATGGTTCAAAAATAATTGGACTATTGGATGTATAACATTCATTTATACAGAACAAAAACCCCATAAACCTGGTTGCTAGATCCACAGCCGTGTCTTATTATAACCAAGTGAGTCAAATTAAACATAATTGTTAATGAACTTAACACAGCGTGGGCAAAGCAGTACAGCTTCTGTGAAGGAAAACTGAGCTGTGCACATCTGTGCAGATTAACATTACTGAATAAAGAAATGACTCTATCTCATAAATTTCTTAAAAGCTTTGAAAGTAAGGCTCTCTAGTTGTGGCATACTGAAAACCAATGCTAGGTATGTTTTAAGATTCCATCCTTGCACGGCTGTTAAATATGCTTATTCATAAATTTGAATAATTTAGTAGTAGCTGAATGGTATGAGTTGTGTAAAACTTGCAATTGGTTCAAAATTATTTAAGTAGCTGAATATAAGAGAAGACTTGTGCTGTTCCCTTGGGATCCCGACAAGGGTGGGCACGTGGCAGTGTGTGACACACAGCCCAAGCTGAGACCTGTGCAGGCATGTGTACGTCATGGAAAGGTTTTTATTCTGTAGTGGCTTCTAATGTAGTTGCAGTTGTGTGTTGAGACAAGTCCTCAGGCTTGGAGCAGTGGGTAGTGTTTCAGTCTCACACTTACGACATGCAAATAGTACCCAAACAAACAAAAGTAATGTTGGGTTGAAGCACGCTGCTAAATTCTGGTCATCCATTTAAAAATAGAAGGGAAAAATTTCTATTGGTATTGGAAAAAATCAGAATCAGATAGGAATGAGTTAGTGAGGATATGTATATGCCATACTTAATAATTTACAGGAAGCAAGGTGGGTGGTGTTTATTTTGACGACAATACAAGAACAGAGGTACGTTCAGTACCCTGAAAATTAACTTAAAAACTGCTTCCTTATTCCTTATATAATGTCTTGCTAACCTGTGGAGCTCAGTGCCATATGATAGCTAATCTGAAGAGCTTAATAATGTTCAAAAATAATTAGACTTTTGGATGGATACCATCCATCTTATGTTATCTTATACAGGAAAAAGATAACTCCTCTGTTATCTTATACAGGAAAAAGATAAACTCTCCAGCTTCAAAGACAAGTTGGTAATGACCAACACTCAAAAAACTTGACTGTCAGCCATTGCTCATTAAGAAACCTTGGGTATCAGTCATTGCCACTGCTCAGTTAGGAGAGAGAGCAAGGGCAGACGGTCCGCTGGTAGATACTGCTTGCTGAAAAACACTTTTGCAAATGGTCTGTTGTCTGGGCCGCCTTGGTTTTGCTTTGAAAGTATGAAACCTCCAGGACCACGAGTGAAATGACATGTAGTAGGTACTGCTTGTCTCGGGATGTTTGTTTATACATATATTCAAATAGTGCAATGGGGCTATCATCAGAAAAGCAACTAAAATTAGTGTTATAGTTATTGGTAGATTTCTATCATGGCAATACTCATTTGGATTTTTTTTTTTTTTTTTTTTTTAATTAGAGATGTACGTTTACTATGTGCGACTTGTGTTGGCATTGCATGCCTCCTACAGCAGGGAGACTCAGTGAGATTGCTTGCTTGTTTGCATATCAACACCAAGGCATCAGTTATGGAAGCCCTTTTGACACTGCTTATACATGAACCAGGGAGAGAACAATGTAACTGTAAAATTACCAGTTGATATGAAAATGTCTTATATTACTTTGCAGAATGTAACAGATTTTTTTTTAATCTTATTTTGTAAAAACAACTTATATGATCAGATTTATTGTGTGAATTTGTTTCAGATCTTACAAGATTTAAATTAGCAAGCATCTTAAAGCTATCTGCATTTTTTGCAGGGTATTATAGAAAAATCGAAAGTCAAAGGAATTCCTATCATTATTGATGCTGTAAGTATTTTCTGGATTCAGTCAATGGTTTGACATTTAAGAATCTAGTCAGTAAATGTTCTTCTTACTGTTTTTTGCAGGATGGACTGTGGCTCATTTCCCAGCAGCCTTCTCTTATTCAAGGCTACCAGCGAGCTATTCTGACTCCAAACTATATGGAGTTTAGTAGACTGTATGAAGCCATGGTGAGCTGTTTTCCTTTTTGATATTTAAGTACATGTAAGTTTAGTCTTTTAGACTTTGAAAATAAACAACTTGTTACTGGGCTAAACATTATGTGCTGTTTCTTATATGCGAGATAAGCATTCTTCTGGGGTTTTATTCCATGGGATAATTGCCACAACAATACATATTCTTAAACAAAGCTCTTTTTTAAAGAAGACTCATGCATTTTTTGGCACTGCAGTGGGTCTAGAATAAAAATACTTGGAAAGACTGATGATGATGCTTCCCCCCCGCCTCCCCCCATACATATGCTGAAGTAGCATGTGTTAGAGATGTTGTTCTAGTAGCAAAATATGTACTGTGTATGGAATTCTTGTGTTGTAGCTTAGAGACCCCGTAGACAGTAGTGATCATCATGGATGTGTATTAAGACTCAGCCAAGCCATGGGGAATTTAACAGTTGTTCAAAAGGGAGAGAGAGATCTTATTTCGGATGGAGAGAAAGGTAAGTGAAGCCTTTTGCTTTTAGCAATGTGATTTTTTTTGTTTGTTTGTTTCCTTTGAGTCGTAGTCCAGTGGTTGGACTATATATAGTAACTGGTTGACTGTATTCCCCTGAAGATTGAAAGGGAGGGATGGCTGTCTTTTGCAGATCACCTTTAGATGATTTGTGTAAATTCATAGTTTAAGAGTGCAACTTAATTTATTTGCTGAAAAAAGTTGCTGATTTTATTTCTCATTTAAATGGCTATAAAGTATATTTTACATTACATAGATACTGATAAATTAATTTTTTGTTCTTTGTGAACTGTTATAAAATCCTTGGCTGAGATGGTCTATATAAGTGCAGATGTCATTGCTAAATTAACGCAGAATAATATCGTTGTTTCACCATATATTGGTGTGTCTGAAAAATTAAGACATCTTGAGGTTCATGAGCTGCTCAGTTCCTTGATACTGTCCACCATGCTGTAGATTAGCATGTACGTATATGACTTGTACGTTAGCCCTGACAATTAAAAAAAAACAACAACCAAACAAACAACAAATTAGCTCTAGATTGCCATTACAACTTTTTAAAACAGTCACTAATATGGTTAAAGTATACTTAATAAAATTAGCTGCCTTTCTGATGCTTTTTATACTGATCATTTACTGTGATCAGTATAAAATTAATTCATGAGTAACTTCATCGCATTTTGACTACGTGGTCTTATTTCACATACATAACAAGCAGCAGCTCTGCCTCTAATTACTTGAAATGCTAATCTCTGGTAAATGTTTATGCCGCTTCAGAACCGTTTTGTATATACAGTCAATTTTTCATTATTGGGAGCCATGGGAGTCTTTCATAACAGAAAAACAGATGTAATATGACAACTGCTTTGTGCAGAGCCACCTTCCATGTACCCCCATTTAGTACATATACTATAGCAGACTGTGAAGCAAGCTGGGATCTGGAAGCAATGTAGTTACACCTATGTGGTGAAGGACTTTGGTCGGTCATACAGTACCCAAGTTGCCCTGCATGACGTCTGCTGTCATATTTGCACCCATAGCAGACTTGATTTGTAACCTTGGACAGTCAGGCCAGGCTTGAGGGAGAATGAACTCTGCCAGAGGATAAAATATCCTGGCTCCAGTTTATGCCAGCTAGAGAGCTTTAGAGCACTGTAGTGTATCTTCTTTCTCTGTTTTTATGTTACCCATGTTCTTTTTATGCAGGATTGTTGCTTTTTTAATGAATGTCAGGAAAACTGGGTGAGCGCTTTAGATTGAGCACATTACCTAGTATATTTCTGTTCTCCTTTTGAGCTGTTATTCTTGAGATAAGTGTACCCCCATCCTTGCTGGAGAGGGCGAACACTCAGTCTGTATTGTTTCTTGTCATGCAGGATTCAAAAAACCAGGAAACAACTGAAACTCTTTCCGATTTCAGTTTTGAATGTTCAGGTGTGGCACAAGTTTGGTGTATGTCTTGTGTGCTTTTGGGGCTTCTCGTTTTTATTTTTTTTCCCCACCTTGTTCTTTGTCTCTGTTGTGTTCTGATATTTTTTCTCTTAGTTAAGTGGCTTTTCGATTTGAAATAAAAACAGTTCTGTGCCTTTATAGCAGTTGTTTCATGTCCAGCTATAGGCTGCTTTTTTGTTCTTACCTTGGTTCTATCAATCACTGATGCTTTCTCTCTCCTGGATTACAGACATTACAGGCAGCATTGCTGAGCTGTAAGAAAGCAGTTGTCAGGTTTAATACAGGTTATAATGTCTGTTACAAACACTGTTTTTAGGGTTTGTGTTGCCTGCAAGAAGATTCCTGAGAATTTTGCAGAAACTATAGACTTCACCTTCCTTTTAACAAGAATGTTCTTTGGGTCTGGGAGTTACTGTCAGTCAATTTTTTAAAAGCTTCTCAAATGCAAAATTACATTGAGAAAGGAGATGTACTCTCTGCTCTGTGCCACAACACAGAACATGTTGTCATGTCACTGACCTTGAATTCTCTCCCAGGTTTTTTGCTCTTAACTTCTGGGTTTTTTCATCTGTCTGTTCTTTTGATCTGATGTCATTTTTTTTCAGCTGAGACAACATACATGATGATTCCAGTGTGAGGGAAATCCATATCATTGGTTCAGGCCAATGTCCTCTGAGCACAATCAAATATTATGAAAAGATCTGTGTACTCCTCTTGCCTTTTATTTTTCATGTCATCATCTGTAGTGCTTAAGCCATACCTATTTGCAGGCATTTCCTGCTTGAAATGTGCTTAGCACACTGGTACTGTAGTTTCCATATATCACTCTTAAACTTTCTTATTTGGGAATATACTGCATGCATGCTTTCTGAAAAAAAGTAAGTCTCAGTGCTCTCCAGGAAAAGCAGAAATTGCAAACTTAACGATGTAGCTTTAGTCTTCTGTGCTTGGCTGTTGTGGAAGGAAGGCTTTGTGAGGATGCCGAATTTACAGCAGGGAAGACTGGCTTGGTGAATACTTTATAGCTTAGAGTGATTGTAGTGGTTATTTCCACAATACTTTTATTCATGCATCTGTAGGAAATTCAGTGGACAATTCAGTTCTGTTAGTTGGAGATGAAAAAGGTTATCAGGTGATTTGATAGTGAGCTGGAGGTACAGGTGTTGGTGAAGGATTACTGTCAGCAGATAGCTCTGTAATCTAAGCAGACAGACACAATAAATTCTGATTGAAAGCTGAAGCTTAATAAATTCAGATTAAAAATAAGGCAGACTTTATTAACAGACAAATTAACTATGACAATAACATACCTAGAACTTTGATAGACTCCCAAACTGTGAAGTATCTGGACACCTTTGAGGTTTGTTTTTACAGATCAGATTAGATGATGCAGGTGGTTCCCTATGGCCTTAAAATCAGTACTGAATCATGTACATGGCCTCTGTGAAATCAGTAGCAGTCCTCCACTATAAAGGAGATTTTTCTAAAATTTGTCTCCATCTCAGTTATGAGCTGCCAACTGCCCTGTAAACGTAATCACCAAGATTTTAAATTAAGTTTTATATACTCTTTTTCTCTTTCCTTTTGCAATTTCACATTATAGCTTGGTCTACAGTTGTTGATTCCCTGCTCTACAAAGATGAGCTTCACCATGCTCTTGGTAGGTGATATCAGTGCCATCACTGACCAGGGTAGGAATGAGTACTCAGCCTGTGGGTAAAAGGTAAGTCAGCTTTTATTCACTATGGCACAGCTCTCTAAGGTTTTCTTTTTATTATTCTTTGGAGAACTGGTCAATAATAAAGTGTGGTTATACCAGTCTTAGTTCCTAACATGTTTAAAATTTGGTTAGGTCCTTGAAGTAGAGGATTTGGATTTTTTTTTTTTAATGTTATAACGAGTTTTTCTGTATTTTCCCCAGTACCTGTGTTTGTCCTCTCCTCCCTTCCAAAAGGCAGACTTTATGGATTACCAGCCCACTGCTGCCTGTGACTACTTTTTTCTGGAGCCAGTAGCCAAACAGAATTTCTTTCCAGTTGCCCAGCTGCAGCTGGGGTCAAGAGAAGCAAAGAAGCATGTGAGAGGAATTACTGAGTACTGAATATGGGGTAAAAAGCCAGCTCTTGCCACACATTCCCAAGCAGTACTTCTAATTTCTGCCATTCATTCCCTATACAGCCAGAAAGGAAGCCATTCAGTGCTTGTTAGTCCCTAGCTCGCTTAGCTGAAAGCTCTTACGGTGTCCAGCTGCCCAGCAAATTTTGCCAAGATTTTAACTGAGAGGCAGCACATTTGTCTCCACTCCTGCTTCTGCAGAGTGAAGAGAACAGGGAAGTCATGGTTCCTGTCCACTGTGCCACTGTGCTCTCCATTGCACACGCAGCCCAGCCTGCCGTCTCCCTGACGTTGCTCATCTGTCATCACATCCGTCCCCTGGCTCCTGCACCTATCCAAGAAATGTAATAGAAAATTTGGATATTTTCTTTTAACTTAAATTGCCTGGTATCTCACACTCAAGGACCTATCTAAGTTTTAAAAGTGTGATTAGGGAATATAAAAGTATAAGCACCCTTTATATAAAAGCCAACTTACATTTTCCACACCAGTTGAGTGATTTCTCCAGCCCAAGTCATCAACACTGGTTTCCCTGTCTGTATGCACTCTGGGACATGTTTCCAGGAGTCCACAGTCTCTAGCTATGTGCTTTTGTGAACTAACTTGCAAAAGGAAAAAGATAAATTTCTTACTAGTATGAATATCTGCCAGGTCAGAGATACATATTGTTAAAAGATTTTACTGAAGATCTGATAATGGTCTAAACCTGAATTTTGGATTTGATGGAGCAAAATGGTCCTTGACAGGTGTATTATTTTGCACAGAAAATGGAAATCTTAAGCCTTTTAACTAAATGAGAGTATTTGTTGTTCTGTGGGTAGCTGATATTAGCTGATCTACTCCAGCTGGACCATATCAGAAGTCAGAATGGTTGTACTTTTCATGCGCAGATCCTTAAGCACTTTAGGATAAGTGTAATACTCCTGCTTTGTAAGAGGAAAACAAATGCAGAGAACTTATTCAGGATATCCGAGATTCATTAATTAAATTTTAATCTCCAGGCTGTCTTTGGTCTGCAGCCTCAGTAAGTGTGATGTTTCACATAGGCTCTTTAGCCTTCTTTGGTGTCATCAGTATTACGTGTTTAACCTTTAGCTATCCCATATTTCACATTCTGTGTTCTAAACAAAAACACATTTCACATTCTGTGTTCAAAAATTAATCCCTGTTTTGTTTTGGTTATTTTTTCACTACTACAAATGTTGCAAATCAAGAACACACAGGCATACATTACTTTTTATACTATATGGGCCTTTGGTTTTCTAACTGTAATGTGTTTAGGAGCTAGTGTTGTAAGTAGGGCTGCCTGTGTACAGCCGTATCAAAATTTGTGCTTCCCAGTTAACTCATAGTGCTTGATGTCAGCAAAACTATTAAATTCTAATTTTTTCCTTCAAAGAGAGGGCAGCTATTTTTACATAACAGGCTGGTTTTTTAATTAAGCATACAATTCCCGTAAATGGGTCATTCTTCTGGGCTTTGATCTGCCAGCACAGTTTGGGCAGGGAGTTCCTTCAGCTTAAAACTTGCTGGCAATGGTATAGTTAAGCATGACACCATGGTCTGAATGCTTCCCCAAATGCTACTGTTTATCTTATCTTCAAGGAGTGCTGAAAAGGGAGTGATAGTAACTTATTTTCTGCCTGAAATACATTAAGCGTAGAGCTACTAAATGTCTTGGCCATAGTTACCCAGGGGAGTCTGGGGCAAAATTTTGAATTGACTGGAACCTAAAACTCCTGAATTTCTACTTTCCAATATTCTGTCAGTATGACAGCTTTTTGTTTGTTTGTTTCTGTTGCACTCATATTTCAGTACAAACTGTTTCGATGGACTTAGTCACCTGGATTTCTTGTGTACCTATAGGCGAGGGACGTGTTGTATTTGCTGCGTACAGCTCTGGCAATATTTACGTGCTGTTTAATAGCCGAGATTATGTTGAAACCGTTGAATAGGGCTGTGGTTGTTCTGACTCTAGCAGATCTCCTTGCCATACTTCATTCAGCGATTTCGTCAACGATAACATTTTTATTTCATCTCGCCTTTTCTTATGATAGTGTATGTATGCTCCATGGGTAAGTGCTAGGGAGTAGGGTTTTTTTCAGAAAGCTGCTTGGCATAAATCAGTTTTCATTAAAAGACTGTCTATTAAATATACTGAGTTATTTTTTCGATTCATCACCCTGTGAAATAATGACATCAGATTTGGTAGCCCAAACCTATTAAAAACTAAAACAAAACACCCTGTCCCAGCAGCCAGTTTGACCAGCATTGGTTGTGTGTTTCTATCTCTTAAAGTCTGTCAGTTGAATTATAGGTGAACCTCCCCATTATTTTGACTGGGACTAGTGTCAGACTAATTGACCTTAAGTGGCCCCGGTTGCTGCCTTTCAACCTTGACACATTGTGGTGATTTCAGTCTTTGCAGCGTCCCTGTTGTCCAGCATCCAGTCGTCTTGGTCTCATCAGCTATTCCAGACTGGAAGAACCATGTTTTCTAGGCTTTCTGATGTACATGTTCATCGTCATCCCTAGTTGAATGTGGTGTAGCCTCACTGAGCAATGGACTGCAAAATACTTCATCCTCATGTAAATACATGGTTCTGCATCTCTCCAGGGAATAGAACTACCCGCCTTCTCGGCCTCGTCGCTGACTATTCAGTCATGTCCATCTAATCGAGGTCTTGTAATGTTACCACTGGTTGTCACTGCTCAATGCAGCTTATAAGGATGTCACCCCCGTGGTCCTTAAAGAACTGCTTGAGCTGTCTTCACAGCAGGTCACAGACATTTAGTGGGAGATGTTGGATTGGGGGAGTGGGAAGACAGCAGTTTTATTTTTGTTGTTCTAGGAGAAAGCTGGGAAAAGCATCAGGAAGACTTTGTCCTTTGTGGATTTGGCAGTATGCCAGTTTGTCTTGATGGTAGCGTGGGATTCTCTGTCTTTTATTTTAAAAGCTCTTAACAGCGACTATATTTCAGAGGAGTTTTTCATTCCTTTTCCCATTGCCTGTTGTAATGTTCATCATCCTTTTATTTTGAGATGTTCTTTGAGGAGCTGAGCCTCTGCGCAAGAATTGCCTGAGCGTTATACCTTTCCCCCCTCATCCTGTAGTTCTGCTTCTTTGAAGCTATTGCATGAATTTGTTTTCCAGCATCTCTGTGCGGAGTACAAAGGTCTCCTTTGTTGTTGCATGTGAGGTAGTCTGCACATATTCGAGACTTACTTTTTAAAAAAAACACAAACAAAAGACCACTTCTTTTTTTTTTGTAGCGGTGTATTATAATTGGCCTAGTTTGAGGAGATCTTGCTTTCCTGTACAGCTCAAAACTGACTGGAAGGTTGTGGGGCTACAGAATAGTGGCAGATGGTGACATACAGCTAATAAGCAGGGGCTTGTGCTCAGCTGTCAGTCAGAAGGCCCCAAAGCTTTTGAACAGAGGATTTCCATCCTGCCTCCTGCCAGGAGTTCAAGCCCTCAAAGTGAAAATCCTGTGAGATACCATCTTCAAAGTAGCAGAATTAGAGGTAATTTCTCCAAAGCATTGTATTTTTTTAAAAAAATAAATAAATAAACCACGCCACCGAAAAGGGCATACCTTCTTCAAATAGCTAACTCAGAAGAGCATTACACTTGTGAAATTTGACATTAACTACTGCTCGCTGAGAAACACATCCGGAATCTTAATTTGGGGGAGAGGGGGGAGGGGAGAAGAGTGATTGGGGAAATTAACTGCTGGCAACGCTGCAGCGGTGTCTGCTGTGTTCATGGTGACTAATGAATCTTTGCCCTCTCAGTGGCAGCAAAAATGCACAACTGCCTGGCCTCACGAGCCCAGCAATTACTGCTGGAAGAATCAGTAGGAAATGGAAGTGAAGTAAATTCTTTGCTGCACCGAATAACAAAAAGCAGAAATGAGCTATGCTAATGAACTGGAAAGGGTTTACTTGCGTTAAGTAGTTTTTTATCTCTTGCTATTTAAGAAGATTTACCTGCAAGTCCTTCAATTTTGTGCAGATTTTTCTCATTATTTTGGAAGAGAAAAATTCCTTTTAAAAATATGGATAGTACTCCCCCTAAAACACCTGGGTTGCTCTGTTCATACACCTTGGAGAAACCTAGCCCAGGCGACTTGAGAAAATTGAGGTAAGAGCTGTTGTCCAAGCAATGTCTTGCTTTATACTTTGCTTGTGTATTTGGCATGTCCAGGAGCACACAAACAATTGTGTGCATAGTCCTGAACCCGAGTAGCTCCGCAGTAGCTGACTGGAGATGCAGAGGATCACTACTTGGCCACCAATGATTCTGCCAGCTCTTCCGTTCTCCTAGGAGAGGAAAATAAATTTCTCCTGGTTTTTTTTCAGAGCCTGGCAAGAAGGAAGGCTAAGGATAGATACATACCCACAAGAGAGTTTGGAGAAGGGCAGCAGAATTGATGCTGTTTTCTTTTTGTGTGCCTTATGTATCCTTCAGGCTTCCTGCTTGGGCTTGTTGAGAGTGGAGAACAAAGGAGTTAAATTTAGTGAAACCATTTGCATGTTCTTCATAGTGAAAGCTCCACAAAGAGATGTTTGACCAAGGTCCTTTGTATATTTAAAATAGAAATGTAACATCTGATATTCTGACAGAGCCTACCCGCCGTGACACTGCTGACAGAAACATACACGGATGCTGAGGACACTGTTGATTGGCAGAAAAAGAGATCTCTCTTTGCATATGGTTTTTACAAAGCCTAAGGAAAAGGCTGTTTTCAGTAAAATACCTTTCTGATGGGCATGGCAGAAGATTTGAGGTTTTAGTTCTGTTTTGCATTTCCTCTCTGTAAAACACCTTGGTTTACATTTGTAAACTCTGAAGGTCAGAGACTCTGGAGAGCTGCATTTGTGCAGTGGCCTTGTGGAGGGACCTGGTCCGTTTTGGGGTGATTGCTCATCACGGCAGCATCAGTTCACATGAATCACTGAACTCATTAGTGACTGAATCTTCTGTGCAGGCGAGTGAAGTGGAGAAAGTGTATACGTTGTGCGATGTTATTTGTAAAGGATTGAAAAGTAATTAGAAAAGTATTTTTAAAATGTTAATTCAGTACTTTTTTTTAAGAACAGTGTATTTCAGCATATGCTGCTGCCTGTGATTAATCTCTCACCTGTTAATCGCTGTGTGCCTCAGAGGTTAACCCTCACAACTACAGTGATATCATTGTAAGTAGAAGAAAAAATGCACATGACTTTTTGTTTTTGGTTTGTCTGTTCATAGTACTTGTATGCAGTCATGAAGGAAGCAGCCGGAGATGTGGTGGACAGGGGGACCTCCTTTCTGGTTCTCTTGGAGTCTTAGCGCACTGGGCATTCCTTGCTGGAGCAGAAAAAACGAATGGGTATGAATACTAATTAATAACTTCTTAATTCTTGTGAGTCTGTGTTCTCCTATGGCAACTGTTGTAGAGCTGCTACAGAAATTTCCAAATGAAACTGGAGTTGTTGGGACTAAGGTATCTATGTACTTTTAAAAAAAGTAAGGTGTTCTAGAGCAATCTACGTAATAGTTACAATTTTAATATGACAAACTCTTCTGTAATCTAACATCTCCCAAGTTGGAGGCAGAAGAATAGTATGAACCTGGATCGATTCCCAAGGACATACGTGTATGGCGTATGTGTTTTCAAAACAATTGATTGTAGGCAGAAAGTATGAAGAATCAGTAAGTGGTAGTCACTGGCAGTAACATCTCTATAATTCAAAAAACGTGTCATTTAGCTTTGTTTTTGTAATTTGGTGAATCCTCTTGCATTGTACCTAAGTAATTCAGTGGGGCAGATAAGTTGAAACTTGCAAATAAAATACAATTTCAAAGAGGGTAGCCATTTTAAGGCCAAATGGCAGCGCAGTTTTGTCATACATAAAGCAGCCATGCAGCTGCAGCTGGCTGTTGGCTCTTTTGTTAAATTAAATTATGTCAATTCCTGTCCGACTAGTTGGTCCATCTAGTCATGTAGTCTTTCTGTGAAAGTAGCTGCTTTAAATAAAGTTGAAAGGAACCCTGACACAAGCAGTTAGGGAATAAGTCCCTCTTCCCAATAAGTAATGAGCTATTGAAGCTGGAAGAGTGGAGATCTTTTGTAGTCTTTTGGATGCTGCATGCAGATGCACACAGTTATAGATGTCCATGGGAGTTAACTAGTCTGTGCTTGCATTACTGTGAGAGCACTGCACTAGGTCCCCCAGGAGGAGTGAGGGACCATTTGAACCAGACTTTAAAATTCTGAAATCTAACGTACCCAGAAAGAAAAATGAAACCAAGATTATTTGTGTATCTGAAGTTGCAGCTGCCACTAAAGGAGGAATTTGGTTTTACTTCATTAAAAGGGTGACTTCATTTTTGCATGGTGTACAACAGATCAGTATTAAATTGTTGGAGAGATTAGCAAACGCAGCACGTGTTCTCCAGGCTCTCCTGACTTGGGCTCCTGTGGCTTTTCCAAACAGCTCGCTCAGAAACTCCTTTATTTTATAGATGAAGGAAAGTGGGAGAGTATAATTGGCATCAGCAATACGTTGTGTCTCCTGTGGTGGTGTTAAGGTGACCCTTCTCAAACAAACAGGATTGGTACAGCAGGTATCTCGCGTGTTTCAGGAAAGGAGGAGCTTTTTGGGTTCAGTGAATCAGGGCATCAGCTTGTAGGCTGCACTGCAGGCAGTCCAGCCAGTCCTTCCACACTTGTGCCTGGCTCTGTTGTTTCAAAACGGGTCTGTGCAGAGCAGGATTTTGAAACATTAAGATTGCACTGGCTTTCAGGGGTGCTAATGGTATAGTAGGTATGATCCTCCTGTTAAGTAGACGGGATGCGAAGGTGATGTCTTTGGAGTATGGTGTGTATCAAGCTGGTTATGCGGTAACCTTAGAAATAGGTGCTTTAGCTGTTTGGAGCCCAGAAGTCTGTGCACAGCTCTTGTTTCAGAGCAGTGTTTGGGCATCCAGGATTGACTCTCGAGGTGGGTTAAATACTCACTCCTGCACCTTGATGAGTGTATGAAGTTGCTGTTTTCAAGGAAAAGATAACTCAAAGCTGCCCTGGTTACACCTAATTGTAAACTCAGTTCTGCTTTGCATGTGTTTTATATTGTGATCCTTCACAAAACTGTTAGTGGCACAGGAGTCAGTAGGACCTTAGTGACTTACAGGCAGCTATGTCCCAGCCATGGCTGAGCTTTGTGAGGTTTTTAACCAGCCAGCACCTGGAGCCCGGGGCAGGCTGCTGAATTATTCTGCAGTTGTTTTCCTCTGCTCTGGTGCTGTAAGGCAGTGGAAGCAGCTCCCATGGCCCAGCCTGTGAGAAGGTGCTCTGGAGGTGGCAGGGCTGCACTCCCTTCTCCGGGGGGGCTCAGCACTTGAGGACTGGGGCTGGGTACGCATTCTTAGGCAGTTCGTAAGCACGTAGGAGGCATTAAGAGAGTGTGCCTTCATTTGTTGTGGTCTACAGCTGTCGCTGTACCCCTTTTAAGCTGATCTAATGAAGGCCCTGGAGCAGTGACAATGGCCCTGTTAAAAATCATCTCTTGTCCGCATCCCCCACCCCCTGCAATACAAAACTAAACTGAATTACCCAGTGAGTGGGGAGGAGAGGGAGTTAAAAGGCTGCCAGGTGAGAATTCAGTCTTCCTCTGAAGGAAAGGATGAAGTTTCACATCGGTAAAGCTAGACTTAGAACACCTTCTTACCCACTTTTTAAGTATGTTTTCCTTTTGCATCCTTCGGCCCCGGTGGTGTTTCTCACTCAGTCACATGCTGCGCCATGGGAAGGGAAGTATTTGTTAAAAATAATTCAGCCAAAGGTGCTCTGCAGTGCAAGAGTTGGAGAAACACAGATTTTTGCTTAAGAGGCCTTCCCGACAATGCTGACAAACGTTTATAGGTACAAAGATTATGCCCACCACTTTATGAATTACACAGGACTGTTCAGATTTTGTTTATAATGTTGCGGTTTTTTTCCTTTTAGTCAAAATCCCTTTCTAGTGGCTGCATTTGGAGCTTGCTCTCTCACAAGGCAGTCTAACCACCAAGCCTTTCAAAAATTCGGACGTTCAATGACTGCCTCTGACATGGTTTCAGAAGTTGGAACAGCTTTTAACAAACTTTTTGAAACCTGAAGCCAAAGCAGCAGAGAAGAAGAAAAGGAAGAACAATGACTGCAAGAGTAATTACCTTTACCGTAGAATTTAAATAAGTAATGCACCCTTTCAAGTGCTGTAGCAGCATTGGTATGCTAGGTAGATTTTTTTTTTTATTTTTAAGAATAGAAAAATATGATTAATGTAGATATTTTTTAAGAGTTTGGAATACAAAAATGTTTTGGCTGAAATAAGCTGTAGTTGCAGATCTGTTATAATATAATAAAACTAAACTGAAAGTATTCCTCTGTTCTTTTTGATAGTTATTGAGCAATAACTAAAGTGTGAACAGCAAAAAAAAAAATGCACTTGATACTTAGATAAAATTCTTCCACCAGCTCAACCGAATTTCTTGGATTGCACCAAGGTTGTCGTGTTTTCATTCTTAGACCCTCTGTCTAGAATTAGCTATTGCACTTCATATTTCTGCCATACTAGTATATTAAGAAGCAAAAAGTAAGCCTCTTTGGAAAGGGAGTGCATGAGAGTTGCTGTAGATTTTGAATGTAATTAGTTGCCTTTTCCCATTCCCGGTCCCAGAGGCAGCGTTCATTTTGACAAGACACCCCTTCCTGCAACATCTTGGGTTTGGGTTTTGGGTTTTTTTTAAGGCTCCCCCATCACCAAATAAGGATATCCTGTAGGTATCTTAGCATTAAACAGCAATTATGCTTACCTGAAAAAAAATAATTTCTATTCCTTTAGCTGGCCTTGACTCATCTAGAACTCAGTACGATGGACTTTGTGAAATTATCATTTGGAGAGGTACTAGGTGGGATAAGAAACTTAGTGATACCTGACTGAACTGGTCAAACTCGGTGATTATGGAAGAGTGAAGTGCTTTTAAAACTCAAATTGCCTGCTGCGTTAGAGCTCCGAGAAGATCAGCGTACAGATGCACAGGTGGCTAGCTATTAACCAGCAGGAATATGAACTGAAGGAACAACAGGCAGCCAACAGCAGGTACCTGTATCCTCGTAGCATTGAGCAGGCAGCCGTACACTGCAAGTCAAAGGCAGGAATAGAAAAATGGGGGTCGGTGTTTGAGCTCTGAGTGCAGCACTTGGGTTTAGGGGCTTAGCAAGACAGCTGTGGCCCAACAGTAGAAGTCCTGTCTGTCTGGCTCGTTGGCAGGGCAGATGAGTGTTGGGTATAAAGGGGAAGTTGTGTGGGATTTTGCACAGTATCATTTCTTAAATGTTTGGAAATTCAGTCAAAGCTTGTAGGGATTGAATCAATATGGAGAGAGGGGCAAGTTCATGCAAAGTACGCTTAAGTGGGTACTTCCCTTAAACCTACAATCTAGGCCAAGTGTATATACTCATTAAAGCGCAGGAACAAGCATATAATGTGTCTAGTTATTGCAATAGATGTTATATATTCATCACAGCCACTCTTTTCCAGTGATCTAGTGCTAGATTGGAACCTGGTGTCATGCATACTAGTCAGATTGCATTCTCGTACCTTGCAATAGCTGCCCACAGAAAGCACCTGCAGTCAGAAAGGCTGCTCCGAGTATTTCCCTTCAGCCCTTATAGTTGATATTTCTGGATGCACTGTGACTACTACCTCACCCTGATGCATTTTTGTTTTTCTTTTTAAACCAGTTACCTATTTTTAAAATAGGTTTTTAAATGTTTGCTCATTTTGGTCTATGAGGGTTCACAGACTTTTTAGATTAGAGCAATGTCTACTCATAAGAGATGGGGTTTAGGTGTTTAATTTAAGCAGTTTTGTAAACTGTTACATCTTTGGGGAAACTAAGCTACTATTGGTTTTTCCCCCTAAAACTATTTGAGAAGCCCGACTCCTTTTAAATAAAATCAGAAAGTTAAAACTGATTTTAAAACAGCTACTGGATTTCCTTTAAAATGAGCATTTGTTTGTATTTAGGACATCAGTGGTATTATAATTTAAATGGCATTTGTAGGCGAAGTCAATCAATTAACAGAGCTCAGTACAGATTTCAACCTGCAGTGTTGGTTTTAAATCTACGCAGAAGTTGTAACTCTGTTATTCACTAATGTATACAAATTGTTACAATTTTTAAACATTCTGGAAATGTAGCAGTTTCTTTTGGTAGGAAATAAAAATAATAGCAAATTAATTGTGTGTACTTTGTTTGGTATGTTGCGATCACGTTTCCCACAGAAGCCGAGCTGACTGTTTGCCATCCATTCCAGTTGAGCAATACAGCCACTACCAAATTTAAAATACCAACAGTGTCAAATAAGCATCTGCCACAGGGCTAATGAAGATACCCCCCCCCCATCTTCTCTAGGAGCAGAGAGCCAGAAAGGGAGCAGGAAAACAGCTATGCATTTTGTTCTCAACAATATAAAAGAAAGCTTTGATCCTTTCGAACAGATTACTTGTGTGAATCATATTTTCGGATGAAATTCCTTGTAGATGAACCCATGTTCTTATTTTTGTTATCTTTTCATAAATTGATTTAAAGAAAGTATGCCAGTAGGTAAAGTACACACCCCATATAAACACAGCCACTAGAACACGCTTGCCTCGTGTAAGGCAGGCCTCTCTGCATCTACCCACAGCCACACCATCCAGGGGATTTTTTTAACACAAACATGGCAAAAGAAAAAAGGTAACAAACAGGTAATAACTAAACATACTAATTTTATCTTCCCAGTTCTGATAGAGAGAGCCTGAGTGTGCTGCACTCCCAGCGCTAGGGAAATCTCAGTGTATTCTGTGCAAAAGCAAACTGAAAAGATACCAAGCCTTGCAGATAAGTGGATACCGTCATATCACAGTTAAAGATCTCACAGGACCAAACCAGCAACACTGCAATAAGGAAATACTTTCAGGCTAAAAGTGTCACCTCCTTCTATGTCTGAGAGGAACACAACTGTTTAAACCAGTAGACATAAAACTAAGTGCTTTCACCCTCTTGCCTCTGTCTTCACCATGTTTTAATTCTCAGTGCCAGCTCAGCAAAACAGGGTGCGAGCGCAGATCACGTAGCAACTGGGGCCGGGGCATTTCTGCACTAGAACATACCGAGGCCTGTGTCAGACAACACTGCTGCTGCCATGCTGCCGTGTGTTTTGGATGGTTCCCCCACCTGCGCTGCATACACACCTGCTGCGAGTCCTGTATTTATTTACCTAGGAGTAGTGTCAACAGTTTTGCTCAGATCATATCTTTGTTAGCCCTTCTGTTCCAAAGACTTTATTTGGACAGCATTAGTATTTACAACTGTTGCCAAAGCAGCTGAAATAAACAAGTCCAAGGATGAAGGATCAGCTTTTGTTCTCAGTCTGCTGCTCTGCTTGCCCTCCTTCCACAATTTCCCAGGTTGAAACAGCAGCTCTGTCCTGTAAGAAGAAGTAAGCAGGTCAATCCCAGCAGTCTGGATCACACAGCTATCATAGCTGCATAGGTATTTGGAGGCACAGGTTTTTAACCAAGCTTCACACAGCAAAGCTATTAATCTCACAGGAATGCCATTGTTACTAATAATGCTTGGAGCTGTAAAACAAACCCAGATAATTCTTCACGGTTAAGAAGGAAAAAACCCCACAATAGAAATGTCACCTCCTTAGTGTGGGATGCTGCAGCAGTGTGTAGTGTCTCTCATATGAGTAACTTCCGTTAAACTCGGGCAATGACATTTTCTATGTTTAAATGGTTCATGGACATGGAAAACAGCTCTTCTTATGGCCAATACATGAGAATATAGTGCCTAACATATTTGATCTCCTCCTGGATTTTAGGATAGTAGCCTGCTGCTGTAACTATCTGTAATGCAATACTGTTGTGGTTTCAGAAGAGACTATTACAGTCAAATTGAGCATTTCTTGACTGTTAAGGTCTGGCTATTTGACTGCAATTGTTGAAAACAAAAATTAAGAACAAAAATTAATCTGAATATTGAAACATGACAATGTTACATGAGTTCTGACTCATGATAGAGGCTGGAATACAAGGTAGAATTTTCTTTACATTAAAGTGAAAACTGGTTTTGATTCGTAAATACCTAATTACTACATTTCACTTAGTAGCGCAGATTAGCTTGCACTTCAAGCACACTATAAGGACATGAAAAGACCGGTGAATATTTTAATTGGTTTGTTGCAAGTTCTGTAACTTCGGACAGAACATTGTCTGCATTGAGCAGCATGAGAGAAGAAAGCAGTGTACAGAAATCACAAGCTTACAAGCTGAAGGAGCGATTACCCTTTCTACAAAGCTGATTTTTAAGAGAATTAAGCTACTAGCATTCTCTAAGTTGCTACTTGCACCCTAGAGGGGCCAACCCCAAACCAGGGGTTCCTAGTCTGCACTGGGTGGAGATGAGGCTCGTCTGCTTCACCTGTGCTGCTGCTTTTCCTCCTGCACATGGGCTTGAGAAGTTTCTGGCCAACTTCAGCTGCACTTGACAGAGGGAAAGCATGTTAACAGACACGTTACTGTGTGCGTGGGGCTCATAACAGTTTCATGGAAATGGGAAGCTGGATAGAAAAGAGAAATTCAAATTACTTCCTCGAGTGCTTATTAGGCACTCAGGACCCAGCTGCTAGGTACTGTGTTACCGTGGCATTTTTGGCAATAGACAACCCAGGGTGGGCAACCAACCCAGCCAAGCAGACTCATGCTGAGCCCGAGGGTGGCAAGAGCCCTGCTTTGGGTAGGGCCATGTCTTGTCACGTGTTTGCTCTGGGAACGCATGCAAGGAGCTGCAGAGCTGCATTGTTTGGTTTGCAGGACTCGTCTGGGATCTCCAAAGGCAAGAGCTGGGCAACATTCACAGCACACCTTCGGATACTTCCACTCATTAAGCAGCAAAACAAGCAGGAGTTCAGCTTTGGATGCGTGCTGTGTGTGCTCATCCACGCATGCGTGCTTCATCTACAGGAGCAAACTATTCTGGGACAAGCAGGAGACAGATTATGCCGAGCTGCAGGTTATTAAAAAAAACCCCTGAAATAGATGGAATGGGCTGAATCCTGGCTAAGGCCAATTTCTACGATGTTATTAAATGTCCATAAATCCCTTTAAAAACAACCCAAAACAAATCTTCAAAAGGGTGGGGATGGGCCTGTGGCCTTTTTGCCAAATAGATCAAAAGGGAGTCGTCTTCTCCCAGACTTTATCTCAGTGCAGTTGTTTGGATTTGCAAACTTTCTTGACAGATAAGTGGAGCGAGGATTTAGCTATGTAAAAACAAGTTAAGGAAGCAGGTGTTCCAACTTCCCAGTGTCTTCCTTTTCTTTCCCAGCTGTAGCTCACCACCACTGCGCTTTGGCCCTCACCCCAGTTTGTATCAACACACTCACTTTCATCTGAGATCATGAGACAGCTGACCACACTTCATACTTGGTTTTAATAGGTGTCTTGACAAATGACAGCTCTCACGTTCAGCGATTAAAGAGGATGTATGCTGCCACTCCGTAATGTCATTGTGCTTTATATCCTCCCATTGGTAAAACAATGCAAGGAGACTATGCAAGGCTCAGTTCCCAAGCAAGGGAAAAAATGAGCAGCATGAACTGGAGGGAGAGAGGGGGAAAGATGCTGGAGAGAAAGTGGAGCATTATTCTGCATGTAAGGAGCAACACTGACCCAACACGGGCTGCAGCTGGGGTGAGAAGGGCAGTGAAGCAAGAGGAACTGGAAGAAGCGGCACCCCTTAAAGAAGTCACATAGCACCTTGAAACCAGGAGGAGACAGTAAGCCAGTGAGGGGATTTCTCTTGAGCAGAAGACGCCACTGGGGTAAGGGAAAAGGAAAAGAACAGTGGCATTAGGTATAGGCTAAAAGTAGAAAGCAGGGTGGAGAGAGGAGCGGTACAGGAATCAGACAAAGTACTTATGGCTCAGGAAGATTTGGGAATGGAGCTGCTGAAGACAGAAGAGGCTTTCTCGTAAGGACATTTTTGGTGGGGGAATGTGGGGAGGGTAGAGGGAAGGCATTATTTTCATAAGTCATCTCAGTTTACTTTCCAGTTCCTCTGCAATCTAAATTTTTAAAGATTGTACACATTACTCGTACCTTTCCTTCTGGATTGAACGTGGGCAACTTAGGGATTTCTGAATATTACAGGACTTTCAGTGTCTAAATAACACACCCTTAGCAACTCCAGAAGTAGCTACAGCTTGCATGGAGACACGAGGCTGAGGGGAAGCAGAAGAGAAAGCTAGCAGTACAACCAGGCAAGGGGCTTAACTTCTACCTCCTGCTACTGCAGTCATACAGGGAGCAGGGCACAACACTGAAAACTGCCGAAGGGGCACGAAGGGCAAAAATAAACGCCGCCTTAAAAAATGACTAATGCTCTCACAAAGAAGGTCACTGTCTTCTACCTTTATGTGGATTCCAAAGGCAGCAAGGTCTCTGCGCAGACTGTCACAAGCCTCCAGGAGGGGTTTTCTCTCCTGCATTAGTTGCTGCCTCTTTTCCTTCTGTTCTTGTTTTGGTCCTTTGGCTCCCACGGCACCCTCCATTGGCACAGCTTCTGCTGTTTCTTCTGGCAGAGCTAGTGCGTAATGACGAACCTTCGTGCGGAACCTTACAAGCTCTTCAATGACGTTAGAGAGCACAGCCGAGTCGCCTCCTCCCAGAGCCACCTAGAAATCAAACAGGTTGCTTTACAAACATGTGAGAATGGTTTTAAAATCAACCCCAACTTTAAAATCAACCCTCAGTAGCATACACTGAGGCCTTGCCATCTCTCTTGGTTGTGCATTTTCCATTGTATTGGTACAATTAAAACATCGCAATCTCACTAATGCTGGACAACAGTTACAGTACAGGCATCCTTGGAAGTAGTTCAGTGTATTCCTATACAGGACAGCATCTATCTTGGAGCAGAGGGCTCTCATGTGAACATAACATGCTGCATAACCCAACTGTGGAACTCATCGCCACAGGAAACCTCCTAGATGGCAGAAGCGTGCATAAATTAAAAAGGGATTAGACAAATTAATGGAAGAAATGCCTGGCAACAGCCATCCGACACAGCAAAGGAAGCCCAGCCGCCAGCTCAGACAGTCCCTCGGCTGTAAACGCCTGCAGAGCTAGAGAGTACACCAGCCCCTTACTCTGCCTTTGAGCTGCAGACCCTCTTCAAGAATCACAGACCAGGAAAATTAGGTATTTTGGCTTTAAGTCTCTAGACTGCCCTTTCTCCTTGCACCTCCCCAAATCCACAGAACTTTTATCTGATCCGCCTTATCCAGTTTCAGCCACCCAACAAGACCGGACCGAACAGCAGCCACTGCACACAGCATATGTTTTCCAGCTGCTGCCTGGCCCCCTCCTCCCCTCACAGTCAGCTCCGAGCTTCCTCGGCCTCCTCTGGCTTGGCAGAAGTCTCGCTGGTCAACACCACGGGAAGGGAACGGCCTCACTCCTCCTAGAGGGTCCCACTCCTGACGGCTGCCAGGATGGGAGCTCCAGTGCTAGCAGAAAAGGGAGGCCACTCCTCGGCACTGGCACAGCCAGGCTCCCAGTCTCACTTCTGGCAGAGAAACCATCCCTGCTTCTCATTAGAGGCAAACTCCTAAGGGGGAGGAAAAGGACAAACCTCCAACAAGCAAGAAAACATCATCGCAGTATTTCATCACTAAGACACAAGAGGGGGAGCAGACAACAGAGCAGTGAGATACAAAGCACACCAAGGCTGGGGGCGAAGTCGCTGGCAGCGATGCTCGACTGGGAGCAGAAGAGCAGCTGAGTAATTAAAGCCAGAGGGGACTGTATTTAGTCACCAAACAGCAGGCTGGAAATGAAAGGGAGCAGTTTCAGAGGTCGCTGACTGAAGCAGACAAACAAAGAGGAGGAGAAGGTGGTGAGGGGGAAGCTATTGAAGGGCTAGAGTGCAAGATGCTCAATGCTCTCCACAATTATAAAAGGCAGCAAATTCTCCAAACTTTCAAAACATGTAAACATACTAAAGAAGAAGTTTATGAGACTGAAGAAGGTAATAAATCCAAATGCCAAAAATGCTCCATTGTAACCTGGGGCAGGGAAAAGAGCAGGATAAATGCTTAAATACAGAAGGGAGAGGAAAGACGAATGATAAGGGGAGCAAGAAACATGTCTACAGACAGCACTGCCAAAGTTCAAACAGGCATGCCACAAAGGCAAGATGCTCTAAAAGAAGGGGCAGCTTTAGGAGATGAACCAATCTGATTTCCATGTAAAACGCTGTGTAGCCTCTCAGGGCTGATCTCTAATTTCTTCTTCTGCAGTACCAACCCATCCAAAAGGCTCATAAGAAGTTTTATGTGGAAGTTTAGCCCTTGCCTACCCCACAGATGATCACCTGTTTGCCCCTGGCTGCACCCGCAATACAGCGCTCATCGGCAGAGCGAAAGCCCTCACCTTTGCTCCTCCGCTCTAAACAGGCACAATGGTTTCCACCCACCGGCTAGACTCCCCAGCAGTAAGTGGTAAGGCTACCTAAGAGAGAAACATTTCCCTAGACTTCTGCCTGGTTAGCGAAGTCTTCTAGAAATTTCACATGGATTCATATGACCTGCCTGTGGCTGTCCAGGCCCCTTCTCTTGCCAATGCAGAGAGAGAGAGAGAGAGACAGGCAGTCTTATTTTATACAACCACCAGACTAACATGAACTGTCCCCAAGCGGTGCCTTTTTCTCTCCACTGACTACTGCAGAAGCACAGGCAGCTACATTAGACTGTAAGGCTAATTAGCTGAGGTGAATCCCATCCTAAGAGCAAGACAGACCCACAGGCACACACAAACATCCAAATGAAGAGAGCCGGCCCAAACACTGCTCCCTGTAGCCTCTACATTAAATTGTTAGCACAGCAGCAGCCAGGCCAGCTAGCCCTCTCCCAGACAGGCCACGTGCCGGGACCTGTGGTGGTCAGGGACTGCTCCTGGCAAGCTGCATGCCCGGGGCCACCTGGCTGAGGGGCAAGAAAGGTTGGACACTGAGCTGTTGTGGCTGGTCTCGAGGTCAGAGAACAACCCCTGCAGCATTTTATTTACTGGTTTGCAGAAGCCTGTGGACCTTTCTGATGAAGATTTTGATTGATTCATTTACTGGAAGCCGAAAGGAAAGAGCAGAGGGACAGAGAAGACTCTGGCGTGCCGCTCCTTCCTTCCTGCCTACCTCACGCCGATGTCTTCTGCTGACCCTGCTGCCCCAGACAAACTAGCACAGCATGCGTAAAAGAAAAGCATTCAGACACTTGTTTCAGCAAAAATAAAGATGCAGCAGGCACCTGCGTACAGACAGCCCAGAGTCTGGAGGAATGACTTTGACATCCAACTTACAGACAAATATAAGTGTTTAGGATGCCACTAAAAATTAACGTGACAAACCATGGGTTATCAGGAGTAACACACAGCCAAATCACATCCAACTGCTGTTTTGAAAGAAATCTTGTGGAAAAATCCACAAAGAGGCAAAGTAAATATATGAATTTATTGCCATACTGCCTGACTTTCAAAGGATTAATAAGGTTATTCACATTTTCTTATCCTCTTCTCCCTCTCCCCCAAAAGAAATTTTTGCAGAACAGTTTCTCTAAAGAAAGTTTTCAACTTCTTGGTATTCAGCTCCAGATTTGAGCAGGAGAGGAGCACAGAACAGCCTGCTAGTCTCCAACACCTTAGGTTATTTTAAATGCTCCCCTTCCATACATCAGGATATCACCTTCGTACTTATCACTTTCTTCCCTTTGCTTTGGGCTTTTCCCTCCTTTTTTTCCCCTCCCCTCCCTTCCAAGCACTAGAGGATATGTAAGGTATTTCCAACAATGGGACCTCCCAGCTGCCGCACCCTACTGCGTCTCAAGGCAGAGCGGCCCCTTTCCCTGCACCCTGGCTTTCTGCAGAGGAGCTGGACCCTGGCTCCTGCTGTGCAGGGAGGTCACAACCAGAAATATTCGTAAGGCTATCGAAGTCAGCCTGGGTGCAACGATCAGAAAGAAGAGGAGGAGCCGGGAAAAAGCCAGATGCATAACAGGACCAACATAAAAGGCCTCCAATGCTAACTTTTTCTCATTTCATTCCTCAGATTTCCATTTCCACAGCGCAAGTGCTGCAGAAGTGACACGGGAGTATCTCAGAGAAGAAAAAAAGCCCACGCTTTGCTTTCTCCTGTTCTACTTGCTCACATGCTCTCCTAAAACATCACAGTAGAAACTGCAAGCAGTGCAGAAAGGTTTACTAAAACCGTAAATAACTTTGTTATTCCCGACGCTTCTGGAAAGTGTTCCATAAAACATAACACTGGCACTGCTACCATATATTAGTACACATAGGCGAGATGTTTCGTACCTGTCTGTCTCCAAAGGACATCCCAAGGGCATTAAAAAAGCCTTCTATATAGGAAATAATGCTTCCATACACAACAGAGCTTCTAGGATATCCAGCATCCTGTTTAAAAAACATTCAAAAAGAGATTGTCCAGTCAATACATATTACAGAACTCAACATCTCTGTGTAGCCTAGGTCCACAAGGGAAAACTATTACTAATTATATAGATCTACCTCCACCAGTAACACCTGCCCAGATGGGAACTTTTACAGAGATATGAAAGCACCTCACAACACAAAGGGAAAAGATTTAAGTAAATGGGGGAGGGGAAGAGCTTATTACCAGCATGCGCAGCGAGAAGAGATGCGTGAAGCTGCCATGCATTACATGCGCGCAGTAAATTAGACCTAGAAATAGCACTTCTGGGCATGAAAGGGCTGTGTGTGTGAAAACAAAGTAGAAGAACAAAATCCCAGCTTCAAGGACACCTATAAAATAAATGATTAAAAACCCCCCAAACCCTTTTTTGAGCGTCTTATTGATTTAAATGTGAAGACTGCTTTGAGATAGCTTATGGCGTTTTGTCATGCCCCAGTAGCACCAGCAACCACCAGCAGCAGAGAGAGAATAGCATTTTTAAGAAGACATGTATTTCTTTCTTTCCTCCATATTTATTTCACAAAAAAAAAAATTTAAACCAAGATTAAATGATAGACTGAGAAGCAATTTAAGGGACTAACCCTTGCTTAAAAAAAAAAAGAGTGATAACATACACAACCAAATTAGCAGCTGATACTGGATTTTATCTGACATCGCCATTAGGGCCCGAGACAAAGCCATAACCTAAAATTTGCAAAGGACCTGAACTGGAAGGAGCTGAAGCAGACTGCTGAGGGAAAGAAACAGGAATGTGCCAACTAAGGTAAGAATGGTGAGAAGATTAGAGAGAGGAATGAGTAGTTATGTTTTTGTGAATTTACTCACAACTCTTATAGAGAAAAAGTGTGCGCACAGTCAGTAGGAGGTAACGCTCAGACAGCTGGGCTGCACACAAAAAAGCTCCACCACCGCAACCAGAAATCCGAGTCAGCTCCCCGCAAATATCACACCCAATTCTTAGCAAAGTGAGTGACAGAAGGAATTCAGGGAAAACAAGCAACAACTGGCAAAAATGAGGCTACTTGTATTTAAGGAGTGGTAATGCTGTTACAGATCCCTGCTGCAAACTGGCTCAAGTTGGGGATTTGCTCAGAGAGTCATTTTGTAAAGAAAAGGGAAAGATAAGGCTAAGGACAGAATTTAAAACCAGCACCAAAACAAGACCGGGTGGAGGGATGATTTCTAAACCAATGAGTCAATTCAGTTATTCCTATATACTAAACATCTCTTTCACAGCACAAAAATGGTGGACATGATGACACCAGCAATCAAGGAACACAGCAACAAGGCTGAGCTGCTCTCGTTGAGCAAGAAAGGAAGCTGTTGGTACAAGGAGAGCCAGAAGTCCTTCAGACTGTATTTATTGCTCAGGTCTGGTCCTTACCAGATGCTTCCTTTGTGTCAGCATCGAGAGATCTTAACAGAGTCTCAATTTGCCAAAAGCCATCTGAAGACGGACTCATGCAGACATGCTGAGGCCACAGTTATAATTTGCCGACCAGCAGAAGCCACTCGGTCCCCAAAGCTGAACTCACCACCATGACTGCCCCATGCACCTGGGACTGCCTGCCAAAGCCCCTGCAGCAACCACCACCCCCCATTTCCCAATTTAGGTTGATTTCTGTGCATGGGTATTAAGCAAAGAAGCAGGGCAAGAACATAAAACCAGCACTAAAATTAGCAGCATGCCACAATGGCTTCAGGCCTTTCAAAAACCTTAGGTGTAAATAATATAGGGCAGCAGGAAAGAAACATCCTTTGGACACAACGAAGCACAAAACAATAGCCGTACACAATTCCTGCGACACGGTCAGGACAAATGGGCACCATTAAGGTCAACAATTTATGGAGCTTTGTTTCTGCTGGTTTCTTATGTGAACAATAAACTAATCTGTCTGCATTAAACAGTAGGACAGTGGACAGCTGTCATTTTCTGATCTCTGTATCCTAATGGGTTACCTTAGTAACAGCCTTAAGCTGTCTGTTGCCATGGTGAATGAGGTCCATAATTGCCGCAACAGCCCTGGAGGTGTCAAAGTCATCTGCAAAGGCAGCCTTCACGGTTACTTTTGTGTTGGCTAGCCTTCAAGAAGAAAAGGTAACGTTTAAGATAAGACAAACAAGATGCCAGCAGTACGCTGAATTCATCAGCTATTCAGCCAGAGGGAGTCATCGAAAGGATACTGTCGTCTCCTCCCCGGCTGTCCGATGATGGGCGATGCTACACTGATCAGGGAGAATACATCTTTCAGCTGCAAAGGGAAAAACTTGATGCCTGTCAAAATCCAGAGTGCTACATCCGTTCAATAAATACATCATTAACCACAGGAACCAACAACGGCAGAGCAAGGCTTGCCTTAATCATTTAAAAACAGATGGAAAATGAGGTTGATATTAAGCACATTAAAGATTTTGCTAAGTTCTTTTTTTTCCAGCAGCCCGTTTTTCATGCTAACAGCACGTTTCTCTTCCAAAGCCACGTTACGCGCATCACTCCAGTGCCTAGCAAGACAGCTGACTCGGGGTTGGAAGCGGGAGCCGCTTCCTCATTTCCCAGGTGAGCCCAAGTCCAGCCCTGGGACTCCACTTGGCTTGGCCAAGACGGAAAGGTCTGGTGGGACCGTTCGTGTAACAGTGCCCAAAGCCAGCGGGCAGGCAGCGCGCATCGCCGCAGGACCAGTGCCACCTGCTGCAGACGCTTTGAGCGGGAGGATGAGGACAGCAGGGGGAATAAATGGCGAGCTGCAAACAGCTGCGGGCAGCGCGCTCCTGCACACAGCCGGGCAAACCGGACCTCGACAGTGCTGACTCGAGGATGCCATTTCACGATAAAGCTCAGGGAGGAGGGTTACCCTGGGGAACCTAAGCTATCCTAGTGCCTCTGGGGCTCTCCTCAACCCAGCTGTGCCTGTTTGAGTGTTTTTGCCTGGAATGCCCGCCTCCCCTCAGATATCAGATGGCTACTGCCCTAACCCATTCCTCCCAATGCTTTTCCCTGCAAGCTTCCCCCTCTGCTGAGTATCTACCACTTTCCTACTTAAGAGCTCTGTTTCCTTTTGGTTGTTTTCACATCTAGGGATACACAAGTTGTGCCCTCCCACATGTCCCCCACTGACAATCCATTTCAGCCTGCCCATGTGCCTCACGTCTCTCAGCCTTATCTCTCACCAACAGGTCTTCTGCAGCCTCCTGCTGAAGGACCCCCTTTTGCCAAATATCACAACTAGTTAATTCAGCTCCCCTTCCCTGTAACACACTCCAGTGCCCCTTGCAAGCCTTAGTCGGTGCAGCCACAAGCTCCCCCACAGTAAGGTGCCCTCACCACAAGGAAGCTGCCTCTCACTTCTATGGCACAGGCCATTTCCCCTCTGATCTTACGTCCCAGAGCCGCCTGCACGTACGTCACTTCAGGGTGCGCAACGCCCCTCCTACCCCAACTCCAGAGCACTGCACTTGTCTTCTCAGCTTTGCACCCAACACGCAGCACGTCTCTCTCCTGGAAGATGATCTGGTTTTCCTAAGGAACTCCAGAGAAGATTCTCCTCATCAGTGTCAGGGTCTTCTGACACTGATGAGGAGAATTTCTTCTTTCCCTGTGACATCTCTTCCCCAGCCAGTTTCTTGGTAACCCCTTCTCTCCTCTGCTGCAAGCCACAGTGCCAGCCAGCTCGATTACAAGCTCACGTGCCCAAGGCGTATTACTTTCCAGTCGTCCTCTTTCTTCTTCAGTTGCTATGCACAGTTCTGCTTACAAACTGGGTAGCCTCACAACTTCAGTCATAGCTTTGCCTTCTACATCACTCAAGAGGGGTAAAGATGCAAGTGTTGGGACAGGCACACCGGATAAATAACACGGATTTTAAAAATACAATTAATTAAGCGTATCAGACTATGAGGAAAAGCAGCTGGCTAGAAAAAGAAGAAAAAAGCTGCCCTTGGTGAGGGCTGGCAGGGAAGATGGCTTCTCAGTCCTTCTTCTTGTCCTGCTTCTTAAACAGAACTCAGCACACTACAGCGTTTAGTCCTCTGAGCCTGTCAGCAAACTATTGCTTGCATAATCACAACCTTTAAGATACAGGAGGTACACCTTACCTTTCCCACAGTATGTCTTCTCTAACAGGGTCACATACCAGCTGTCCTTTTATATAAGCATTTGCATCTCTAATAAATGAGGAGATTGCCTGAAGAAGGTGCTTTGCATCATCCATGCTCTCGTCACTAAATTCTACTGCTAAGAAAAAAAAATTATTTGGGCGTTATGATACAGAGAATGCTGTCTGTCATACATAGGAACAATATTCTGAGACGAAGTCATCCCAGGAAAACTTTCTTATTATTTGTCACAGCAAACTTTTCTTATAATTAATTGCATATTTAATTAAAAACTCCATTCTTAACGCGTACTAGGCGAATTAAATCAATATAAAAGATAATAATTACATATGACAAAGTATAACCTACTGGAAAGGTATCAGACTGATTCAAAAAGTGTCTGGAAGCTGACTGAAGCAATAGCTACTTGGTTTTAATTTATTTTTTTTTTCTCATTATTGAACCTCTCTGTGAAGTTATTACTCCAAAGCATTTCGATTGGATATATTTCTAAGCGTCCCCCCAGATTTAATTTGGCAAGACATACCTTTGATTTCACCCCTAATTTTGTTCCTCTTGTAATTTAGGTAGACACGACCTGTCTTTGTAGACCTCCAAAGAGACCTAATCCTCACCACTGACTGCGAGGAATACAGGCACTTAAAGAGCTGCTTCACCAGCATCTAAAATCTAGATGGACCTAAAATTTTGCAGTCTAGATTCTGCATTAGATATACAATTCTCTCACAATATCAAAGCTAAACTGGCCATATCAATTTTTGAAGGCAACTATTAGAGAAAATACAAATTGCTTAAACTTGTAAGAGCCTGTCTGGGTTGGGATTCATCACATCCAACTTACACACTTACATCTAAGCCTCTTTATAGTCAATGGAAAGAAAGGTAAAACCTTAAGGTAAATGATTCATTAGATCCTAAGCGGAGCTCTACTTTATGATCAGATCTGCTATACCCTAACCCTACAGTGCTTCTCTTCCACCAACTGGAAAGATGACATTAGCTCCCCCAATAACATGGCATCCACGCACACAGACACCCTGACTGCATTCAGCAGGACTCCAGCTTCGGCAGGCAACTGCGCTTCAGGAACGACCAGCATTTGCCTCTGCTGGCTTAGGGTTAAGCAGGCTCCTCTCACCTTGCCTATGCTCTCAGAAGCGCAGGTGCTGGACTGGCCCCCTGGCAATTTTACTGCAAGCTGCCATCAGCAAGGGGCAATTTTTCTATTTGTACAGTAACGTGCAATTTTCTGTAGAAGAGCACTCGGACCCCACACAAGACACCTCGTCCAGCTTTGGCGGAAGTTGTGTCCACCAAGGACAGGCCTAAGTTTAAATGCATTCCTTCCCACAATATCACACTAGAGATGATTACTTGTATCAAAGAGCCATTCGTAGCCAGTGCAGTCTTGCTTCACCATTTTATGCCTGACCCCTGCACTAAGGTACTTTCAAACTACAGCTTGCAGCGTATTCCTAATCTCATCAGCACTGAGCGTCACCTGTAGTTTCCACAGCAATCTCACCTCTGGTCCTGCGCGCATTACAGCCACAATTTGTGCAATTACCCAATGCTGCCCAGACACAGACTCTTTAGAGCAGACAGTCTGAGCGAGGGGACAGATCTAAGAGGGCAGAAGCAGACAGATGTGAGACGTGATCTCGGTTCCATTAGCCTAAATCCCAAAGAAGCCTAACTGTTTAAACAGACTTTCTGTAGGATTTACCCCAGTATAACTAAGGCATAAGTCTGGACCTGTATTTGTCAGATTTTCCACTTCTGTGTAATTAAAAATCTGCATTACTGCCTCATTAACACTGGTTTTAAAATTAAGCTTTACTCAGCTTTTAAAAAGACTGATGTACAGACTTTTAGAAAACAGTGAGATATTGAAAGAGATTATTTATATCCACTAAGATTACTCAACTGATTACCCTGGTTACAGGAACTCTGCGAGGAATACTTGATGAAAGTTTACCCTGATGTAGCCGTCTTTGATTAAAGCCATTCTTCTTCCCCAATTCACGGCACTCTCCTAAACCACCGCCTGCAGGCACTGCAAACCCACAGCGCAGCACAGGCAAGCCCGGCTCTATAAATCTTCACTGTACTCCCTAGTCCTTCCCTCCTTTGCCACCAAGGGCATCATCGCTACTTCGTCAAATTACAAAACATATGTTTATTAGCACCAACAAGTAATTAAAGACCAGAGGGACCAAAATGTTAACAGTTCACTCAAGTTCACAAATCACCAGAGTTCTGGTGACCCGGAGAGCGTTTTGGGGACAGAACCCCGCTGCCTGCAGCAGGCTGACAGCCCCTCCACCTAACTGCAAAAGCAAAGCCACTGCTGATGAGATGCAAGAGGAAAAGCAGTGCCTCACAACGTGGTCCCAGGGGGCTTCGGAGATGGCACGTCTCCTTGTAAGCTGCACCCAGAAGCAGCCTGGCAGGCACGTTGGTGGTGGGGCACCGTGCTGCTGCTGGTGGCACCTAGGAAAGACCTTTTCCCAGCAGCCCCAGGTGGGACGAAGGGTGGTGATTCAGGCCAAGAAGGGACAGCCAGAGGCACCAGCCAAAGCAGAAGGCCCAGATCACCACCACTGCCCTCAGAGCTCAGCTTAACCCCGAGCAGCTCCACCCCACCAGTCTGATCAGGCAGAGAGGGTGATGGAGCAGCGGGACCCCCTGCAGAGACACACTGTGGAAGGGTGACGTTCTGCATCAAAGCCTCTTCCCTCTGACTTTTCTCCTCTTCCCCACGGGCACGGCATCCAGCTTTATCCTCCTTGTGACAATGACCGCCACGGGAGGGGGCTCCCACCCCCACAAAACACACACACCTCCCTGCACGCACCCCTCCAGCCCTTGCCCCTCTGTGGTTGGGGCAGTTTGGGCACCTGGGGACAAACGTGACTCCGTGGGCACAGACGCAGGCAGGGGGTAGCCCAGACCACAAAAAAGGCCCATTCCCAGCCCAAGATCTGTGTAAACCACAGCGCCAAGCACGAGCCATTCCCAGCTGCCAGGTGCTGCCCTCATCCGCATGCCTATGAAGATCTTTCATGGGCTCGATTCAATGAGCGCGGTAACATCACCCGACCCTCCAAACCTGGATTTTAGCAAGTATAAAAGGCTCTCCTTCACAGGCAGGGATGGCAGGAATCATCACCAACAGGTTTAGGCTACGAAAACCTTTTTAGGAACAAACAGAAGGTGCTTGGGATCTCACTTCTAAAAAATACTTAGGAAGCAGACAGCAAGACGAGGAGTGCAGTAAACTTATCTTTAGACCAAAGTGAATTGATAGCAGGGACACAAGCTGACAGGCTGCATAGTAAATATCTGGCTCAGCAGGGACTGACTCTGGCTCTTTATCGGACAGTGAATAACTGCACCCTACCTCATAAGGTGGAGGTGGCAAGCGCAGCAGACCTTCAAGCAATCCTTATCTGCCGAGTGGCTTGCTGGCACTATACTCTGACATAACACCACTGTATCCTTTCATCAAACCCACCTATATTTGCACAGGTAGCCCTCTGTTTTTATCACAGGAAGGTATTTAACCTAGAAGTAAGGCAAAAAAAAAAAGAGTCATGTCCTCACAGAGGTTCAAATGCAGCCAGCTGACGTGCAGTGGAGAAGGCATGCAGGCAGCCGTCTGCTGCAGGGCTCCAGTGCCATTCCTTGCCCTGAGGCAAGCTTAGAAATTGTCAGCCATTCGGCTTTTGTTTACAGGACAAACTTATGTAAGATAGTGTTGTAGGTGTTAGCCTTTTTTCTTCTTTTGTTTTAAATACACATTTTTTCAAGACTCTCAAGTACCCCCAGTTGCAGCCGGGAAGCCATTTATGTGTGCACAACCATTTATGCATGCACAACGTATTTAATCTCCTGACAGAGACCCAGATGAAACAGCCAGGTGTGCCACTGTCCTGTGGCATCACCCCGAAACAGCCAGGTATGCCACCATCCCGCAGCCTCACCCCGTGGTGGCAGCGCTCTCCACTGCCTGCCCCCTCTCCTACTCCAAACAGGGGCTTGTTCTGCAGCAAACCTCCCACCTGGATCTGCTCCTCCCTTCCTACCACGGTGGAGGTTGGCAGTTAATAACCAGCAGTCTCTTTACTATCCCATGCTTCAAAATATTTCAGAGATACATGGCATTCCTGATGCCTTCAGCTGCCTTAGAGAGCGAGGCTCCACCACGAAGATCAGAGGGGTGGCTCCTGCAAGCAGCTAGAGGTATGAACAAGCAAAAAGACTTCTCAGTCTAATGACTGCACGTCTATAAAGGCTTGCAGCGCATTGTACGCTGACGGACACTAGCAAAGCCACAGAGCCTTAACCACACCAGCTCTCCTGGTCACACTGCTAGAGGTGCTTTATCTGAGGCAGCCAGAGGCCCGCTGAAATGACGCAGCAAGTGTTTCCCTGTGCTCCACCATCCCCTTACCATGCCAGGACGGCCAACAAGCCAGATGATCCAGCAGTGGTTAGGGAACTAACATCTGCCTTTGGAAGGCCCCAATAAACTGGTAAAAAAAATACGGTTTTCATCCATATGAAAACCTCTTCCAGTTCAAAGTAGCATCTGCCTGCTGGAAACACCATGGTGTAGACAGGGAACCTGGCAAAATCTCCCACACCTCTCCCCACCAGCAGTGTTTGCCAATCTAATGATCTAAGATGATCATTAGATTATCAAGCACTGGTGTAAGCGAGCTGCACTGCACCACAAAACTGCTTGAACACTCAGTAACTCCATGGGACAAAAACTGATAAACACAGCAGGGAGATAAAAAGTTATTAGCAAGCCCTTGTCACACCCTACGGGAATATAAGGCAAAGCTAGATACGTCTCCAGAAACAGCTGATCGTGACTGAAATACAAGTGACTGCAACAGATGCAAATCAGAGATGGAGTTAATTCATTAATTGAAAATGCAATTAATTGAGAATTGCAATTAACTGCAGCTCAGGAAGGTATTTAGATGAATGGCTAAGTACTGTCCTCGGTGAAGATGCTTTTCTACACGAGAGCCAAAGAACAGCCCCGCAGAGCACCGCCAAGCTTTCCACCTACCAGAGGGGAACTGCAAGGCACCGCAGGGAGAGCCTGCTCCACCACCGCACCTCTGCATCGCCAGCTTGGGAAGCGTGCGTGGAAAGTCATGCATCTCCCAACAAATAAGGGGTTTTTTTCCTTACCTGAGCTGTATCTGCTGCGCAAACAAAACATCCTGAATTGATCCGATGAAAATTTCTTCAGGAAATCCTAAACTCCACCCACAAAAAGACAGCTTTAGCATTGTATCAAACAATTTCTTCAGGAGTTGTTCCAACCCCTTACTCTAGTTTCACAGCATATTTCGGACAAACTAACATGACAAATAACCCATCTCTGTAGTTTAAGATAGGCATAAAGCTTTAAGCTATAACACTGGTTTGAAGACTAAACTAAATAAAATCTAATTCCATATGAGATAGATGTGCATACATGTATACAAGATATAAATATACACACAATGTCAAATAGAAGACAGTGAAAAGCACTTGGTAATTATGATCAAACATACACTATATAAAGACCTTTGCAAAAAAACCAAACTGAAATTACCAGACTAAGATTGGGATACAACCTTGCAGGAAAGGACAGCTCGTAAGTTTTGCAAACTTTATGAAAAAAGAAAGATTTTTTGAAAAAGAAAATATGCGTACTTTTTCTGCAGGACTAGAATATGAAGGAAAACAGGGAGTGAACAAAAAAACCTTTTTTTAAAAAATATTGCTAGAATTTATCTGTGTTAATTATGAAGCCTTATTTATTTCACCCGAATATTTATCTAGCTTTGCAAATAATTTACTATAGTAAATAGTAAATTATTACTATTACTACTAGTGTGATTAATTTATACTAATAGGATAAAGAACTATTTAAATGCTTGGAAGGCACACTGATAAGACATTCAATCACTTCCAACTCTGCTCTCAGCAAGGCTGGACACCGTGGCAGACTGACTGTGAACACTGCATTCCTGCTTTTTTTTTTTTTAATTTGCAAATTGGTAATGGTAAGGTTGTAGCACTGAAGTGCCATTGAAATAGAAAATCATAAGGAGAAGTCAATACAAATGAGAAAATATGGAAAGTGTCATTTGCTTAAAGATGCACATTTCAAAATTTAGCTTCTGCTACCAGACTAAACCAGCCTGAACGCTGAAGGTAGCAAAGCATCAGTTACGTGCTATCTCTCATGTGAAAATAGAAATAATCGAGGCAATCAGGGCAAGCTAAATCAAGAAATAGACAGTGATACTGCTTCTTTTGGTAGATGGTTTTGGTGGTTTTTTTATTAACTCTATGTAACTGAGTGTACCCAATGTGCCCAGAAGCTTTACGCTAATATACAGGGGTAGAATAATATGAGTAAAGTACAGAAATAAATTCGAATTTGGGAAAGGACCATCCAAACTGGAAAAAACAATTCTGCATTGCGTTAAAAACGGAGCACAGAGAAAGTATCACTGCTCTTTGAAAGCAGGTTGCTCGGCCGTGCGTTATTGCAATATACTCCATTTTGGGGTCAGAATGAATAGCTATTTAAAAAAAAAAAAGGGGGGGAGGGGGGGAAAAGTCAGAGAAGGGGACAAGGGTGAGGGCAAACAGGGCAGCTGGACGAGGAGGATGCAGGGTGGCCGTGCCCGGACGACGGCCTGGAATGCATATGGCTGCCAGCAGGACCAAGGGAATGCCGCAGGCCCTGTCCCGTATGGGCCTCTCTCTTCCAGAGCGAGCGTAAAAACTTACATAGGGCTTAACTTTCCAGATGCAGGAAGGCTGTACGGGAAGAAGTTTGTTTCACTGGACTGAAAAATCTCCTACAGGGAAGGATTAATACTTGTTAGCCATGCCTAAGGGCCGAAATTAAAAGCGGAGACCCGCAAGGGAAGAGAGACAGTCCTGAAGTTTTTGTTTTCTGAACAGAAAGAAGTCCCACCGCAGACATGGAGGGGAACGTTTCTATATGTAATTTTTAACTGCATGCATTGCATTCGTGGTCATTTCTCTTCCCCGTCCACAACGTCTGCTGAGACTCGGGAAATTTCTGTGGAAATTGTGAGCGATGGGTAATTTTCCTGGGGGAGACAGGGCTTAACTGTACCCAGACGGCATCAGGAGAATTAAGAATAAAGCAGCTCATATTGAACTCCTTTTTAAAGGGATTTTAATTAAGTCTTCCGAGAGGGCAAAGGGGAACATATGTGCTGAAACGGCCTCTCAAGCTTTGTCTAAAGGAAGGAAATTACCCACTTCTGGCAGTAGCTGTCAGCCATCACAGGAGCCACCCTAGCGCCAAGCACAGCTGTATCGCACATGCCTGGCACAGAAACCCTGCTCTGGGCTACACCAAAAACTCTGGGACACAGTAAAACGGGATATATTCATGTAGCTTGTGGGTACCAAAAGACAAAGCTCTCTGTGCATCAGCAAGGTGACTGTATAAAAATAAAAGAGAATACGAGAGATCGCTGGCGTAGTGCGGTTGCAGGACACCTAATAGCTTCCTGACAAAATGCTGACACTATGTCCCATTTCACCTAAAGCAGAACAACGAAAAACGTCCGCTCTTTTCTGAGCCCCAAAAGCATATGCACTATTAAGAGGAGACAGATGAGAACCCATCACTATAGAACAGAATCATTTAGGTTGGAAAAGACCCCTGAGATCGTCGAGTCCAACCATAAACCTACAATGCAGAAGTCTGGTATTGGGCACAAACACTTCTTCTGCAAATGCCCTCAGCTCAGCGAGATCCACGTTATAAGCAAACCCTGAGTCCGAGCAGGTTTCCTACATCCAGATCCGCAATAACAGGTACACCAGCACTAGAGAAACACTCTGCTTCAGGTCTTTCACTGCAGTGAAAGCACACGCTCCAGTGTTTTCTCAAAAGAGGGCTGTGATTAATATTTACATACTACAAACATACATTGCTTCAATTCACAGAAATAGATTACCTTAATTGTTACGTAGTTTTTTAATGACTTGGACATTTTTTCTTGACTTCCTTTAACATGCAAGTGCCCTAGAATGAAAAAAAATTAATCAGGATAAATGAGCATGCTTTTGAATGGGGAGTGAATGAGAAAGACTGCACTGAGACAGTGGAAACGCTGGAGGCAGCATATGCTGTGATGGATATGCACCAACCATTTCAATGCAACATGTAACATTTTTCAATAGCTTTGCCTACAGTCCTGCACGCCTCTCCATCCTCAGCTTTGGCTGGGTGAATTTTAAAACATAGGAAAAGAAAATGTTTTTTAAAAAAAAAAAACAAAAACAACACACCACCACCATGAGCAGAGACATTAATAAGGAAAAAACAAAAAGTCTCCCTGCTCAGAATTGATAATAAACTGATAAAAACAAGAAAGCAAGGAAATACTTTTCAGTCTTCGCAGAAAAGTACCTTACCCGTTACTCTTGACTTTCCAGAAATATTTTAAGACCTTTAAATATCTTCCAGTGATCTCACATTACAGTATCTCAAACAATTTTCTGTACTTATTACTTGCTGGTTGCGGCTACACTATTTTTTTTGATCCAAAAGTTTCTTTTCCTGGTTCAAAATACCTTACATGTAAAATGTATTTGCTACACATTCCCTATTTCTCCAGACTTTGGGAGACTGAGAAAAAGAAGGGGGAGGGAGGGATGTAGCTATGATGCCTAATTTGAATTAGCTTATTTTAAAATGCAATCTCTGACCATTGCTAGAGCTTTCAATAGCCACATGGACCGTCGGTTTGCAGGGCTGTGGTACATGAAAAAGGCAGTAACCACCTCCTTTACATTTAGGAGAGTACGTAGAGCTCGGCTTCAGGACTGAAAGTTCTGTTGAAGCAAGACAGGAGATGGGCAACCTCAGGCTGTACGCTCCCGAGCCTCATCCGTGCTAGCCACAGCACCACTGCTGATGGAAAACATCAATTATTCACAGCACCGGAGAGATACCGAACACGTAGGCAATAAAAGACTACTCGGAGTCATTTCAGAAATGTTCTTAAAAGCCTTAATTGGCTTCTCCTAATAAAAGAGTAATCCTGTAAGTTACCGAGCACCCACAACTAACACACAATTTTCAGGCCCTTCGTGACCTGCAGAATCCAGCACTTAATTGTACTTAGAGGCAGATTTTTAAGCATGAACTTTTCTTACTCTTTAATACCACATCAGCACTCTGCATTCTTTCAGATTTGGCAGTCCAGCGTTACCAACGCATCAGAGTGTTCTGCAAGGACTATATATGATCATGCTTCTGCTTCTATAGGTGGTGGCAGAGGTGGCATTTCTTGTTCAGCAGCCCAAGCAGCTATCTGAATTTTGTGCTACTCTCCACACAGTGCTGCTTTTGCGGCCTTGCCTGGAACCCCCTCTTCCACAAGCAGATAAAATCCCCATTATGCTCCTCTGGATACAAAAGCAACCCGCTCAGGCCTGGTAAACGGATGTGAAAAGCATCTGGTTTCACTTCTTAGCTATTTCTGACAATGATTCAATGCAGCGGGGATTCTCCATAAGAAGGCTACCTCCAGTCCTACCCTGACCACCTGGAAATTAAAGTTTGCACAATATACCCTGTGGAGAGTAGGAAAGAATCAAGATATCTATGGATACAGAACTAGCTACAGCAGAAATCTACAACCAAACCAAAATCTCGTTTTCATCGTGTTTGTCCTGACTGCTAGCAGGTGAAGCCATTTTCACCGCCGCGTGGTTAAACTCGGGGCCCTCAATAAGAAGACTCAGGCTGTCAGAGGCACTGGACACCTGCAGCTCTTGCAACTCCAGTAAAACCCACAAACTTCTCCTGGGAGAAGGGGAAGAGCCTGGGTACCGTTATTATTTTTTTCTTTTGCAAAGGTGCCTAAATATTGACCTACTTAACTTTAGGCAGCCAAACTTAAAACAGTTTGATCGTGGTTTCATAATAAGGTACAGGTAACATCTGAATTTGAAATACTATTCCTCTTCAAGAGTTTCAGCACTTAGAATGATTTCATTAAAGAATCACAAAATACAGGGATTTTCATAACTTTGGCTTGGCGCTCTTCCCAGAGTACAAGTAGTCTAAAAATAAAGTCCTTAGAAGAAGATTTATCCCCAGTGCAGGGATTTTATTCCTCTAATGGGGATTGCTCCTCCAATTCTGAGCCTGCTAAAATTCTGAAGTCTGTTACCAGAATAAATTGTTTCTGAAGCTGATTCATTTGGCCTAAATAATTCACACTATCATCCTCCAGCAAAATTCTTTGACTTAATGAACGTAATCTGTCAGCTCCTAGAGAACCTCAGTGTACAAATTGCCCTTGGAATTAAGTTCTTTTTCCTTTATTTTTTTTTTTTTTAAAAAAGAAAAGCTGACTCCTCTTTAGTTAGTTAGTTTCAAAGAATATTTCCCCTACAGTTTCAATTCCAAGCTTGAAAAGTCAGATTCACTGGTTTTCAACAGAAGGCTCCACCTGGCAGTAACCAGTGTATCTCAGTGGAAGCGCAGAGAATTCCCCAGCGCTTCAGGAGCAAAGCACACCCTGGAGGACACACCAGCCTCTGGACAATTGCTATTGATTTATAACAGGCTCTGCACTGGGAACTGAAACTAGAATTCAATATTCACCCCGTGCAGTACAAATATATATAAAAAAGAAAGCCCAAGTAATTCCCAGAGCATAGCACAGGCTTAACTCTGCATCTCTTACTCAGGGAAGCAGCTCAAAGAGTTCCCCAAGACATCTTGCACAAAGTACTGCTCAGCAAGAAGAGAGACTGCAGATTTGAACCTGACTTTCTATTGACTTCAGTTCTTTGGAACTGTCTCCACTTTTCTACAGAACTGAGGGGTGAGTGACTTGGTCTTTATGTAGTCCATAGATGTCACAGACCTCCTTGTCTCTACCCACCAGCAACCTCATTGCCCATGCCTGACCAGAGTAGACCAAAGCATCTGACTCACTTGGTCTTCAGCATGAGTCTTGTTTCTCATACCCATCACTAGGCATAATTTTACTGGTGGATAAAAAAAGGCTTCCTAGGAGAATTTAAACAGTTACAGGTATGTGAATTGTGACACAGAATGTCCAGTGGTTGGTTGCTGCAGCAAAGCATCTGCCTGCAAGGCTTCCCCCACATTTCAAACCATACAAAACGTTCACGTATCTTAGCATTCTCGCCATTCTTATTTTCCAGTAGTAGAGATGTCGTCTTCTTATCGTGATTAAAAGCCTTTCACCGTATTTACAAACACAGGCTATTTGATTCTGCCTGCTACTGGAAACTTTTTTTGAAGCCCACAAGCAACTGGTGCTGAGAGACGTTGGAGAACAAGACTGGTTTATTCTCTTCTCAATGTTTTTAAAACGCTACAATCAGTTATCTGCCCACCTGCCACCTCCACTCCCTGCCTTCAGATACTGCAGGTTCTGGTTCTAAGACAGCAGGAATTTCTGGTTTTAGGAGGACTACATAAACACATATAGAAAAGATCAAATATTTTCATGCTCTGCCCGCAGGACTGTTACAAAACAGTCCTGCACGACTGTTACAGCCAAAATACAATTAAAAAAGAAAGCCTATCACAGAGTACCCTCAAATTTTGAGGAACCTCAAATGAAAGGGAATGAGATTCTACAGGAAACACTCTTCTTTCCACATTTTTAATTACGAGTAAACACTGTACATGGGCAATGCATATACTGTTATTATTTGGAGATTTCCCCAGATGAAATTCAGGAATATTTCACTGTAACTGCTTTATTAATAAAGGCATTCATTCTACAGTTTCAAGATTCACTCTCATTTATGTTTCTTCACTTAGTGAGGACAGGAACTTGGTCACTGTAGTAGAGCATCTGTTTTCATACCATACAAATGCCAAACCTAAAAACCCAAACCCTTATATTTGTACAGGGCTCTCAGGTGATTAATAATTTACTTACCAGAATGCAAAAAGTAATTCCCCCATTGCTCACATTGATGATACACCTCGCACTGTGCGATTTCATTTTCATGATGAGGAAATGCAAGATCTATTCCACCGGTATGGATGTCCAGCTGCTTTCCAAACACTGCACTGTAAAAATATTTTCCTGATCGGTAAGTAGAACACTACAAAAGCTTTTCATAAAAGAAATGCAGAAAAGAATAGGATGAAACATCATAAATTTAAGTGTACAATTTAACAATTGCAGTTTTAAAACAAGACTTTACACAGATCTTGGATACCAAAACTGCAGCAGAACTTCTATAGACAGGACCCGTATCTGCCCGCAACTAGTTCTTAGTAGGAGCAATTATTTTTCTAACTTAGACTAAAGAATGGCAAGCAGGACATCTCTTTTCCTTGTTCTGCCACGGTTTCAGTATCAGACAGCCTGCCTTCATCTGCAAACCTAACAACTTGGAAGTGAGGAACATTTCTGTAAATTTGGTATTACTATTCTTTATCTTGTACCTTTTCTGTAACAATTCAGGCAATACTGTATGCAGTCATGATAGAAAATGCTTAGTCCTATTTTGTTATAATGTCAGAAGAAAGTGTCAGTGCCTCTGATCTCCCAAGGCCCTTCCTCTCATTCCAACAGCACGGCTGCATCTGTGCCGGTCACCCACAGGCTTGCATGGCACAGGCCTCTCTGCAAATACAGGTGGCTGGAAGTGAGGTATTCATGAGGCAACAGGACAGACCTAGACGCTTTCTGGTCAAACACCAGGTCTCCAGTCTTCTGCACTCTGTCCACCGCTCCAGCAAGTCCCTGCTAGGTCACGCTGGGCAAGTTAATAACTTCATTTTGCCCATCTGTTAAACAAAGATAACACTTACCTACTCACCGGGAGGTAAATCAATGCTAACTGCCCAGAAACCAGGGACACTCAAGCTGGGGAAGATGCAAGGTCTACACAAGTAGAAAATAAAAGGCAAGCCCCACAGAGGCATGCACATGTGTGTACACACAGACACACACAGTCTTTCCATATGTCATGTTTACAAGTTGCTCCTGGTAGCTGGCTAGATATTAATACTTTTGTCCCTTTTTGGGACAAAACACCCTGCTAACACCCTGGTTCACGATGGCTCTGCAGAAGCAGTTGGGGCACAGAAAGAAAAGAAAATGAGGAGAAGAGAGGAGGGAAGCCAGACCAGCTGTTGCCATTTCCCAAGCTCGTGCCCCTCTGCTTCCTCCCGCCTGCTCCAAAATCAGCTTAAGCACAGATCTCCACAGGAGTGGCCCTGGCTCATGGCTTCCCTTGTGCCATCTACAGAGGAGCACCGGCCACTTGCTGTTTTCTCCAACAAAACCATTAAGAGCTGGGGAGTGGGGAGAGTCAGATCTGCAAAACGCTCAGGGGCGGGAGGAGCAGCCCATCTCATGGCAAGGGAAACTCCAGAGAGGAAATCAGACCTAAGTCACAGCAGGTTCCCTCCTCCAGGGCTGCATTAGAGACCAACACCCTTCTCATTCACCTTCCCCAGGCACACTTCAAAGACTTTTCAAAATTAGTTCACCTAACTTACTTACAGTGCTTCGAGACCTTTGGCAAAACAGACGGGTAAGTAGGTATTGCTTAAAACGGGCCTTTGACAGCTGACTGGGACAGCAAAACATTTTAGGTAACTTACCAAAATAAGCTCTTCGTTTTTCACGGTCCAAGATTACTACACTTACACTATGCATGGGTCAACTCTTATTTACATGGCAGGAGCCTCATCCAGCCACAGTAAAGTAAGTTTTTACAGAGAGAAATGCAGACTATAAACAGCACCGCATTAGCAGATAGGCCATTTTGTAATTGGCATTTCTTACCTGTGCACTTCTGTCACAAGTTGCACTTCAAATACAGCATGTTTTTGTGCACTTCAGTTGCTTTAAGAACTGTTTCACAGTGCTGAAGCTATTTACAGACAGAAAATCACCCTTATAAATGCTTTTCACAATCAGGTAGTAATGACTAACAACCCCAGGTGCACCAGCAAAGCATATGAAAGGCAAACCTAAAGGACCTGTTCCGTCTACTTTCAGCCTGGGTTGAAAACTTAAGTTAAACAGGGCCAGATCTAAATAATTTGTTATTAGCTTCCAAAAAAAGATCTGAGACTAATACAAAATTAAGTACCACTATCAATCTTCCAGGAGAGAAGATTTAAAGTCTCTTTTTTAAAATACAAATTAATAGGTCATAAGTTAATACAGTGCAGGACAAAGTACTACCATCCTGTGGAGAAAATAAAACTCCAAATGAAGAGCAAATTAATTTAAACCAACTACAAGCAAAATGCTGCTAGGCACAATTCACATCGTGCCCACAGAATATACTGCCATAGAGAAATCAGGATATTTAATACCGTGGCTGACTTTTAAAGAAAGCTGAATAACGCTTAGACGATTAGCACAAGCATCTGCAACTGCTGTTAAGATAAGGCCAGCAAGATCTCATACGCTTGCTGGAGTCAGGATGGAATCCCATACCCTGTCCTCCTGAGACAGCACTACATGCTGGACTAGGTCCGATGGACACTGCAAGAAGTGGAAGGGAGGCAAATGAAAGAGGTACCGTAACTTTCACTAAAACTTTGGTTACTCAGTTCAAGTTAAAAGACTTGTTAATCAACTGTGTGATTCTGCACGGCGTATTTTAAATACCCACATCTGTCTCAAGAGAAGGTGCCAAAACATGGCAAGACAGCTATGTCATTAGGGTGGAGCAGAGTTTGTTTCGGCCACACGTGACATCCCAAATTCCACAAAGTATTCACATTAAATCTGGTTATTTCTACTGATCAGAAAAAACACTTTCAATACTGCTGCTACCATTGTACTGTGACTGAAAACAAAAACTAGCACTAGATTTAAAATCCAAGAAATCTGACCTTGATATTGTGGAGCACTCAATGTGCCATCCAGGTCTTCCTTTTCCCCATGGAGAAGTCCAAGATAGCTCTTGAGGTTTGGCAGCCTTCCACAGGGCAAAATCTTTACCATGTCGTTTATCACTATCAACTGCCAAGAATAAGTGATTTGTTAATGGGATATGTCTCAAAGAAAAAAAAAAGGGCAAATGAAAGCAAGTAGAAATGTGTGTTTAGTGAACTACTCGGATGTTAATCTCTTTCGCTCAACTTCTTTTCCTGCAACTTTCCTCCTTTCCCCTTTATAGAGGGCTTCCAGTTTCTCAATCAAGCATTTGAAAAAAAACATGTTGAATTAGATTTCTGCAGGCTAAAAAGATGGATTCAAGATTCTTTAATACATCCTATGCTTTTAGTCCTTTTGGCCTTCTCTAGTTTTACATCATTCATTTAGTTACTTATCAGCCAGTTTCCAAGGACAAACAGATTGCACTGCAGCAGAAAAGGTAACAAAAACAACCCAAACCAAAACCCACAAACAACAACAACAACAAAAAAAAAAACCACAATTTTTTCTCTGGGACACAAATAGTTTCTGGTTCAGATTCTGTAAAACCAAAAAGAGCACGGAGATGAGAATCAAAACTACTCTTGGACAGTAGCAACCTTCCAGTACCATTTTCACCAATGGCTTCTCTACAAAGGTCTCCTCCCCAGCTATATCTGTTGCTTCCTTCACTACGCAGACAAGGATGTAGTCCTTTTTGCCACAGTACTGCAGAGGATGGTTCGCCTCTGCTGGCTCCTAACCGCTGGCTGGATACACACCGCTCCCCGGCAGGAGCTACAGAACGGGGTTCTGGAGTCTGTATTTTTTTGCTGACAAATACATGACCTCGCATTTGACTGATGCAGAACAATATACCTATTTGGCTTGAAGGGATCCAGCTTGGCAAGCAACTCACACTGTTTTAAGTTCCCTTCTTTAACACCACTCATCTGTTTTATCAGCAGTTGACACTAGATTTACTTCTTTCCTCTACTTATTTCAGATCGCTAACAAAACCAGAGTGTATCACTGGGTCTGAACCAATCCCTGGAGCATTCCAGTATCAACACATTTTAATGATGATTCACAGCTATTTTTGGAGATCTATTAGATGGTAATTTTTCTTGAGCCATTCCGCTTGTACTTTATTGATATTATGCAGAGTCAGTTTTTATTCAGAACGTCATGCAATATTAAGGGAAGCACATTACAAAAATCCATTACACCTGCCTCATCATTCAAAATTGATAAGAAATAAGGGGACAGAAATATAACCCTAGTTTTATCCACTGCATCTTGATCTTGGCTCTTTCACTAGTTTGCCAAGCTCTGGGTGACCAGTATCTGTTGAATCCATCCCTCTTTTGCCCTTGTTTGAGTATACTGCTACAAAAAGGCACTCTTCACCACCTCGGTTATAAGCAAAACAACAGTCAAAATTTTTAGAAATAACAGTAAATTTAGTTTTAAGTGACTTGAGGGGAAACGGGGTAAAACACAGAATCAGTCATGGTTGAGGCTGGAAGGCACCTCTGGAGATCATCTAGTCCAACCCCCTGCCTGGAGCAGGCTCAGCTACAGCAGGCTGCCCAGGACAGTGCCCAGCTGGGTTTTAAGTATCTCCAAGGATGGAGACTCCACAGCCTCTCTGGGCAACGTGTTCTTGTGTTAACCATTCTCAGAGTAAAAAAGGTTTTTATTAGGTTTAAATGGAATTTCTCGTGTTTCAGGTTGTGCCCATTGCCTCTTGTCCTGTCATCAAGCACCACTGAGAAGAGCCTCGCTCCATCTTCTTTACTCCCCCCATCAGGTATTTGTACCCATGGGTAAGATGCCCCAAGCGTTCTCTTCTCCAGGCTGAGCAGTCCCAGCCTTTCCTCATATGAAAGATGTTCCATCCTCATCATATTTGTGGCCCTTTGCTGGGCTCTCTCCAGTATGCCCATATCTCTCTTGTACTGGGGAGCCCAGGACTGGACCAAGCACTCCAGGCATGTCTCACCTCACGCGGAGAGAGGAAGGATCACCTCCCTTGACCTGCTGGCAATGCTCTTCCTAATGCAGCCCAGGAGGCTGTTGGCTGCCTTTGCACTCAGTAACTGCCTCTAAATAACTGTCAACAAAACGCATTCCCTCTGTGAGTTGTAATGCTGAAACAACTCCAGAGTAGAGCTGTGAGAAGTTTCTGGCTGCGATTCACCTGAGCATCAGCCTGCCAGGCATTTTCAGTAATTGCAAACAGATTTTTTTTTTCAGTGAAGAAATATTGAACTTCAGCGTGCAAAGGATACAGGAGACCTGCATCAAATTCTCCAATGCAGAGACCTGATCGGACCTGACTTACAGAAACTACAGAGCGGCTCAGCAATCCTGCTTAGCAGCTGGACAACCGCAGCAAAAAACACCCAGCCAAGGCTATAAGCATGCTCTAGCAAAACCTATCAAGAGATTGCTCACCCTCACGCAAACAGGCTGCTTAGCAGTAGTCCAGGGGTAAGTAATGAAAGAAACAAATTAATCTGGTTAGCATGCATCAGAAGGGTGCAACTGCCCATACAATAACATGGTAGATGATGTTTCCCTGCATTTACCGTCGACTATCTCACTGCTGGCTAGTGCAACTGCTGAGACCACCACCCCACTACAAAGTTTGTATGCACCAATCCCAAGTATTTAAATAAAATTAAGAATCTTAATTGTTACAGGGTACCAGAACAAAAGTATAAAGGGAACCAAGTATGAAAAGAGACCACCAGGTTTCCTCTTGCACTGGCAACAGTGACTGCCTCAATAAATAATTTTAAAAAACTTGATGTCTTAATTAACCAAAAAGCTGGTTATACACAACAGGTTAGAAAACTGTTTCGAACTGTTGAACAAAGGTTTACGCATAGATATATCACTAGTTCAGACAATGCATTAATACAAACAAGTTGGCGCCATGAACATACCTGCTTCATCTTGGGTATCAGGATAAACAGTAGTTAATACTCCATATCTTTTTCCCCAAGACTTAACATCAAAATAAACATTACCTAATAGAAAAGAAATATTTCATTTTATAGCAAAGATGGGGCACATTCATGATGAAGAGGGAACATTTCCCCGAAAGCAAAACAAAACACCCTTCAACTCCCATTTGAAATTCTGATTTATAAACTCAGAAATACTGCAAAAGTAGTAGCACGTTTCCATGTCACCAGCTTTTCAGTAACCTCACTGCATGTGCTCATTCTGCACATAGGATAACTTTGTATTCTGGAGGTGCCCTCAGGTTCTTCCCTGCCCATGCACAATCAGCAATCCCCTCTCTGACTGAAACATCACTTACTGCTACTCCTGTTATAATGCACTCGAATGCTTCTCCTACCACCAGCTCTGCTAAAAAAAGATCCACACATTGTGCTTTGCAGGCACATCTTTTACAGCATCTACTGTTTAGAGCTAAGAGGTTCCCCCAACTCTGTTGTAGAAGCCAGGCCAGGACTTCCCCACAGGAGCTCAGATAGCAGTTCCTTACAGTGAACAACTATATTAAGTAATGAGCTACATTTAACTTCAAAATTGAGTAACAGTTGTTTGTGGTGACATGAGTGGGCAGAACAAGTTGCTCACACTGTGTCTGTTAATCAACAGAAGGAAAGCCTGGCCCAGGGTATCTCATCTGATCCCAAAACAGGATTACCAAGAGCACTGATTTCCTGTACACGTGCTGAACAGGGAGTTGCCTTGCTATAAGTCTTACCTTGCGAGGTTGCGTAAGCTTGTCCATTAGCAATTATTGTTTTTATAAAGGAAATTATCTGAGGAATATTGTCAGTCACTCTCATATATACTGTAGGAGGAAGGACCTTAAACAAAGAAAGAGTAACATCTCATTAGCCTGTATGAAACACACTGCTGACAAGTCTCTTCACTCCAAGAAACAAATTTTAAAGAACATTCTCCTCAATTTTATCTTTCAAAAAAAAAAATGTTGCAAGTATCATAAAAAGGTCATAAGCAGCATTTAAGATAATACACACCAAAAAAAAAATTGAGGGATGGCAAAAAAAATCCACTAATTTTCCCCAGTGGCTTACTCCCTGCTTCTATCAAGTATTCTGGACAAGAAGCAGACACCTGAAGTTGATGAAAGAATATTTGATGTTTCATATGCTTTAGATCAGGCTACTTCTGCATTATAGTAAATATGTATTCTCTGTGAGCCAAGGCTCTATTGCATGGGGTGAAAAAATCTGTGTTCCTAAAGAAATTTAACTTGTTCATTCCAAATCTGGAGTTTGCCTCTCCCCTCATTTCCTTACTCAAAAGGTGTGCAATATCTTCCCAGAAGAATGAAAAAGTAAATCAGCACTCAGTTTCCAAGCAACACTGTCACACAAGCAATCAATTTATTTTTTCAGATCAAACTGTCAAAATCAGATTCCTTATCAAAATAATTGCTTTAAAATACTCTTAAATTTAGAAGCTCGAGTATCTGTACCTTTAAGGCAGCCATATCTTGTTTAAAGTCTTCTTCATAAATACGAGCAAGAGCTACCGGCGGTATATTCATCTGAAAAAGAGAGAAGCAGATTAGTAAATCATAAATCAAAGTAATAATACAAAAATATTGCAATCTTTTATCAGACAGTTAATAGCTAATTGGAAGACTTAACAAGCCCCCAGGGTAAAGAGTCAGAAAGGCTTATTAATCCAGCATTCATGGGGAAGAGATGTAAGTTATAAATAACTTAAAAGTAGTATTTCATTTATGCTTCTGAATAGCCAAAATATTAATACATATATTTTAAGAGAAAGCAACCAAAGAGTAAAATAACAAACTCCTTCCCTGCCTCATTATTTTCCTCTTGAGAGGGTCTTCCATTTCCTGAGACAAGATACAGTACAGTACACAGGACTTCATTCAACTTATTGGCAGGGGACACCAATACCACCTACATGTCAGAAAGACAGATAGAGACTTGCAGGATGAGACAGGATATTAATTTTCAGTGATTAAGAAAAATAAGCTATTTCAGCTGATCATGATTACTCATAGATCTCAGTACAATCAGGGGAAATGAACTGAAAGTCAGTCCCATGCTTGCCAAGTGCGGCACTTCTCAGACACCTTCTCCACATTTCTCATTCACGGGGTGACGGACAGGAACAGGCATCCTTGCAGAAGTAACGAGAAAGTGCAACCCAAAAGGAAAGAGACAACTTGCACATGACAACATACTTGTTCTCAAATATTCAGAAGAGGCCAGGGCTTGAAAGGTGCATGACAGCAAAACCTGCCCTAGCAAGCAAAAGCATCAAATGCGAGCTTTTACATCTTCTCTAAGGAGAACCTACTGGGGAGAAGACAACATACTGTCAGTCTCTCTAGCTTGCAGATAACTGAATCATTAACAAAATAAATCCAGTTTCATCACTTCCATTTCATTACTGGAGCATCTTTAAGGGGTCTGATTTTCGGAACGCAAGTAGGAACCACTATCTGGACAAGCTCCAGGACAAGGCAGGAGTTCTGGTGAAGACAGACCAGACGCTCATCCAGCAATGAAACGAGGAAGATGCTCAGCACTGAGAAACGAAGGCATGTTTCTGCCTACAGACCAGAGAGAGTGCTCTTCCAGACCCCAGTGATGGGACTCATCTCCCTAAGACAGTTCAGCTGCTTCTTCGATCAACAGAGAGACAAAGGTGCCTCTATGAGGAAGATGGGGAAATTCCTCCTGTCCATATGGATGTTCAAAACACAAAAAGACTTATCTCTCTCTCAAAGGACCACTGAGGGCATGCAGCACACCCATCGTAGACTAGATGCCCAACTTTCAGGTTTTCTCTAGATGAATCCCACCAAAGGATGGAGAACAAGCTTAGGCATGTTGATCCTACCACTGTAATGCTTCAGGTACAGAGGTCCCAACAACAAAATCAGGCTACTGAGGTAGAAGCCTTGGCCATCCAAACAAAATGTGCAGAGTAGAACAGGCACTTCAAAAAGTCACCAAAAAAAGCCATGAAAAGATTACTTTATAGAACCAAAGAATGCAGTAAATGAACACAAATTCTTTTAAAACATCATGTTGTTTCCCCCTCCTCAAACATAAAATCTCCATATTGTTCTGACAATAAGGAAAAATTTTGAAATGCACACATATAGATTTAAAATGCCTGGTTTGTTTTGGTTTTTTTGTTTTGTTTGGGGTTTTTTTGTTTTGTTTTGTTTTTAAATGGCCTACTGCCTTAGAAAACTGCAAGTAAATGGACTGAGGGAACACACATGTATTTCTACAGGAGCAGTGTGCTAGTATTCGTTTGAATGCAGCGCCCTGTATTTAACTGCAATAGTAACTGTTTACTTAAAGATTAAATAAAAGTGACAGCTGTCAAATTCTCTGACACCAAGAAACTAGCTTAAAGCTCGCAACTGCAATTTGATTCAACACATTCATTTATGATCCAGAAGACGAGTTACGGATTCTAAAAACAAAACAAAAAATTCAAAAAGCAGAATAAAATGTAGAATACATTCTTAGCGTTTCAGAGTCCAAAAAGCATTAAAAAAAAAAAAAAGATAATTGGAATAGTCATTTACCAAGCTCAGTTGGTAAAAAAGGTCTGATTAAAATCCAACTGAGAACCACTTATAGCCCCAGTCTTATCAAGACTTACCCCTATACTCAATGTCAACTTTCATGTGGTGATGAACTTGGACAAGACTGATAAAGCTTTCCAAGATACTGACGTTGCAGCTAGATGATGCTTGGCACCTTTCAGGAACCACCCTCACCCTTACGTGTGGTAATACTATATATACTACCTTTAACCATCAGCGGCACACAACGCTTCTCCAGAAGACAGCCAGAAGCCTACTGGCTGGTAAGTTTTGGGTTTGTTTTTGGGATAAGATACTCTCCAACTGTGCTGAGGATTCACCCGGGCTTTTTGTTCCCCACCGGCCTGCCAGGCAGGGGGCGAGGGCAGGAGGCCCCCGGCCGTGGGTGCTGTAATGCAGCCCTCCCTGCCTCTCCCCCTTATACCATTCTGCACCCATTGACCTCCACACAGCCCTCGACACCCAGCCCTCTGGACTCCCAGACCCATTACAGCCATGCTAGGGGACCAGAAATCTCAAGATTTATTATCTACTAATTAAAACAAACAAAACTCAACAAAAAAACCCAAACACAGTTTAATTTTCCTATGTAAGTAGCTGTAGAAAATACTAAAAGTTTGGGTCAAAGACTGCAGCAAACACCTACCTCATTGGCTCTTTTTATTATCTTGTCATCTATGTCTGTGATCCCCATCACCATGATAACTTCAATTCCAAAAAACCTAGTCATTATCCTTCGAATTATATCAAACCTAACATAGGAGCTGGAAGAGAAAAAAACATCAGCTTTTAAACATGCAGCAGTAAGAATAAACTTAAAAATAACCAACAGCACTAACAGCCACAGGGACAACCTAAATACCCCAATACTTGCAATGAAAAGGTCTTCAGTGCATAAAGTGCTTTTCCAAAACCAGTTACCACCTGCACAGAAGTCAAGCAAATTTCCCTTGAACTGGCCTACCCTCTTCTGGCATTAGTGACACATTACATCAAATTTTCTGAGTGTTTTCTTTTGTTGCATCTCTTTATTCAAGCACCAAAGTGCGTCGGAAGCTACGTGCGAGCCAGGAGACTCTCTCAAAGCCAGCAGTATGAAATAAGACACACAGATCAGATATTCTTGAAATCCATCCCTTGGGCTTTGTATATTCTAACAGGTTTTCAAAAGCCACAGAGCAGAAGAACAGGGAGAAATAAAACAGGGTTCAAATGAACTTTGCTTAGGGTTGAGTAACAACTACAGCCACCAGCCACCAATAAACTATTTCATTCACACACCACCACAGATCTTTTCTGATAGCAAAGAAGAGCTGCTCTGTGGGTTATTTTGTTTTATTTACACTTGAGAATAAATTCTCAAAATTATTCAGGCTCTTTTGTCACAAAACAGAGTATTTAATGCTGAGAGATTGATGTACCTACAAGCTGTATATGGCTGTGGCAGCCCCTTCTGCTGCTCACAGACTCTCCACTTGTAATTCTCAAAATACGCTTTGACTGAGTAAAACCGAATTATTAGGTGAGATATTAGAAGGTGACTAGAGGCTCTGCGCTGGTTTTGGAGAAAACAGAGCCCAAAAGGAGACTCATAGACCTACAGGTTCCCATTTCACCCACAGCACCGCACGAACTGCAACTCCCATGGCTGTCAGAGCAGAGAAGTGTAAGCAAATAGTGGAAACAATCTGCATCCTTAGCTGCAGGGACCAGGTGGCATTAAGGTTCAGATTTATGGATGTGTAATATCTTGATGAAGAAAAATACCTTTTGTCGGTTTTGTTTGCACTATGCCCACGTTGAAAAAGGCTTTTTGAAAGCTTTGCTGCCAGGGAGATAGTTTTTAATGAATACCAGCTCACTGGGGGTAAGGTTCATCTAATATGGTGACACAATGCCATAAGAATATTAAACTGGTCTTTGGACCCTGTTCAGAGGAACAATGCCAGCATCAAAAGCTTGATATTAGATTTAACAGCCCTGCAGTCATAGATCCCAGAGCAAACACAAATTTCACACTGTTCCCTTTCCTCTGATCTTCCAACTGAATTGATGGAAGAAACACTGCAAGAGCCAGAGCAGATGTGCTGGTTTTGGCTGGGATAGAGTTAATTTTCTTCATAGTAGCTAGTATGGGGCTATGGTTTCGATTTGTGCTGAAAACAGTGTTGATAATACAGAGATGTTTTAATTGTTGCTGAGTAGTGCTTATACTAAGCAAAGGACTTTTCAGCTTCCCATGCTCCACCAGGTGCACAAGAAGTTGGGAGGGGGCACAGCTGGGACAGCTGACCCCAACTGGCCAAAGGGCTATTCCATACCATATGGCGTCATGCTCAGTATATAAAGCGGGGGAAGAAGGAGGAGATGTTCAGAGTGATGGCGTTTGTCTTCCCAAGTCACCGTTATGCGTGATGGAGCCCTGCTTTCCTGGTGATGGCTGAACACCTGCCTGCCCATGGGAAGGTGCGAATGAATTCCTTGGTTTGCTTTGCTTGCGTGGCTTTTGCTTTCCCTATTAAACTGTCTTTATCTGCACCCACAAGTTTTCTCACTTTTACCCTTCTGACTCTCTTCCCCATCCCACCGGGGGGGAGCGAGCAAGCATCTGTGTGGGGCTGAGCTGCCAGCTGGGGTTAAACCATGACAAGATCTCCTGACACCTCAGAAAGCACGGTACTTACCACTTCAGGACTGAAAAGAAAAAAAAACCAGTCAGTCAAAATCAGGAGAGAGGCTGAGCAGGCACAAGGGACTGAATGAAATCTCCCCTTGTGCTTGATTTTACTCTTTTCCAAGCATTCAGCCAGGAACCTGGATGCCAACCAGGCTGCAGCTCACACCAGCACGATCAAGCCCAGTCTCAGAACTGAGGGAAAAGATGGCATTGTCTGCCCGTCTGATTTTTTTCTTTTTATAGAATGAGGTTTTATAGATTGAGGCATACAGAGCACCTGTTTTGAAGACTGAAAAGCACAACATACTACAGAAAGTTGGATTATTTGGAGAAATAAGAAATCCTTGTGGAAGGGAAGGAGGAGGGGGAAAAAATAATAATGCCATTATTTTCAAATTCTTCTCAAGGAACTCAAGCTCATGTCTATTATTTGTTTCTGCATTACTACCTGCCACATTTGTTGTGCTTGCCACAAGTCAAATGTAAGAAGGAGGGAAAAAAGGAATTCTAGTGATAAGATAACATGTTGCAAGAGTACAACAAAATGATGGTATTTCACAAGAGCGGCACAGTAGCAACAGCCATCACTCCATTTGACTTCATGCTCTTTCCCAGAGCACCTCCTGGCCTGTAGACCCCCGTCAGCAGCATGCATTTCAGCTGTGCCTACCAAAGCTCTACAGCTGGACCTAGCTACTGGGAAAAAATACACAATTTTTTAGAAAAAAATATAAAATCAGGAGTGCTCCACCATCCCGAACAAATCAGCTGGGCAACAGGATGTCAACACTGACACGTGCAAGACCACAGACACTGGGAAGGAACAGCCAACTCCTCGTGTGCTGGAGGGTTTAACTGAGCAGAAAAGAGAGAAGAAGGTCTTCAGCACAGGCATCTTGCCACACAACAGCACTACAGGAACAACACGTGAAGGCGCTAAAGAGGCAGCAGAAAGAGTGTAACACAGCTTCTTATCTGCACGATACACCACTCCAAAGGCAATATTCGGCCCTAACTGTTCTTTCTTAAATCAGCAAGTGAAGAGGTCAAAGCCAGGTGGCACAGATGTACGGCAAACCTCCACATTAGGAAAGCTTGAAATTGTTAGTTTGGACATAGGATAAGAAAAGATGGGTAAGAGAACAGGCAGAGCAAGCAAGGCCTTCCTACCCCCTCCTTTCATCAAAAGAGCCAGAAAGCAGGAGAACAAGGAGAACCACTGACAAAAACAGACATTCAAAAGCCACAGTGAGCAGCAAGATCAAAAGGTGAAATTCTCCACCTTGATAAACACTGTGCTCTAGATCCACTATACCCCTCAGGACGGGAGCACTTCTGCAATTCCCTCCCCTCCTACACCACATCAGGGAAGACAGGTCCTGCCATACCAGAGAACCTCAACGGAGTGCTGAAGGAAAGAAATCTATTAGCATCTTTTCATACAGTTGCTCTCAAGTGATGATTTTAAATTGTAATTATTTCAAGGTAAACTGTAACATAGCCTGTATTACAATAACTGTAGACTTAAATACACAAATTGCTATGACTTTTTTTTAAATATTAAAGTTCCCCTGAAGGTACTAAGTACAAACAAAATAATTCAAGATACCGTTTTCTTGATTTTTAGATCACCAGGAAAAAGCTAGGTTAGTTTTCTGCTAAGACTGGACAAAAGCAAGGAGGAAAAAGACACCACCACATACACACAACAGTATAGCAGCAGTTAAGGAGAGGTTGCCAACAGTATTTTTACATAATTGGTATTTTAAAACTTCCCTTTTAGACAAAGAAGGAGCAGCTGTGCAGTAGTGCGATAGCTCAACATCGAGCAAAATTCAACACAAGTTTCTGAATGACGTTGAGACAGGACCAGAAGCTGTGAAATGCCCTACATTAAAAGGGAATTACTCAAATACACAGCATCTGATCTTCATACAGATGGCAATTACCTGAGAAACCCCTGCTCTTCCAAGGAGCCCAATGCATCTTGTTCTTTTAAGAATCAGGAGAAAGATGCTCAAGAGCAGCTGAGCTGCTGCAACTCCCCTCAGCTTCACAGGAACCCGCAGGCACCATACCCTGCATGTCTTCTCATCAGGTGCATTTTAAAACAACTGGTAGCAACCTTCTCTGGTGTATTTAAAGTATTTTTTCAAGGTTACTTATAACGAAGCCGGTTTATTCGAATGACGTACGGACAAAATGCTGTGCTGTTTTCTTTTGTTTTTTCTTAAACACAGTAAGCCACTGAACTGTTACTATGCAAAAAGACCTCTAAGCTACCTGGGCTTTCCAGCATTTAAGAACTGATACTTTTATCTGTTAACCTTAAAAGCATCTTTTTAATAGTCAACCCTGAATGGCTTTGCCTTGGCGCTGACAGCGTCCGAACTCAATTCGAGGCACAACTATCACCTCACACGGACAAGAGGCTCTGCTCCAGGATCCCAACTCCTCTGCACAAGAGGTCACATTATGCCCATATGATTTGAAATAACTCACTCTACCTAGCAAAAAAGTGCGTGTTCTTAATACTTTTCACGCCTCAATTGTCTCTATCTGGACGAGCTGCACCAACAGCCCCTTTCGTGCTTCCTGAGGTGGGGGGGGACGGACCCAAACAGGATTTTGCCCTTTGCACGCAACAGGAGGCCAAGTGCCGGCGCCCCCGCAGCGGCTCCCAGCGGCGCCTGTCACCAGACACGGGGTCTGTCACCCGGACACACGCTGCCTGCCACCGCCGTTCCCGCCCGCGCAGGACGGGACATCGCCCCCCCGCGACTCACCAGGCGTGCCCGAGGTGTGCCCGGTCGTACACCGTCGGCCCGCAGCTGTACCTGCGGAGAGGGGAGGCAAACCGCACCCGTCACCTCCGGCACGGCCGCCGGGCGCGGCCCGGCCCTCCCGGCAGCCCCGCACCCGCCCGCCGCGCCGCAAGGGGCTACCAGGTCGCCACTCCTTCCGCGGCCAATACGAGCGGCTCCTTGCTCCGGCTCCGGCTGTTGTAAGCCACGATCCCGCTGTCCCGCCCCGCTGGCGGCACCCACTCCCGCCGCCGCGCCGCGCTGCAACACCACCGCGCCGCCACCGCCTTCCCCCCGCCGGGGCCGGGGCCGGGGCCGGGGCCGGGGCCGGGGCCGCACCGCCGGGCCGCCGCCGCCACTGCTCCGCGCAGCATGGCCACAGCCCCCGGCCGGGGGCGGGCGGGGAGCCGGCGGCTCCGCCTCTCCGCGGGGAGGGGGCGAGGAGAGCGGGCACAACCCGGCGCGCCTGTCGCCGCGACAGCCGCACCGCCTGTGCCGGGAAACAGCAGGCGAGCGGGGTAGCTACAGCCGGAGCGGCAGGAAGAGGAGGGGCCTGCGGGCAGGGGGCGCGGCCGGGCCGAGCCGAGCCGGGCCGGGCCGCCGCCTCTTGCCGGGGCGCTGGGCGGCCTGTGCGGCCGGTGTCTGCGCGGCGGCCCGGCCCGGCCCGGCCCGGCCCGGCCCGTGCGTTCCTCGGAGCGGCCCCGCGGTGAGTGCGGTGGGCTGGGGTGCGGCCGGGGAGCCTGGGGGTGCGGGGCCGGGGCTGTCGGCCCCGGCTTGGGTCGGGCGGTGCCCCGCTTCAGCTCGACCGAAATAGCGCGAAGCCAGCCTTGTGCTTCAGTGTAACTGCAGCGGTGCGCGGCTTCTTCTTAACGAGGTTTTTAGTGGGCGCGTTTGTAGGAAATATGTGGTAATTTAACAAAATTATCTCTGCTGTGTCAAGTCAATTTGGTCAAACGGGGGTGAATCTATTTTACGGTGCCTTGCAGGTCAGGGGAACGGCAGGCAGCCTGTTAGCCCCTGAAAGAAAAATGCAATGTGACATTGCCAAGCTGGACTTAATAAATCATTCTCAGAAAACACTTCTGCACCCCCCTTACACCCACGTACCTCTGTAAAGTCCTACCCGACCCGGATATTTTCAAAAAGGACATGGACTGCTGCTAGGTGCTCAGTGAGGTACCCTGTGCGTTAGCCAGCTGATGGATTGCCAAGGTCCGCTTCCTTTCCAGTGTCAGGACAAGCAAAGGATGTGTGTTTTCTGATGACACTTCTCTCGTCTCATTGTGGATTTTTTTCTTTCTTTCAGAGCACACCAAGGAAATGGAGCTTACCTGGCTGCAGTGCCTTGATCCACTTTGGACATTGAGCTACTTAACTAGAGTGAATAACAGTGTAATGGAACAGACATAAGGGTGCCAAAAGTCTTTTTTAACTAGCGTCTTGTTTCCAAAAGTAACTATGAGCAGGTACCAAGGAAACAAGTGAGAACTCTACAAGCATATATAATCTTTTCCTTGCTACTCTCCCAGCTTCCAACCAGATGATCTCCTCAGCTGAACACTTTGGCGTTGGTGTCCGTCCCGTCCCCCCCCCCCCCCATTTTTTTTACCCTCCCTCAACAGATTGTTCTACTATTAAATTCCCCGGCCTCTGTGAACCCACACCAACTCCAGCCTTTGGCAAGGAGTACCGCAGGTCTACTGCTGTTTTTAGGAAGCATCCTCTTGGCACGTGTTGAAGTTGAGGCCTGTTAGCTCCAGTTGCGGCCACCCTTGCTCTTGTGTGAGAAGAGCGAACCATCGGCTCCAGCGCACACTGTCTGCCCTGCTCCCAACTGTCTTTCTCTACAGGAGCCTCTAAGCAGGCTGTTCAGAGCGGAGCCTTTTCAGGTCTCCCTGACCACTGCGTTACTCAACTGCTAAAGCTCTTCTCGGCCTCTGGGAGGAAGGTAATACGCACCCTTTCTCGACTGGACACTGCAGGGAATAGGTATGCCTGGGGTGAACTGCCTCACAGAAGTCCTTGTATTGTCTCCTCTTCTATCTGCCAGGGACAGGTTTGATAGATTTTTCTCATATGTAATATGATCATTTAAAATAATTGCTTTTACATAATAATAGACCGCAGTCTACATCGTGCTTCATTTTAGAGAGTATCAGATATAAAGCCCTACCAGTGACAATGTTTCCTTTTTTTTTCTTAATATGCACTTTCCACAATATTTTTCATTTACCAATCTTAACTTTTTGATCAAGTAAGAAAGCTATTTCATGGGCTTGCTAATTTGAGACTAGCTAGGATGCAACTGAAGATACCATCCAATAACCTTTGTAAATGTTTGCTTTATATGTTTCTCGGGAAGCTTCACAAGCCAATTATTTCAGTTGCCATAGTGAGCTGGTTTTGATGTCTTTGCCATTCAACACACATCCTGTTAAGAGTTGTCATTAACTCTCTTGTCTTCTTTGTTCCGTAAGGTGCCAAGCACTTTGACAGAGTCCAAATCAATACTAAGTAACAATGGATGGTTTTTAGCCTTAATTCCAGGTTTAGCTATCATGGATGAAACTGCCAACAGATCAGAAGAATGCAGGAGCTTTTTCTTTCCTGGGTGGTTTCAGAAGGCTCAGTGTCTGTGCTATCCAGACTGGCTTCCAGCATTTAGTCCAGAAACCTCCATGTCCTGCTATAAAATATTATTTTCTGAGGGCAGGAAAGGCCACAATTATTAAATGCCTGAAATAAAGAGTTAGCATCATTCATGCTTGAGATTTGTTTTAATGCAGTAGAATAAATTCAGTGGAACAGTGGGAAGTATTCTACAAGCCCTGAAGTACCAAAAGAATGTAATTTAAAATGAAAAGCAATACTAATCCTCATGGATTATAACCCTAAATTGTGTATTTTAAAAATATTAACATTCTCAGAAACGATTGGTCTATGGCTGTAAGCACACCTCTACTTACACCACTTGTAACTACCTCCCCTCCTGATACCCTTATTCCTGGCCTGGGACATGTGGAATGAGACCATACTCATCTACCACCAGAGAGGCAGAATAGTGGCAAAGGATCTTCTGTCTCCATCAGGAGACTCATCTCTTCCACTTGGAGTAGAAGATGCCTGTAGAGGTTGCCAGGGTACATCCCATCAATACCAGGCCTGGGCCTGCTGTACTCCTGTTACTTCTCTATTTTCTGCTGAATAGCTAGTAGGAGATGTGGTCTGCAGAGCAGTAGATCTCTTAGTCACAGTCCCACTGAGGTGCGTCTATCTGAGCTTCAGGTAAACTTGTTTCAGGGGGACACCATGTATTTAATATTGTCAGGTCATCTTCTCATGGTCTTCTTAGGAGCTGTTAAGTATAAAACTTCCTTTCTTTAAATAAAAACTGAAACTCAAAAGTAAGGAGGTGACTCCTGAACACCTTAGAATCGGTTTATATATTTTCTGTCCCTTTATCTGCCTATGCAAGAAGACAATGTTTCCCTTCTGGGCTTGATCGAAAAGGAAAATCTGGCAGAAGCACAGCTGTGTGTTCTCTCCACCAGCAGCTCTGCAAAATTTCTGGGGTGGGTAGGAAGGCTCTTTGGGAGTTCTGGCTCACCTGGCTCCTCATGTGTTTTCTAGTTTCCAGTCCCAGGTATTAAGACCAGGACTACCTACAAGATTTGTCCCCAAGAGGCGAGATCAATGGGCAAACCCCAGAGCATGTTTTGTATTATAAGTAAATAAAAATTAAGCTAAAAATTCATTTTTCCTTTCTATTTATTGTTAGGAGATACATGCTTTGTAAGGTTTTACAGTTTTCCCCCTATTGCTAAAGGTGCTGCATTTTTCTTCTAAAAAATTAAACTACACTGTCTTAGAATTGTTGACAGAGGAGAAAGGCTGCATTTGTTGTGTTATAAAGAACATGTTTCCAGTATCTGTGGCCCTTCTTGTCAGATTCTAGTTCAGGAACCTGGCAAGGAAGCTGAACCTGAGAAAATAAGGGGGGGGGAGGTTGTAAAGGCAAACTACAAACCAAAAGCAAAGATGAGCTAAATCCACTGCAGTGGACTGAATTTCTCTTAGCGCTCTGTAGTAGTCTGAATAACAGAAACATTTTGACTTGCCTTTTATAGTGGTTTTATTTTTACAAAACCTAGGTGCATATCAGTTTGTCTAAGAATCTCACTTAATTTTTAAAAGGAGAATAAAAATTGTTTCAAGCTTATTACAGATGCTTGACTCAGAAATATTGTAAATGTTGAGTGGCCATTCCCCCAACTGTTCACAAAGTAAAGAGTTATGTTTTATAAAAGAGAAATCATCTTGAGATACCTATTCTAAAAGAGTGATTCTGGGGAAATGAAATAAAACTGAAACAGAAATTTCACTGGTGGACATAAAGAACAAAATAAACTTTCCTGCTCTTATCAAAAGCCTAGTAGGCTGGACTCTGAGTTTTTCACACTGTCTACTATTGTTCAGACAACCTACCCGTCAACTGCTCTAACAAATGCTGCCTGTTTTTCATCAGAATTGTTTGGGTCCTGCACCACAGTTTACAGAAACAAGCCTGAGGGTTGGTATGCATTTGGCCAGGGGTGGGGTTGGTGTCTGTGTCAGCGGTTTCCAACTGTTGAGGTGCATCTCTCTTGAACTCATTGTGGGAGTATGGAGCCTGTGGAATAAGCTCCCTGTGATCTGTGCTGACTCCACACTGGCACAGCTCAGATGTACTTCTGCCTTGGCCTTGTACTGCAACGCACGATTCCTAGTTCCAGTCAGAATTTTTCACTCACCTTTAATGCTAGTGCTTTTTAAGCTCACTAGGTGCAGCAGGTGCAAGAAAGAGATGGCAGCAGCCAGAAAACAGATATGAAAAGAGGCAGTGAGTGCAACAGTCCCAGGGCAAGCAGAGGAAGAGATGAGGAGCTGTATCCAGTGAAATACCCATTTTCTTAAGGAGGACTTGACTTAAAAAAAGACAAAAAGTTTAGAATAGCAGGCCTAAGTAAGTGTTGGGGAAGTTTGGGAAGTTTTTGAGCCTTTACTGGGAAGCAGGAAAAGGACCGACTCAGCTAGATTTGTTTTCCAGATTTTAGAATCCATTAATCCCACATAATTTGCTGACATGAACAGGTATCTGTGGCCCAAATATCTGTAAATGGTGTACACTGGCCAGTGCACAGACAAGGCATGTTGCATGAAAGCGTGAACTATGGCTTGTCTGCTGGTCTTCATACTTGCAAACCTCAGCCCTGCTCATCTTGCATGTTAATCTTGTGCAGTTTTGTTTCAAAACCTTCAACCATAAGCAAAATAAATAGACTTGTAAAATTCTATTATCATCACCCAGGTAAGTATGAATTTAGCCTCATAAAGAGTAAGCAGACAAACAAACAAAAAAAACCCCATACATAACTGTAGAAGAGAGGGATTAAGCTATTAAGTGGTGAAAAACAGCAATTCATTAGAAGGAATAACTCACATGATTCCTCTGTACCTATAAAGTATAATGACTAATGATCAGAAGACACTATATTTTCTAATAAACACACAGCTGTAGTAATTACATAGTATTTCATATAGCAATATTCATATAGCAATATAGCAATAAGGCAGAGAAACAGAAAGGAGGCAGACAGAATTCCTTATACCAGCTATCCTCATATATTCAGTATCTGCATTTGTGGAACATGTTTGGAGGTTTGGGATTTTTTATGTTCCTCATATTAAGAATTCTGAACTTTATGCTGATGAGGTGGAATAACCATAATGACTGGAATAACCATAATTACTGGAATATTTATATGTTATATGAAGCACATGTTATATAATATTATATATACGTAATATATACGTTACACAGTAGTTGCCTGAGTTGTTGATCTGGTTATAGGTTCTCTTGATTCCCACTGCTGTGAGTTCAGATCTTTAGTAAGGTAACAGCCTCAAGAAACTTTTGAAAAACCTAGAGATTTGGGTTTCTAAACAGGAAAGATTTCTTGTAATCAGAGCAAAGGGGCTTGGAAGCAGAAGGAGGAGAGTTGGATACTTTATCCTTCCGTGAAGTATACAATATAGGAAGAAAATCAAGCCCACAAGTCTCTTCCTTCTCTGACACATGACAATCATTCCCTACACTTCTACTTGTGAGTACTCCACCAGAGTAAGAAATGAGCCCCTAATACAAAAGAACAACTGAAACTCCATTCAAAATCTCCCATCTCTCACCTACTGCAGTTCAGAGGCAAGAGGCCAAAGTAAAAAGAAAGCAGAGGAGGAGGAGGAAAAGCAGCAGAGATGGGCAATGGGTGTCAGTTCCACATCCCCCAAAACTTTCCAACCTGGAGATGTACACATATACCTGATTCCCCCACCCCACCCCCGGCTTTCTAAAAAGAGGGCTAAAGTGCTGCTGAGCCTAGAGGGAGGTGCAGAGAAGAGATATTTCTGGGTACAGGTATATTTGATGACAGCACTACACAAAGCACTGAGAATCATCTTTGGGAACTGTGAGAGGGGACCTTCAAAGTGTATACCAAATGCAGTCTCAGGTGAGCTCAGTCCCATCCTCTCTGTAGGACTTGTGCAAAGTCCGATGATGTTTTTTTTCTGTTGCTCTTCTGGCAACATATGAGAGGCTAACAGAGGAAGATCTAGTAGATGGCACTTTTAAGAGGCCGATGGTGCCAAGCTCTCTATCCTCAGCGCATCCAAGCCTATCAATACTTTTGAGCAAATTACTGAAGCCTAGCAGGCCACAACTACACTTGAAAGTTGTACCTTTCTAATTTTTTTTTTTGTCTATAAGGAGGAGGGACAGAACTTCTTGTTTAGTATATTAGCAGGTACTTTTACAAACTGATTTTTTATTTGTATGTGTAATTACTACTGTGTATCTAGAATGGTGGTTAACTTTTTGCAAGAATGACTCTTTTTGGGACTCATGAATTCTTTTCAGATGTCTTGCCTCTACTGAGTCATAATTATTGGCTTGGATTCTTACACTAGCCAGGGGACTGTTAACTACCTTTAATTGCTGACAGTGGCTCAGCTTCTTCTAGGCAAGGGTGAAACAGGCTGTAACTACCAAGGTGGTGGCCAACAATTTAGAATAGGTGTTCCCAGGCTAGTGCTGCCATTACACAACTCCCTCTTGATGCCACGGTAAACCAGAGCACACAGGTCCAGAAACACTGTCTTGGAGCGCTGCCTAGATGCCATAGTACTCATCATCATTTACATACTTAAGATCTCAGGTTTTTGAGGTTTACATCAGCAAGTACAGCAACTCGTGGAAACAGAAAATGAGGGGAAGAAAAGAACGGAGAACTTACAGGTATCTTCAGAAAATGAGCAACTGCCCTCTGAAATCTGCCCAAAGGAGTGGGGCAGGGTCAGTTCCAATGGGCTTAGTCTATGCTATGGAAGATTGGCTCCACTCCTCAGAAGTATTTCGGTGCTTGGCTCCCACTGGAGGGATCGGTAAATAGCTGCCTGTGCTCCCCTGAAAACCCCACTCTGGGCGTTCAGACACCAAGTTGATGACAGCATCAGAAATAGTTATATAGGGTTAAGATGCTGAGGTCCTTGGTCAGGCCGTTTGCTCCCTCTGTTCTTTGCAAGATCAGTGCCTCAATAAACAACGACTGTACCAGCAAGTCTGAGCGTTTAGAAATGATGAGTCAGACTCCCCTAAATTAGGGGATTGCCAATGACGTTTTTAAAAAAATAGAAGAGGCTGAAAGCGTGCGTTGTTTTGCTTCGCTGGAGCCGGGGTAGGTTTTCCAGGCCCGCCTTCCCCGCTCCTCGCTACCCGACCCCGCCGATCCTGGCGGGACCGGGTGTCTGCGGGCTCCGGGGATTTCCCGAAAGGAAATGTCGGATCAACGCGAGCGCATCTCCCTAACGAAGGACGAGACAAAATCGCCGGCACTGGCAACGCCGCTACACCCCGCCGGGCCGGAGCCCGCCCTGCGCGGCCCCGCGGGCGGGGCTGGGCCGCCACCGCCTCCTCTCAGCACCTCCCCTCAGCGCCCGTCCCGCCTCTCGCCGCGGTCGGCGGAGAGCGCGGCGCGGGGGGACCGGAGCCTCGCCGCCTGAGGGGGGAGCGGTGCGGGCGGCGGGCAGGGGCGGCCATCGCCGGGAGAGGAGGGCTTTCCCGGCCCTACCGCCGCCCCCTGCCCCGCCAGGTGTGCCTGCTGCCCCTCGGCGCCCCGCAGCGGGAAGGGGGGGGGGGGGGGGGGGGGGAAGTATAGATTTGGCAGCCCCGGGGGACTCGGAGGATCTTCCCGCGCCCCGCAGACCGGCGCGTTACCGGCCGGCCCGCGGCGGGGTAGCTGCCGGCTATGAACGGCCACGGCAGCAACTTCAGGAAACAAAGGCAGGCTGCCCCCGGCGAGCCCCAGCCCCGGGAAAGGTGACCGACAGCTGGGTCCCTCCTCACGGCCTCAGCCACCCTGGCGGAGAGAACTCGAGCGGCACGGGGCCGTACCGGGCGCCCCTTCTCCTCCTCTTCCCCGGAGGCGCTCACAGCCTTCTCTGCCGGGCGCCCAGGAGGAGCGGGGCAGCCCGCCGCCGGGCTACTCCATAACGCAGCCCCAAGCGCCCCCCGGGGCACTCCCCCCGCTCCAACAACACCCGCTAACCCTTCCCTGTCCGCCGCCTGCCGCAGCCCGCTGCGCGGAGGAAGGGGCACCGCGGCAAGCCCGCCCGCCCGCTGCCCCTCGGGGGCCGCTGGGAAACGTAGTCGAATCCCGTCCGTAACGGGCGGCTCCATTTTCTCCCCGCGCTGCGGCGAGTGCGCATGCGCGCGCCCGCCTCCCTCCCCTCCCCCCGCACGTTACCGCCCCCTCTGCCGCGGCCCGGTATCCCGGGCAGCGTTGTCACCGCGGCGCCCTCCCTCCCGCCTGGTGACGATTGGCCGAGGGAGCTGCGGGGCGGGACAAGAGGGAAGAGGTGATTGGCTGGGGCGGGTGTCACGCGCCGCGGGGATGATTGATGCGGCTGCCTGCTGAGGAGGGAGGCAGCGTTTCTCCTCGGCGTCCGGCACCGCGCCGGGTACGGCCCTGCCCCCAGAGCGGGGTGGCGGCGCAGCCACAGCCGTGGCGTCGCATGGTTCCCAGTGCCCCCCTCTCCCCGTCCCTCCCAGGAAAGCTCTCGGAGCTGCTCCTTTCTGGGGTGAGCGCGGCCTCCGCCACCAGCTCGCAGAAGGCGAGAGACTCCTCCAAAGTCCGTGCCCTACCGCAAAAGCATCCAACTTCCCCCGCTCGCAAGCTCGGGCGGCCCGCCGGCCCCGCGCCGCGCACTGTCCCCTCAGCCTCCCCGCGGGCTGCTCTCCTCGCAGCGTCCGCGCAACTTCACCGGAGCCTCCGCCTTCCTCCCCCCCCCCTTTCCCCTCGCTCGATCGCGGGGGCTTCCTCCCTACGCCGGCACCGAGCCGCCCACCCCCTCGCTACGACCGCATCCCTGCCGCCTTCCCTCCCCAAACGTGAGTAAGGGGAGGAGGGACGATGAATATGCAGAGGAGCGCTCGACCCGCCGCGGTTCCGGGAGGGGGAGGGGGAGAGAGTGTGTGCGCGGTGAGTGTGCCAGTGTGTGTGTGTGTGTGTGTGTGTGTATACAGCGCTGGGAGGGGTGCGCATGCGCCGTGCGTGGCGGGGCTGAATGTTTCCCAAGTGTTTGAAACTGGTATTTGGGTTTTCCACGTTGGATCAAGTGCGGCGTATAGGAGCGAGGAGGCTGCGTTAATATCACCGGGGAGCAGCGGCGGCGGCGGCGGTGAGGAGAGCGGGGAAGGGGGGAGCGGAGGAGAAGCGGAGCACAGCGGCGCTGGCGCATGCAGAGGGGCTGCCGCTGCTTCTGACAGACACTTTGCAGAGCACATTTTGTTTCCAGATTGTTTCGGAGGAGCTGGTTTAAGCCCCCCTCCTTTCTCCTCCTCCTCCCCCCCCCCCCCTTCACACACACACACAAATCCCTCTGATTGTTCCTACCACCTCCTTCGTGAATTACCCACAACGACAGCCATTCAATCAGCTGCTGCTGGCTGTAGGGGACTAGCGGAGGGTGTGTGTGTGTGTCTGTCTCTCCCTCTGTTTCACACAAGAGGAGTCAGATGTAGCTTCTCTCGGTTTTTTGGGGGAGCTACAGAGAGAGGTGGGCAGGGAGTGAGCCGTTCATCGGGGTTACCGTCTTTGGAGGGAGCAGCACTTGCTCTCGCACAGACAGGGAGAGAGAGGTGTGGGGAAGGATATTTTTTTTTCTTTGCCGGATGAAAATGTTGAGTCCTGCAAACGGAGACCAGCTTCACCTAGTGAACTATGTGGAGGATTATCTGGACTCCATCGAGTCTATGCCCTTCGATCTGCAGAGAAATGTCTCCTTGATGAGGGAAATTGACGCCAAATATCAAGGTAAGTGCTTTCTATGTATGTGTGTGTGCCCGTGTGTGTGGTATGGGGCTGGGGGGGGAGGGTGTCTTTCCCTTTCTTTTCTTCAGAGCTGAGCCTCGGCTCCGTTTGCCCCTCTGCACCCCACAGGGATGGTAGTTTTATTTTTGGGAGGTGAGAGGAGGGAGAAAGCCAGGAGGAGAGATCCGAGGAGAGAGAGGGGCTGATCTGCAGCGTTAGCTCTTGTCATGGGGCGGAACAAAAGGTCTCCAGCTTCTCTTATTAAGCAAGGACTCTGCTTTTCTGTGTAAATTGCTGGCCAAGAAGGCGGGGGCAGGGAAGTGGGGTGTGCGGTGCACAAAGAGGGGCCGTCCCCGGCCGTGGGGCTGAGGTGGAAGGCTTTGGGGGTACAGAAGAAAGTGCTGGGTGGACAGAGAGGGAGAGATTACAGCACAACATTTAGGAATGTACAGTATTCATTATGGCTGTAGTAGGGGAGAGAGGCAGCTAGGGAGGGAGGGAGGGAGGGAAGGAGGGAGGAGAGGGGGGTTAGGCGAGAGTGGGGGGCAGGGTGTGCTTTCTTCGCTCCCTCCGCGGTGGGTTTCGTTTCACCCCGTAAAACGGCCCCGCTCCGTGGGGCGGGGGGGACGGGACTGGCGTGTGCGGTGTGGGGTGTGCGTGGGGGGGTGATACGGTCGGGTTTACGGATGTGCTGAAGGCTGAAGTGCCCCCCCCTCCCCTCCCCTCCCCTCCCCGCGCTGCCGGCACTCGGGGCACGCTGTCCCCATGCCCCACGGGCGGAGGGAAGGGGAGGCCAGTTTGTGCGGGGCTCGGGGCAGCTTTGTCACTTGCTCGCTGGTGTCCGCTCGGGAAGGGGGGAGGGGAGGGCTTTATTCGGTGCCGCCGGCAGCGGTGACAGCCGGGGTGCCGGGCTGGAAGGACCCCCTCTCCCCCGGCGGGCGCGCCGCCCCACGCCCCCCTGCATGTGGCCTTCGGGGCTGTGGGCAGCGAGCCCTGCGGTTCCCCCAGCCGCTCGTCGGGCAGCCCGCCAGGGAGCCCGGCAGCTCCCGGGGGAAGGGGCCGGGGGAAACTTCCTCGGGAGGCCGTGGCGGCCGCGGGGGGCGCGGGCCGGCGGGGAGGGGAGGCGAGGGCAGGGCGGGCAGCGCGCTCCTCGCGCGCTCGGGGCACGCGCCGCCAGGGCCAGCGGGCGCCTCCGCGCTTTGCTGGGGACTCGGCGTCGTTGCGGCTTTTATCAACGCCCCTCGTTAGCATAGCGCGGCTCGCCCCGCCCCCGGCGGGGCTGATAGGGGGGAAGCCTCCCCACGGACCGGCCGCGGCCCACCTCCTCCCGCCGATTGGTCCTGGGGCCGGGCTGTTCCGCCTTGTGCCCCGCCCCCTGTGACGTTTCGAGAAGCAACTTTTCTGTGGGGTTGATTTGAATATCTCGGCCTGCCCCGGCCTGTGCGTTCTGATTGGCTGGGGCGGCGGCAGCGGGCAGGCCAACCTTGGGCGTTCGGAGTATGACTGACGTGTTCTCGGGACGGGGGACGCCGCTCTTCCCGCCTCCTCTTGCTCGTGAATGGCGCGCTGGTGCTGGAGGGGGCGGGCGCAAGCTCGCTCTGCCCGCTGCGATTGGCTGCCTTTTTTTTTTTTAATTATTATTTTTCACTCTTCTGGTTCTTTCTGGTTCCGATTGGGCACACCGGGCCAGCAGGGGCGGGCTCTCCCCGTCGGTGGCTCTGATAGGCGCGAGGGTGGGCGGGCCGCCGCCCCTCTCCGCCCGGTCTCCGCCGCCTCCTCCCCCGCTTCCTCTGGCTCCCCTCTTACGCTGCGAACCGGGGGGACGGCCGCCGGTTTCCTGCCGGAGAACAATAGCTGCTCCGTCACTTCCGGGGCGTTGCCGCCGCGCTGGTTGCTAGGAGAAGGCGGCCCCCTGGCCCGGCGGGATGAGGCCGCTTCCCGGCCGGCGGGCGGGCGGGCGCGCGGGGGCAGCCCTCCGTTACGTTAGGAACGGCTGCGCTAACGGCGGCGCCTGGCGCCCTCCCTCCCCGGGCCGCGGAGCACGCGGGTTGCCGGGCCTGGCGCGGGGCGGAGCCGCCGGGGCGGGGCGAGCCCAGCTCGGCGGCGGGGGCGGGGCTCAGGGGCGGCCCCGGTGGCGGCGGGTGGCGCCGCAGAGGGGCGGGCGGGAGCGGGGCGGGCCGGGGCAGCTGCATGCGCCCGCGTCCCGCTCGCCCGTTGCCCCGGAGGAGGGAGCCTCCGCGGGAAGCGCCCAGCCGGCTGGGAGGCGGGGGAGCGCGGACATCCCGCGGTGGCTTCTGCCCGCCCCCTGCCCGCGGAGGCGTCTCCCGCCCCCGCCGTCCCCTCGGGGGCCTCGGCTGCCCGGCGCTGGCGGCGGCGCGGAAGGGGGCTCCCGGCGTGCGCGGGCACGCAGCCGCTACGGCGGTGTCCGAGCCCCCGTGAGGGCTGCGGGCTGTCCTGGGAATAAAGCGTTCGCAGCGTACGGCACCTTTTTCTTTTGCGTCGTTTGAACGGCGTTTGCGATGCTGGGGGTGCGCGTTCCCAGCGGGCGAACGGTTGCGTAACGCGCAAACGGCGCAAAACTCGGCTTTCTGGTCTTTCTGTTAGGGCAGGCCAGGGGAAATCTGGAATTCCGATAAGGCCGCCTCCTGCGGGCGGGCGGCTTCAGCCGAGCGTGCTGGTACGAGGAGCGGTGGTGCAGTCCTCCTCCAGGCCGTAGCGGGCAGCTGCCAGGCTGTTCCTCCTAGCTGGCGCACGGCTTGAACCACCCGTTCCCGACGCTGATGCTCAGCATCCCGTCCTGTCTGCCCGCCGGTTGTGAGGCGGCACGGCTCCCACGCTGTCGTGCCTGCTGCACGGGTCGGTGCCCCAGGGCGCGCTCGGCCGGGCTTCGCAGAATTCAAGATCGTTGCAGCCAGCTCTCTCTCCTGCGTAACACAGCAGTTTCAGGAGGTGGTGTGGTGCTGTAGTGTTAGTGTGCGTATGCAGTGCTAGAACTGAAGTTTTCTTCATGCCCGGCTTAAGCCATTAGGTCACTAATTATTTTGTGGTGTCAAGAGAGAGAGTATTCTTCGTGAAAGATGCCTACGCACCGGATTCAGATGGGTTAAACTGATGACATCAGTCAAGTGCCAAAACTTCGAACGTAAAACTTTTGCATTTCAGCCATTGAAAATAATTAACACTGGATTTTTAGTCTTCCTGAACGCTTAATCTTCTCTACATTTGGGGGGTTTTTGGTGGTGGTGGTAGGGGTGGGGTTTTTGGGATGGGTGTTTTGGGGGGTTTTTTGGTGGTTTTTTTTTGTGTGTGTGGTTTGTTGGTGGTTTTTTTAGTTAGAAAAAAGGCATTTGCTTAAGATAGTTAATAACATATTGAAGATAGTTAATGACATATTGAAATATTAATTTTGGTCAGATAGGTTGTGTTGCAGTACCTGCTGACAGGTCCTGCTTAACTGATGTGAGAAGCATAGGCTGCAGCTCTAAAAACTGAAGTAAAACTTGCATAAACTTTCCATGTCTTCACAAGAAATTTGGAAGGCGTGTGTTCAAAAAAAATCTACCCAGGCAAGACAAAACCTAAATCACAGGATAACTATTAGTTGCATATGTAAATTGCTGTTACCACAGTCTCTTACTTAAAAAAAGAAAAAAAGTTTTTAAAAAGTAGGTTCATACTTGTGAAATTCAGAGACAGTTTTGGTAATGCCATTTGCATGTATATGAGATCTTGGTTTCTGTTAGGTGAATTGAGGTTAGATTTTATATCTCAGTATGTTTTGCTTCTCTAAGGCAGAATGTTCTAACCTGTGAGAAAGGGAACAATCGGAGAAGAAAGGACATGCAAGAAAAACATTCTACGTGGTTTTGAGGACTTAGTATGGAAATGCTGAGTGTCCTGTATGTTTGAGTTGATTTGAGTATCGTAGTGAAACTCAAAAACATCTGCTTAAAAATGGGTTTCTAGAACTGTTCTTGACACTTTAAACACTTTTGTGCAGTGTTCTTTCTCATACACTGTTGGAACAATCCTTGAGGTGCAATTCAAGATCTAACGTATTTTCAATGCTAGCATTTTAAATCGGAAGCTCTGGCTGCTCCAGTTGTTGCATATCATCTTTAATGTTATCTTCTAACTTTCTCATCTCCTTCTTTGCAGTAAATGTTTAATGAAGATTCTATTTTTGTGTTTTAAAAAGTAAGCAGAAGGTTTTTTACAGAAAGTATAGGGAGGAAATCATCTAGACATCTTGGATATTGTATTCCTAATTCTGTAGTCCTAAGAATTTAAGTGGCCTCACATTTTCAGCAAAAATAGCTTAGCAGTACTGGATGAAACTTGCCATAGCTTAGGGCCTAGCCCCGTGTATTTGGAGTTCTTCTGCATCAGCTATCAAGTATGATAGTGATTATTAAGTAACTCAGCATCTGATTTCTACGCTGGTTTGTGCTTTCTTTCTGTCCCACTCTCTTTCTCCCACTCTCCCAGTCATTCAGTAAAAATATTAATGTTGTTGTACAGCAAATGTCCAGGAAAAAGAATCTATTAATTTCCCCTCTAATTTTACTATTAATTTTAGAACTTTTGATGGGGGGTGTGTGTATTTGTTTAGTTAGTTAGTTCTTTTTAATTACTGATAAGTTTAAAGGGAAAAATTGTCAACATGCATAAAAGGGACTATATTTACTCCCTTTTTTTCCTAAATCGGCATTTGCATTCTATTCCTGCAGGACTGACTAGAACAAAAGTACAAAAGTAATCCACTGGAGTCATGAGCCACTTGTCAGATATCAGCTTCAGGGAATCTGTCTTTGATCAGCTTTGTGCGTTACAAAAAGGTGTTGCTGCATGGAAGGAACGATATGGGAAGGCTTTGTTTTGCCATTCTCCTTGTCGAAAATATTTATAGTTTTTATTTCTTCCTTGCAGAGATTCTGAAGGACCTGGATGATTACTATGAAAAATTTAAACGAGAGACAGATGCCGTGCAGAAGAGAAGAATGTTGCACTGCATACAGAGAGCCTTGATTCGGAGTCAGGAATTGGGGGACGAGAAGATCCAAATCGTCAGTCAGATGGTGGAGCTCGTTGAGAACAGAACCAGGCAAGTGGACAGCCATGTGGAACTGTTTGAGACTTGTCAAGAGACTAATGATACCACTGGAAACAGCGGGAAAGCCAGCCAAGATAAGTCAAAGAATGAGACAATCGCGCAGGCTGAAAAGCCCAACAATAAGAGATCGAGGCGGCAGAGAAATAATGAGAATCGAGAAAATGCTTCAAATAATCATGATCACGATGACATCACCTCAGGAACTCCAAAGGAGAAGAAAGCAAAAACGTCCAAGAAGAAGAAACGATCCAAGGCTAAAGCAGAGAGGGAAGCATCTCCCCCAGACCTTCCTATTGACCCCAATGAGCCAACATACTGCTTGTGCAACCAAGTCTCCTATGGAGAAATGATAGGATGCGATAATGATGAGTGCCCCATTGAGTGGTTTCACTTCTCCTGCGTGGGACTCAATCATAAACCAAAGGGCAAATGGTACTGCCCCAAATGTAGAGGAGAAAACGAGAAAACTATGGACAAGGCATTGGAGAAGTCTAAAAAAGAAAGGGCCTACAACAGGTAGTTTGTAGACTTTTCCTAGTGAAGAAAAATAAAACCACCAAACCAGTGTATTTATTGTCTGTGTCACCTTTGTTGAGGTGAAAGGATTGTAAAATGTATATTTTTAAAGGAGGTTTAAAACTGAACCATTCCTGTTATAGGGACGGCAATAAGCAATTTTGTTTTTCATTTGGTAAACTGTAACAAGACTGTGGTCTGTGGACCAATGTATTCCAAAAGTAAAGTTATAAGAGTTTAAACTGAATATTTGGGTGGGTCTTAAAAGATAAATTAATACTTCTCCCCCCCCCCCCCCCCCAGTGCTGGTAGCACTCTACCCATTAAAATTTTGATGACAAATATCTCTGAAATGTAATTTCGTTTTCTTTATTGAAGAATGTTATTTACCTTTTTGAGCAAAATTGTTAAATAGTTTAGCCATCTGGTTGTATCTGAATAAAGCTGCAAGACATTACAAATGTAACTTCTTTCGATGATAAGCAGTGCAAGAGTAAACAAAAGGAGGGTAAAATTTGGTTCCTGCTACAAAGTGTCAGTATAACAGTTCAGTAGCAAATGTTTTAAATAGGCTTAGAGGATTATTTTTAAAAACAAAAGTTAATGGTTAAATTTTACACAACAAATATTTTATATGCTGGCCAAGTACCACAAGGGCCATTTTAAAATGATCGACTATGTTTTATATTTAACCAGGAAGTGGTTTAGTAATGAGACTTAACATAAATGAAGCTTTATACTGTCACAGATAGTAGTGTAGCAATCCTTAATTTGTTTAAGTTGTATAAATGTACATTTTTAAGTGGAGTTGCACTTACTGTATTATACTTGGAAATGCAGCCAAATGCCATTGTGTAACCAATGTGCATTTCCTGCTGTATGTATGAAAACTGTACAGCTGTGATATTAAGAAATAAATGAAACAACTTTGACAGTTTGCTTCTTTAGCAATCATGTTTAATGATCATTCATATAGCTTAAAAAAAAATTGTCTGTAACCTCAGCAGCTCCAGCAAGCTGCTGCTAGGAAGCCTGAAACTGTTGTAGTGGTAACCAAATTACAGTGCTGATAATGAATCTTCATAGAACTTATGACCCGCAAGGTCGCAGGAGAGCCAAAATAGCATTTAACTTTCCATCCACCTCTACTCTTTTTGTGCTTGCAGTCACTCCCAGACCTGGCCATTTATCTAAAAATCGATAGTATAGAGCTGGTCTTGTTCAGTTGTTTTCATGCTTTTACACTACAGATATAAATTATTCCATGTTTGTTATCAGCAGAAAGATCTTTTGCGTTACAGCATTTTCAAAGTATTATTGCAGCTGTTCCAGGGTAGGCATTTTTATTCTTCATACTAGCTCTGACCAAGGTGCTGTGCATTAGATTAGGTATCCAGATCCTCTGTCGCTTAGCTTTATAGTGAAGCTTGGTCAGACTTTCCTTCACCGGCGTGGCTGGAGGGACCGATGTTCTGGCTGAGCTGATTTCGTCTCCTCGTTCCTCTGGGGGCCTTCACTGCAAGTGAGAAGGGGATGGGACCAGCAGTAGGAAGGACGTGGAAGTGAAGGTTGCAAAATCTGGTGCATCAGGCAGGAGGCTTGTAAGAATATGGGAGGCTGGGGTTGGGTTTTGTTTTGGGTTTTTTTTTTTGGAACACAACATTCTCTTAAAATTTATAATTGTGTTGTTTTGCTTTCTGGACAGTGAAACCATACCGCTGAAGTGATGCTGCTTTTTCCCAATGTATTCCAGCAGGTCTTTCTGTTGGAAGTAGGGGAGACAAGGTTTTGGATCCAGTTGAACACGAGGCAGTTGAAGGGGCTAAGTGTTTTCTAAAGATGTACCGAAAAGCCCCAAGATGCGCCACATCACCTTGCATGGATATTCCCTGCCAGACAGACATACTCACAGTGACAAGTAGAAGTCCTGTTTTACTTCTAAATAGGTACACTAAGTGTGTGTGCATGTGCATTCGTGTTTCCAGTCGCTACAGACTCTCACGTTACATCGAGGCACCTTTGCCCTGGGCCAACAGCCACTCCGAATCACTGCTCTGTTTCCTGCTCCTGAGGTAGTTTAGGGTTGGTGTGTAATTTCTCTACTGTCTTACCCTTCTCTTTTCCTCTTCTCTCTAAAGCCTTCTCATTTTCCATTCTCCCTACGCACTTACCAGTCTTTCCTGCTCCTCCCTCCCTCCACTTGCTGTTGTGGCTAATCCCGACGTTTCTGGTCTTTTCTGCCTCAGCCGTTCTGTTGTCCTCCCACCAGCCTACGCTGAGAACATCGGTACTTAGCAGGATTGTGCTAGTGAAATCCCAGTGAAACTTTATATAGGAACTAGTGCAGACACAGTTTCAAACCGAGCCTTTTTCATGAAATGTCTGCGTTGGTTCTGCAGGGCATTTTGAATGTGAAAAGACAGAAGAAAACAACAAGGGTGCAAAGGAGTATGGTAAGGAAGTTCAGCTAAAGGTGGATTGGTAGAGCGATATTTATACTGCCCTTGAATGAATGTACTTCCAGCTACTGAAGGCTGGCTGTGGTCTCCCGTATTTTGGTCTTTTGCAAAAGACAGCTGCTGATCTGCAAGGTGGCTTGGAGTTACGTCCCTTTCCACGTTTTTCCAAGACTTGTGTTACCTTCCCAGCTCACCCTGTTAGAGGCTGCAACGTTGTTCTGCTGCTTGCCGCCGAGGGTTGACTGGACTGGCACAGTACCATTTGACAGGTCTAGTTTCAGCCGATGGGCACAATTAATTACTTTAGTTAGATTTGAGGGACTCTGCTGTGGCGCTAAGCTCTTTGTTGATGGAAGTGAAGCCATCTCATGTTATGCTGACACACTGCCAAGTGCTGCGTACTGTGCAAACTTTGTTCTGGCTTTGGTATCTTATCTAAAATGCTGTCTTTACAAAATGTCTTTACAAGTCCTCCTTTCTTAGTTATTTGCAGTGAATTTAATGGCCACGAGAAACTGCCATCCTTTGAGCCAATTTTTGTTATTTCTGCATGACAGATCAGCTAATTTGCAACCTTCCTGATACTGCCCAGCAGGGTGACAGTGCTGTCATTCGGGGAGATCGTCTGCAGATTTGAGAAAACATCTGAATCTCTCGGTGACCCTTTCCCTCTGAGGCTGCCAACAAAAGGCTTGAGTGAGAGGAATGCTCTTCTAGGAACTCAGCTAAGGCTTCTGACATTTCCCACAGGCTAGTGAGCGGCTATCGGGTATGGTAGCGTTAATACAGTACCTAAAAACCAGCAGGTGTGTGTTGAGAAGGAAGTCACAGCAGCAGAAATCGCAAACTTCTTAAACTTCTCATTGAAAACATTCAGGCAGCTGTGACCGCTGCCGATCTGTGATAGGTGTCACAGGTAAGTCCATATTGTGCTGCTGAACCCGTGAGCTGGTGATAAAGCCCTTCCGACTACTGAAAAGCGCCTTTTCAACACTCAAGTCAAGGGAGCTGGCAGCAGACCTTACACCTGAGTCGTCCCCATCCTCAGACGGCAGATTTGTTCTGCAGTAGGGCAGCTGGCAGTGAAGAGCTGCTGCTGAAGGCACGAGTCAGGAGGTAAAAAGCAGCAGCGAGGGAGCCCTTTGGGTGCTATGTCAGCTCCAACTGCAAAATGTTCCCAGCGGGGTGGAGAGAGAGAACCACCGTGAGCCTGAAACAGCAGAGCAAAACATCAGTTTCAACCGTTATATCACCTGAAAGCATCCCAATTAAGCAGAACTACCGTCTCCATTAAGCAGCAGCAACCCTGGCCATGTGTATCATTAGGTTTAAATAGGTTTCTTACTAATTAAGCACAGTTGCTGATTAGCTGTGTCCTAATTTTGTGGAGCGTGCAGAATAAATACAATTGAATCGGACTGCTCCACCGGTCTCATTTTTTGGTAGGGTATTTTTAGTTAATCTTTTAAATTGTAATAACAATGAAAGAGAGAGACAAAATATAGTAAACTGGTACACAGAATATAGTACCAAAAAAGTTATCTGTAATAGAAATGCTTCAAAACAAATTTGAATATCCTTGGAGTGCATTCTGTTGCTTTAGTTAGACGACTTATCATCCTCACGGCTTATTTGCTCTGTGTACATAAAAAAAAAAGCCTTGTGCTAGCCATAGCTCAAAAGAGCTAATAATTTCTCACTTCTGAGTATCAAAAGTAGTGCGAGCTTTCAATGTAATGTCAAAAAATAATCAAGCTAATAACGCTTCATGCAGCTTCTCACTTTCCCAGGTGTTACTGAAGTCCCAAAGGTAACAAGTAGGAGGAATGACGCAGTAAGGAAGAGCGCCGGTGCAAACAAAGTATGTATAGCAAGTGCTGAGACGCAGTATTAAGGTTTTCTCCTGAGTTCAGGATGCCTAGTTTACTTTTCCCAGTAAGCGTTTATTGTTGTTGGTAGTCAAAAAAAGCTAAGGTACCTCTGTCCCCTCTCACAGCAGGGGAGATGTGTTAGTGGCCAGGACAGGAGTGTGGAGGGCTGGTGGCTCTCCCCAGTTCTGGGCTTCTGGTTATCGGTGTGTGAAGCCTGGTTACCGGGTTAAATTAATCCTTCAGTTCACTTTATCAACAGCTTCGCCAGTGTGGTTACCATCCCTTGCCCCGGCCTGTGGTACTGGCCCCTCTGCAGGACCTCACTGCTCTTGCAGCTCTGCTGGAAGAAGACGAACGGTGGTTGATACCAAACTTTTAAAAACAGGTACCAGCATTTAAATTTCCAGCTCTTACTTGAGAAGTGTAAGTAAACATTGTAGCTTAACATCCTTGAGAAGGACTGCTGGCTTTGCTGTCCTCTCCGAAATACCTTGGTATTTCAGCTAACCGTTTTTAAAGACTTTGCATGCTATCCATCTAACATAAGGTCATGAATTCTCAGATGCTGCAGCAACGAAGAGTGTGGAAGTAATGCCAGTCAGATGGACGGACGCTTTGTAGAAGTCAAAATTCCTTTCAGTTGTTGGGGTGAAAATCTAACCTCCATCCAAATTTTAGGTAACTAGTGAAGCAGGGAGCAAAAAATCTGTCTGAAATTGCAGAATTCCTTGCAGTACAGTAATTTGAGTTTATACACGACTGAGCTGTATGCACCATGCACCTGTGCACTGAGTCTACCCCCAAAAAAAGTTTCAAGGCAATTCCTCAGATTGCTTATCAAATGTAGTCCTATGGATATTGACAGTAACGTTCATTTTTAAGCTGCTTTAAGTTGTTACTTTTATTTTCAATAGCTTACTTTAATAAATCAGCCTTTCTGTATGGCCATCGGCCGAGAGTGAGGCTGGAAGAGACTCTGGGGGAGCTGCAGAAGATGCAGGCAGTAGGTGACTTCGTGCTCGTGGTACGTCCGATGTCCATGTGGGTGCTGGCTGAACTGGGCCTGAACTTCTGCTTCGGCTTCATGCTTTGGGGAAAGGATCATGATGCAAAGAAAATGGACTGATCTCTTGCATTTGGCTTGCTGACAAGTCAGGTTAAAGTGAATATTGTAAAACTTGGGTAAGACAGATACAGTCACCTTTATACTCTCACTTTGTGGAAGAATTAATGCAATTTAAATGAATGTTGTCCCCTCAGTGCCTGAACTCCCTCATCATACAATACACTTCGCTAGTTTGATTTTTTTTTTTCCAAATAAATCAAACTTGCAAAAAAAAGGTTTTTAGTGATAAGGATGAGAAACCCAAGTGAATTGTGCATAAATGATTTACCTGCATCCAGAAAGGAATGTTTTGCTATGTTAATTAAAAGATATATATCAGGGGACTTTTCTTTCTGCCAGCCTCCTCTCTCCTTGAGATTTGCATGGTTTCATCTGAAATAAAATGCTCCGTTCTCATAATAGCTTCTTCAGTCTTATAACTTTGGGAACAGACAATTTATTGAGAGCCGTATCAGTAAAAGATGAATTGTTAGATGCATGTTCCACACAGTGATTTTATTCAACAACTAAAAGATTAAGGGCAATTCTTTCAGAAAAGTCCCCTGAGTTTGAATGCTTTAGTTTGTAGGTGTCCCTGGAGGACATTGAAAGTAGAAGGAAATGAATGTAACATGTCTTAAACTTTAATCAAGTCTAATCTATGGTCACAGTTACTTAAAAACTTTGAACGTGATCATATCGTTTTGGCATAGTGTCACTGCAGAAGAGAAATATGACTGTTTGGATGCCCTGATTTTGCATTTCTGTGCTTTATCAGGATTTGATTTATTTTATATTTTGTCTCTGTTTTTTATCTGCTGAGCCTATTCTGCTTGGAGACAGCTTCAAGAAGACAAAAGTAATATTTTTAAATTAAAATTACTGATACTGCTCTCAATCTTTGTTATTCACACATATATTTTTTTTTCTGGGAATATAGAAGGTGTCGTGAGAGCTCCCTTATGCTGAGCCCTTACAATCAACACACAGAAACCTTTATAAAAGGAAGAGAGGGATTCATGAAGAGTGGAAGTAAGGCTGCAATACCGAGGTACACAGCTGGACTTTGATATCAAAAGTAATCCTTCCTGGGCCATAAAAGATTTAAAGGAGTTCTATCTAAATAGCTTCAAGGGGAATAGAGCATCAAATTTTCTGAAAAGATAAACACAAAATATGTGACATTTGTGCACTTCTGCTAGTTTTGATGAAAGGATTGGAGGCTGTTATGTGCAGGGGCACTAGTAATATTTTACAAAGCCAGACCTGTGCCATGCTGCATGAGAGAATATTGAAGAACTGTTAGAAGTGGGGTACCAAGGTGTCCTATCATCTATAGATGTTATTTTACAGAAGGCACCCCTGGCTAGGAGGTAGCTCCCATGTCCACGGAGGTTTCAAGGGAAGCCATTTACTGTGTTCGACAGAGCAGAAGCAGGCAAAATTATATTTGACCTCACTCACTGTCAAGCCATAGCTAAGCAAGTTTCTCAAAAAAGCACAAATATTAACTTCCATGAGTAAACCGTTAGTATTTTCCATAGGTAACTGAGGCAAATGTCAGATGCTCGTGTTTCAGGAAATATTTCAGGCATTAAGTGGCGAGGTCTGTTACCTAATGCTACTAGCGTATAAATGGTGAAAACCAAGGAACTTCTGGAGGACTAGTTGAAAAGGTTTGGACCAAAGCTCAGGAAGAACAGGTGTATTTTTATTTGTAAAACTGATGTAAATCTTATTTTAATTGTTTCATCTAACTTTAGGAGGGTTCATTGCCTCATCCTTTCTAACGCAGGGCTTTTTAAGATCGATTTCTTGCTTGAAGTAAAATCTAGGCACAGACTCAGGTATGCTCTCAGTGCAGGTTGCTCCATAGTATGCTGGACCTTCACCCGGTCTTTCTGGACAGCAGAGATTCCCTCCACTGAAAATACAGGTAAGGCATCTCTGCTCCGTATCAACCAACTGCTGGAGGCTGTTTTATCAGCATCTTGCACACATCTCACTGGTCAACAAAGTTTTTTGTCTCCGGGGTCTGTGTACTTACTCTTACAGAAACCACCGAGGACATGTCCTCCTGGTAGATGGACAAGGATCTCAAACACACTCTTTTTTGCACTTTTTTTTGGGGGGGGGGGGGGGGGGGGGGGGGGAGGTCAGAGGGGTGTAATACACATGATGAGTGGATGTGCTTCATTCTCTGCAATATATTGAATGAATCTTTGAAAGCTAATATATCTCCTTACCTGTCAATTACTTCTATGGACAGTCTGTGGTAGTGTATGCATGCCATGGAGTGGGAAATTCTGTGCATGCTTGCAGGACAAGGTGACAGTAGTAACTACAGAGCCACTTCTCCTTGTCCAGCACTGCTGGAACTCAGACAGGCTTTAGGGTACAGGGTTGGGTTTCTGCTACAGGTGCATCCCATAGGATTGGGATTCCCAGCAGCCAGCTGTCTGAAGGGAGTTTCCCTTCACGGGGTATGAACATTTCTTATTTCACACCCCCACAGATAATTTTAGGTAAACTGGGATGATCAAGAAGACGACCACAGGACTGAGGTGAAAGGGCTGTACATAAATTATGCCAGCTGTGCAGATGACTGCTTGTATGTAGCATGATTTGGAAAAGGTTGTTACCTCTGATCGTCTTTAAAAAAGCCAAAGGGACAATCTGGGGAACTATGAGAGGGTCAGCCTCACTTCGGTCCCTGGGAAAATCATGGAGCGAGTCCCCTTGGAGCACATTTCTGGGCACATGAAGGTGAATGACAGCCTTCAGCGTGGCTTTACCAAGGACAAATCATACCTGACCAGCCTGTTAGCCTTCTGAGATAAAATGGTCGGGTTTGTGAATGAGGGGAGAATGCTGGATCTCATTTACTTCAGATTTAACGAGGTGGATGCCGTTCACGTAAACTTTAGCAAGGCTTTCAACGTTGTCTCCCATAATATTCATGCATCTAAATTGGGAATTTGCAGTCTGGATGGGTGGACAACTAGATGGGTAAGCAGCTCTTTGGATGGTTGGGCTCAGAGGGTCAAGGTTGATGGGTAATACACCTTCTTCCTGGGAGCGGAGTACTGCAGGTCTGTCCTGTGACCTGTTTAACATCATTATCAGTGACCTGGAGGAAGTGGTGAAGGGCTCTCTTGTCAAGGTTGCCGGCGACACCAAAGTGGGATGGTGGTACCAGTCAATAGGCTCGATGCTGGGGCTGCCATCCAGAGGGACCTAGACAGGCTGGTGGGGGGGCCGACTGGAACCTTGTGCAATTCAGCAAGGACAGCTGAATTCATGCGGCTCTCCAGAATTCCACAGGGAAACACCCGCTAACTCTTATTTCAGAGGCAAGAATCCATTGAAGCGTTGGAGACGAGCTTGTCACTTCATCCGTGGGGATCAGCACTGTAAAGAAAAAGTAAATAAGCAGAGTAACCCTATTAACCCATCCTTAACTGATCCTGACACAAGTTTACAGCTCTGGAGTCTTGCAGGGTGATATTATATTTTTCCTGGAAAAAGGTATTCCATGGTGATTTCTTTTCTGTCAAACACAAATGGATGAAAATAGATCACCAGCTTTTCTAAACCTTTTCCTTAATAGGGGTGCGGGAGAAGGGAGTCCCTGGATTATATAATTTATCTGAAGATTTTTGTTTTGTTTATGCTGTGCCTCAGGTAAGTTCCCAGCTCCCCACATCTCGTTTCTGATCAATTTTAGATAAATTCAAAACCTGACATCTATTTTTAGCTGCTGGTTTTTTATTACGACTTTAGCACTTGGATATGAACAGAGCTGTTTTATGCTCGCAGTGGTAGGAAAAAGTTTGATGCTGAAACACTCCACAGTTTGGAGTTTCTGGACTCCAGGTGCCCACCAAAGCGGCTCTATCACTGCCCTCCTCACCTGGACAGGGGAGAGAAAATAGAACAAAAGGCTCGTGGCTCAAGATAAGGACAGGCAGAGATCACTCACCAATTACTGTCATGGGCAAAACAGACTCGACTTGGGGAAATTCGTTTAATCTATTACCAATCAAATCAGAGCAGGATAATGAGAAATAAAAACCAAATCTTAAAAACACCTTTCCCCCACCCCTCCCTTCTTCCCGGGCTTAACTTTACTCCTGATTTTCTCTACCTCCTCCCCCCGAGCAGTGCAGGGGCACGGGGAATGGGGGCTGCGGTCAGTTCATCACACGTTATCTCTGCCGCTCCTTCCTCCTCAGGGGGAGGACTCCTCACGCTCTTCCCCTGCTCCAGCGTGGGGTCCCTCCCACGGGAGACAGTCCTCCATGAACTTCTCCAATGTGAGTCCTTCCCACGGGCTGCAGTTCTTCACGAACTGCTCCAGTGTGGGTCCCTTCCACGGGGTGCAGTCCTTCAGGAGCAGACTGCTCCAGCGTGGGTCCCCCATGGGGTCACAAGTCCTGCCAGCAAACCTGCTCCAGTGTGGTGTCCTCCATGGGCTGCAGGTGGATATCTGCTCCACCGTGGACCTCCATGGGCTGCAGGGGGACAGCCTGCCTCACCATGGTCTTCACCATGGGCTGAAGGGGAATCTCTGCTCTGGCACCTGGAGCACCTCCTCCCCCTCCTTCTTCACTGGCCTGGGTGTCTGCAGAGTTGTTTCTCTCACATATTCTCACTCCTCTCTCCGGCTGCAGTTGCCCAGGTTTTTTTCTCCTTCTTAACTATGTTATCCCAGAGGCGCTACCGCCATCGCTGACTGGCTCGGCCTCGGCCAGTGGCAAGTCCACCTTGGAGCCGGCTGGCATTGGCTCCATCAGACATAGGGGAAGCTTCTAGCAGCTTCTCCCAGAAGACACCCCTGTAGCCCCCCCACTACCAAAACCTTGCCATGCAAACCCAATACATTTTCCTAAATAAACTTCTGTAGCAATGGGATTTTCTGAGCTTAGCCATCCATGTGACCAGAGCGATGTGGAACTTGTCTTTTTTGGGTGGCATTTTCATAATTGCAATTTTCTTTCTATATATCCTGTAACTCAGGAAACAGGAGATTTGCAGTGAAGACACCATATTTATCAGAAAGGAAGATGAAGTTTTTGATGGAAAGGTTGAGAGAAAACAGCATAAAATTGTGCACAGGCCTACACTGTGGGTCAGGAGCTGGTGCCTCTGCCACCTTGTCCTCGGTGCAAGGCGTGAACTCCCAAGCAGGTATGGCCGTGTTTGCTGCCGCTGTGATGCCTGGAGGTGTGCGGCTGGGCACAGCAGCAGTACCACACCTACCTGAAATACATTGATGTTACAGGCTCTAGGGAAAAAAATTGAGCTTTTCCTACGGAGCCGAACCTATTCCGAGAGACATATATGGGATGTCATCTGCCTCAGTGCACAGACTTCATCTCCTGGGACCTTGACATGAAAGACTCAAGCACTGACCACGTGTGGCCACGGCTGTGTGCCAAAGCGGATACAAGAAGGGGGGGGGGGGGGTCCCCACACAACGGGTTTGCTGACCCACACCACAGAGAGGTTTGGGACTGTTTTGGGAAAAGGTCCTCCGTAGCAGGCTGCTGCTGGACCTCATGTCCCTTCTTGCTTCAGGATCCCAGAGGGGAGGTACAAGTGGCTGGCCAAGTCATGGAGCAGGAGAAGGGCACTTTAATCGTGTTGCAAAAATAAGGCAGCTGGCGGGTTGGCATGAGCCGAGGATCGGATGAGCGAGTCCCTGTCTCCTCGCGTGCCCTGGGAGGTCATGGGGCAGGGTGCTCCGGAGGGCCCCGGGGGCCTGCCCAGCCCCAGAGGGCGTGCAGTCCGTCAGCGGGTGTTTTTCTTGATCGTGGTAGTGTGCCTGTGAAACCGCAGTTTATCGATTTGCCGCAATTTATCTGCTTTATGCTAACAGAGAGCTGTTGCTGCAACTTCTGAATTTATTTAGCCCAAAGCAAGACCAACCAGTTCTCTTGCATATACTGGAAGCCTACTGTAAGAAGCAAGAGTGAAGATGAACATAAACAAACCCAAGGAACAGGTGCTGCTGTAGAACTGGGAATTGGGACTAAACTGTCATTCACATGCATAAGCACAGTTCCTACTGATTTCATATCTCACATCTCTGACTATCTACATGCACGGTGTCTTATCACCCAGTCCATGCCATCCTTCCCGTCCTTCTGTGCCCAATTCTGCTGTCAGATGAACCTCTACAGCTTCTACCAAAGCCAATTGGAATTTCAAATATGTTTAAAATTATATTTTAAGTCAGTAAGTCTTGTTTTCACAAGATCCAGTACAACTGGGGATTCATTTTGTTGTAATAGCAGGTCTTCATTTTTCCTAAGGTTCCCATGTTGCCAGGCTTTTATGGGACTGGACACATTAAATAACTCCTACAATTCCCTCTGTCCCTATGGAATGTCTCGCCCACAGTAACTGGGTAAGGGCAGATTTGCTAATCATACCATGGGAAAAGTATAAGACAATTGCTAAATATACCAACAAGGAAAATAAACTGGTGTCTTTAAGTTGGAATTGCTAGTTAAAATGTTGAAAAAATAATAGGATGGTAGCAATTAAAAAATCTAAGTATTTACAAAAGGGCAGAAGCAAAGATTGAAGTCAAGGCAGACAGATACCTTGGGACATTCGTATCACAAGACTTGTCTCTGCTTGTGTCCTGTTACCCACTAGAGCAAAGATCCGTTTACATTCACCTGCCCTACATCAGATTAACTTCCAGTATCAGCGTCAAAACCTCTCCAGTTATCACTGCGTTGTGTTCCAAGACCTAGATTTCCTACCGTGAAAGACCAGACGCTGACCCCCCGAGCCACTGTGCTCAGGCATCCCTGCTCCTTTTCCCACGACGCCGTCCAAAGAACGACAGCTGCCCCTCGGCTGCGGCTTTGCCCTGCAGTTCGCAGCTCCAGTCAAGGCTAGACCTCTGCTAAAACCAGACTCTCCTGCAGGCCATACTGGGCCCATGGAAGTCCTCACTCACGTGCAAAGTTCTCATTCACACGCGAAGTTAGGAGAGAGTCTGGAGACACCCAGAAAGGGAAAAGCTTTTGGCCTCCCCCAGGCCCTTCCCATGAGGCCACCCACGCTCTCCTTTGCAGGAGCCGGATGAGTAAATGTAGGTGAGATGTGGTGACACCGAATACACGGAGTAGAAGTCCTATTACACATTTCCTTGTCGCTGCCCCAGCAGATCTTGTGTTTATTTTGCAGATGATGAGCTGATCCTTTTAGCAGGAGAGTGAAGGAATGGCATTAGTAGCTAAGGTAGCGGCATTAGTAGCTAGGGTTGTCTCACCTCCCCAGTATGCAGGAATGAGACCTGCAAGGGTTACCTCTCACTCAGCCTTAGGAAAGCTATGAAATAAAAGAGACAGCTAGCAGCTAGTGGCAGAGAAAGAGAGGGAAAGGGAGGTTAAAAAAAATGTCTCTATGAGTGGAAAGTTGTAGAAAGATGCTGCAGCAGGGCCATCAGAGCAGCCCGGGCAAACCCTGCTAATTTCAGCCTTTACCTAAACCTCTGCGGTACACATCTCTGCCACACAAAAGAAGCCCCTTTGTGTCAGTTAAGGAGCAGTCCTTATATCCTTTAATTGCAACACAGGAGCACCTTCTGAACGGTGAGAGGCTCCAGCTGTACTACAGTACATGCAGCCCCAAGGATTATCCTTCCCTTTTTTTCTTGGGGTTTGTCTCCATCCCGCTTTAGAAAGGCACCACGGAGCTCCAGAGAGGATGCTGTATCTTTCCGAGCGCTCACTTGCCTCTTCTCTGGGCTCGCGAGGCTGCTGTCTGCTGCTGGTACCATCGCTCTCTGCAGTTCGGTTGCCCTAGTGAACTGCACCTTCATATGGATGCAGCAGCTGTGGAGAGAGGCATCAGCAGGAAAAAATCATTTAAACAGCCTGCCGGAGTGGATTCCCAGCCCCTTTTCTGTGCTCACCACTGGGCACTGTGCAGGCAAAGCACTACCTCCCAGTCTTCACCTGGGCTGTGGTACCTGAGGCACAAAATAAGGAGATGAAAACCAGTAGCTGTAGCACCACCGGGATGCTGGTGTCACACAGGACCTCTGCAACCTGGGATAGCTGCCATCCCAGATGAACGCACATGCTGTCAACCAGTTCAGCTGGGCACTGCGGCTGGTAAGCTGTTTAATTGCAAGCCAGCCTGCTATGGCATAGAGGACGCTTTGCTTCAAAAGTGAAATTTCACTCTGTGGTACACCTGAAGCACCAGCAAGTTGTTGTTGAGCCAGAGCCCTTTACAGAAACATTAGACTTGGAGAATTTTTCCCGAGGTCTGGTGGCAACCTTAATTCTTGAAATAGGGCTCCTCCAGCTCCACCTCCCCAGCCCATGTCTCCCTGCATGGAGGGCACAGCTCAGCTGGCTTTTGACCTGTGCAATAGGGTATCTTCAAGTGATCTGTAGTCCCCTATGAACCACGTCTTTAATTTTAAGGCTTGGGGTGCAGAGATGGGCTGGAAAGAGAGCTATCTACCACGTCTTTTCTCTTAATTCCCTCCTTCAGCTCTCCCCCTTCTCTCTGTGCCTGCAAAGCAATGGCAATCTGCAAGTTTGCAATCCCCAACCCGGCGGACTTGAGATACTGGTATATCCCCGTGTCCTGGTTTTAGCTGGGATAGAGTTAATTTTCTTCCTAGTAGCTGGTATGGGGCTATGTTTTGGATTTAGCATGAGAACAAAGTTGATAACACACTGATGTTTTAGTTGTTGCTAAGCAGTGCTTATACTAAGTCAAGGACTTTTCAGCTTCCCATGCTCTGCCAGGTGCACAAGAAGCTGGGAGGGGGCACAACCAGGACAGCTGACCCCAACTGGCCAAAGGGCTATTCCATACCATATGGCGTCATGCTCAGCATATAAACTGGGGGGAGTTGGCCGGGGGCAGCGATTGCTGCTCGGGGACTGGCTGGGCATCGGTCAGTGGGTGGTGAGCAATTGCATTGTGCATCACTTGTTTTGTACATTTATTATTATTATTATTATTATTATTATTATTATTATTATTATTATTATTATTATTATTATTATTATTTTCTCTTCCTTTGATGTCCTATTAAACTGTCTTTATCTCAACCCATGGGTTTTGGTTTTTTTTTTTTTCCAATTCTCTCCCCCATCCCACCAGGTGGGGGGAGGCTGAGCGAGCGGCTGTGTGGTGCTTAGTTGCCAGCTGGGGTTAAACCACGACAGTCCTTTTTGGTGCCCAACGTGGGACCCGAAGGCTTGAGATAACAACAGATCTGACCAGAGTGTATTAAAACAATTTTTTTATAATCATTCATTATACTACTAGTTTAGTAGTCACTGGTCGCAATGTTGATTTACTTGCTCTCAGAGTTGTTGTATTTGTTCTCAGAGTTGTTATGTAACACCTTACTTGCCATATATACTGTTTATCATTATTTGTGTGCTGTTTATCACCTCTGGGAGGTGGATTAAGGTTATCGTTTTGCTGTACTGCGTAACACTGGTGTGACAGGCTTATGGTGTGATAAAATTATTGGTCGTGAGATCAATCTGGTATTTGTACTCAGCATTGCATCACCTCTGTACTTCAGGAGCCATATATTGGAAATTATTAATAACTACAGTTTTTACTTTTTCTCCTCAGAGAGCCAACCTATGGGGGAGACACCTTCTTCCATCTTCCCCTTCTCCTCCATGCTAATTACACCAGCTCTTGAGACTTTTGAATATCCTTGGCATGTTCAAACCAGCATGTTCCTATTGCTATGTCTCCTGAATGTGTGTCAGGTCTCGCTTAGAGTTAAACATCTATTTAAGAATACTGTGGCTACTCCAAGCCTGGCGACAGGCACTGTGGCTACTCAAACCCCAGCGACAGGCACCGCAGTTGAACCAGAGAACCATCCCGTGCCGGTATCAGTCACCCCCATACACAAGAAGAAATCTTGGAAGCAAAAGTCAGCTCGTTTAGTAAGGGATGAAGAAGCTTCTCCTAAGAGGGAGCAGGCGGAAGAAGCGTACTGCCCCGGCAGCGAGGAGGCAGACGACTCTAAAGCCGGGCCATCATGAGAACAGGAGGAGGAAGAGGAAGAATTCCCCACTTCCCCTGAGGAATAACTTGGCAGGAGGGTTCCTCCTCTTCCTCGAAGGGAGAAGAAGAACTCATAAACGAGACGGTAACCACCCGATCCCTCTCCCTGAGTGAGCTGCAAGATATGCGAAAGGATTTCAGCCGTCGTCCAGGTGAGCACATTGTCACCTCTGATGCTGGGATAACGGGGCCAGTAGCCAGGAATTAGAGGGTAAGGAAGCCAAGCAGCTGGGATCCCTTTCTAGGGAAGAGGGCATTGACAAAGCGATTGTAAAAGGGGCACAAGCCCTCAGCCTCTAGGAGACTCCTGTCAGGTGTGAAAAGGTATCCCTTCAAGGAAGATGTTATATATCACCCAGGCAAATGGACCACCATGGAGAGAGGTATCCAGTACCTGAGGGAACTGGCCGTGCTGGAGGTGATTTATGATGACCTGGACAACGAGCAGTTATCCAAAGATATCCAAAGTTATCAAAGTCAAGTGCACACAACCCATGTGGTGGAAGTTTGTACGCAGTGCACCAGCGTTGTATGCCAAGTGATTGGCAGTAATGACCTGGAAGGATAGAGAGGGACAAACAGTGGATGAATTGGCTGGCCAGCTCTGGCAATACGAAGAAAGTCTCTCTTCCTCCCTATGGGCCTGCATCTCGGCTGTGGACAAACTGCTGAACATGCTAGCCAAGAAACTGTCCCAGCAGTTCCAGCGATTCAACGAGTATATGTCCTGCTCTCCACCTGTACGAACCAGTATCTCAGCTATCAGGAGTCAGTGTTCTTCTGCTCAAGAGAGAGGATATAGAGGGTACACACCACGGGGCACCCTGTGGTTTTACCTGCGTGACCACAGAGAGGATGTGAGGAAGTGGGATGGGAAACCTACCTCGACCCTAGAGGCCCGGGTACGTGAGTTGCAAGAAAAAACAATCACATGAGGGGCTTCTTCCAGGAAAATTGCTGCTCCAGTTTCCAGTGGACAGTTCCCCAGACAGAGTAGAAGGGCTGATCTTACTCCTGATTTTAATGAAGAAACTTCTGACTCATATTTACAAGAAGTGAGTAACGAATACTATGACCAGAATTAGAAGGGCCCTGCCTCCAGCCAGGTGGAGGAAAGGGACAACCGGGTTTACTGGACTGTGTGGATCCGATGGCCTGGCACATCAGACCCACAGGTGTATAAGGCTCTAGCAGACACCGGTGCACAGTGTACCCTAACGCCATCAAGCTGTACAGGGGCAGAACCCCTCTGTATTTCTGGAGTGCAGGGGGATCCCAACAGCTGACTGTACTGGAGGCCGAAGTGAGTCTAACTGGGAATGAGTGGCAAAAGCACCCCATTGGGACTGGCCCAGAGGCTCCGTGCATCCTTGGCATAGATACCTCAGGAGAGGGTATTTCAAGGACCCAAGAGGGTACCGGTGGGCTTTTGGTATAGCTGCCTTGGAGATGGAGGAAACTGAACAGCTGTTCACCCTGCCCGGTCTTTCAGAAGACCCTTCTGTTATGGGGCTGCTGAGGGTCGAAGAACAACAGGTACCAATTGCTACCACAGTGCACTGGTGGCAATATGGCACCAACCGAGACTCCCTGGTTCCCATCCATAAGCTGATTCGTTGACTGGAGAGTCAAGGAGTGATCAGGAAGGCTCACTCGCTCACCCTTTAACAGTCCCATATGGCCAGTGCGAAAGTCTAATGGAGAGTGGAGACTGACAGTAGACTATCGTGGCCTGAATGAAGTCACGCTGCCGCAGAGTGCTGCCGTGCCGGACGTGCTGGAACTTCAATACGAACTGGAGTCAAAGGCAGCCAAATGGTGTGGTACCGCTGATATTTCTAATGCGTTCTTCTCAATCCCTTTGGCAGCAGAGTGCAGGCCACAGTTTGCTGTCATTTGGAGGGGTGTTCTGTACACTTGGAATCGATTGCTCCAGGGGTGGAAACACAGCCCCACCATTTGCCATGGACTGATCCAGACGGCACTGGAACAGGGTGAGGCTCCAGAACATCTGCAATACATTGATGACATCATCATGTGGGGCAACACAGCAGAAGAGGTTTTTGAGAAAGGGAAGAAAATAGTCTAAAACCTTCTGAAAGCCGGTTTTGCCATAAAACAAAGTAAGATCAAGGGACCTGCACAGGAGATCCAGTTTTTAGGAACAAAATGGTAAGATGGATGTCGTCAGATCCCAGTGGATGTAATTAACAAAATAACAGCCATGTCCCCACCAACTAGCAAAAAGGAAACACAAGCTTTCTTGGCGTTGTGGGTTTTTGGAGAATGCATATTCCAAATTACAGTCTGATCGTAAGCCCTCTCTATCAAGTGTCCCTGAAGAAGAACCATTTCAAATGGGGCCCTGAGCAACGACAAGCCTTTGAACAAATTAAACAGGAGATAGTTCATGCAGTAGCCCTTGGGCCAGTCCAGGCAGGGCCAGATGTAAAACATGCACTCTACACCGGGGACCAGCCGGGGAGAACGGCCCTACCTGGAGCCTCTGGCAGAAAGCACCAGGGGAGACTCGAGGTTGACCCTTAGGGTTTTGGAGTAGGGGTTACAGAGGACCCGAGCCCTGCTATACTCCAACTGAGAAAGAGATATTGGCAGCATATGAAGGGGTTTGAGCTGCTTCAGAAGTGGTTGGCACTGAAGCACAGCTCCTCCTGGCACCCCGACTGCCGGTGCTGGGCTGGATGTTCCAAGGGAGGGTCCCCTCTACACATCATGCAGCTGGTGCTACGTGGAGTAAGTGGGTCGCACTGATTACACAACGGGCTCGAACAGGAAACCCCAATGGCCCAGGAATCTTGGAAGTAATTATGGACTGGCCAGAAGGCAAAGATTTCGGAGTATCACCAGAGGAGGAGGTGACGCATGCTGAGGAGGCCCCACTGTACAATCAACTGCCAGAAAATGAGAAGCAATACGCCCTGTTCTCTGGTGGGTCCTGTCGTATTGTAGGAAAGCATTGGAGATAGAAAGCTGCTGTATGGAGTCCTATCCGACAAGTCGCAGAAACTGCTGAAGGAGAAGGTGAATCGAATCAGTTTGCAGAGGTGAAAGCCATCCAGCTGGCTTTAGACATTGCTGAACACGCTTTATCTCTATACTGACTCATGGATGGTGGCAAATGCCCTGTGGGAGTGGTTGCAGCAATGGAAGCAGAGCAACTGGCAGTGCAGAGGCAAACCCATCTGGGCTGCTGCATTGTGGCAAGATATTGCTGCCCGGGCAGAGAACCTGGTTGTAAAAGTACATCACATAGATGCTCACGTACCCAAGAGTTGGGCGACTGAAGAACATCAAAAAAACCAGCAGGTGGATCAGGCTGCTGAGATTGAAGTGGCTCAGGTAGATCTGGACTGGAAACGTAAAGGTGAATTATTTATAGCTTGGTGGGCCCATGTGTCAGGCCATCAAGAAAGAGATGTAACACATAGATGGGCTCATGATCAGGAAGTGGACTTGACCATGGACGCTATTGCACAGGTTATCCATGAATGTGAAACACGCTCTGCAGTTAAACAAGCCAAGCGGTTAAAGCCTCTGTGCTATGGAGGACGATGGCTGAAATACAAATATGGGGAGGCCTGGCAGACTGATTATATCACACTCCCACAAACCCGCCCAGGCAAGCGCCATGTGCTTACAATGGTGCAAGCAACCACCGGATGGCTGGAAACATATCCCGTGCCCCATGCCACCACCTGGAACACTATCCTGGGCCTTGAAAAGCAAGTCCTGTGGTGACATGGCACCCCAGAAAGAATCGAGTCAGACAATGGGACTCATTTCCTAAACAACCTCATAGACACCTGGGCCAAAGAGCACGGCATTGAGTGGGTATATCACAGCCCCCATCCTGCACCAGCCTCTGGGAAAATCGAACGATACAATGGGCTGTTAAAGACTACACTGAGAGCAATGGGTGCTGGGACATTCAAACACTGGGATACACATTCAGCAAAGGCCACCTGGTTAGTCAATGCTAGGGGATCTGCCAAGCGAGCTGGCCCTGCCCAAACAAAACTTTTACGTAGTGTAGAAGGGGATAAAGTCCCTGTAGTGCACATAAAAAATATGCTGGGGAAGACAGTCTGGGTTACTCCTGCCTCGGGCAAAGCAAAACCCATTCGTGGCATTGCTTTTGCTCAAGGACCTGGGTGCACTTGGTGGGTGATGCGGAAGGATGGGGAAGTCTGCTGTGTACCTCAAGGGGATTTGCTTTTGGGTGAGAATAGCCAATGAACTGAATGGTATGATGTTAATTGCTATATGATACTGTATGTCACCACTTCTATGGTTGCTATGTGCCATATCAATGGTATTACAGTAAGAATCACCCAGATTAATGAAGAATGAACTTTGATGAAACTGAGCAAGCCTAGCAGTGATGGAACCAGCACTGGCTTCAGCATGCAGCAATCCAACACCACACACCATCTCTCCTGCCCTGAAGGACTGTTATGACAGATGGAGCCCAAAGTCATGGACTAAATGAACTCCACGGACATTTTAGAGGGATGGCCCATAGACCAAGGGAGTGATATCTGTGCGTATATATCAAAAGACAGGAAAAGTGGTGGTGATTAACTGGAATGTATTGGAAAGTATGGGACTTGGGCGTCACGTAGATGGTATAGCATAAGGGGTGGATACTGTCCTCGTTTTGGCTGGGATAGAGTTAATTTTCTTCCTAGTAGCTGGTATACTGCTGTGTTTTGGATTTAGTATGAGAACAAAGTTGGTATTCACATACTAAATGGTATGAGAAAAAATTGTAACACACTGATGTTTTAGTTGTTGCTAAGCAGTGCTTACGCTAAGTCAAGGACTTTTCAGCTTCCCATGCTCTGCCAGGTGCACAAGAAGCTGGGAGGGGGCACAACCAGGACAGCTGACCCCAACTGGCCAAAGGGCTATTCCATACCATATGGCGTCATGCCCAGCGTACAAACTGGGGGGAGTTGGCCGGGGGCCAGCGATCGCTGCTCGGGGACTGGCTGGGCATCGGTCAGTGGGTGGTGAGCAATTGCATTGTGCATCACTTGTTTTGTATATTCTTTTATCATAATTATTATTTTCTCTTCCTTTGCTGTCTTATTAAACTGTCTTTATCTCAACCCATGGGTTTTACTTTTTTTTTCCCAATTCTCTCCCCCATCCCACCAGGCAGGGGGAGGGTGAGCCAGCAGCTGTGTGGTGCTTATTTGCCAAGTGGGGTTAAACTCCGACACCCGTATATTGTTTGTACAGCTTTTTTTTATCTGAAATAGGTCTTATGTAAGTTTTTCCTTTCTTAGAAACAAGCAATTCAGTAAACAGGCAGTATTAGAAGGAGTGCTTTAATGAAATGTGTACGGGCTGGGGTTTGTCTGAACATCCAGATCCCCCTTTGAATATTGATGTTCTTGGTCCAGCTCTGCTCAAGTAGCTTCTCTCACGCCGCTACCTCTTTCTTCCTCTGCAATGTGCTAGGAAAATAAAATTTAAAAAATAGCATTTTTTAATTTAAAAAATTAAAAAATTTAAAAAAATGTGTTAGGACAAATGAAATCCACTATTTTTAGAACAGTTGAAAAATATCAATACTTGTTTTTAAAGGCCAACAACTTATTACGTGAGAATTTCTGGGTGGTCTGGAAAAATAAGTTTATCCTTGCCCATCTCTATGTAAAAGTGAAGGCTGAAGTACAGAGGTGGTGTCGATGTGTTCAGGGTGGTGCAGAAAGTCGATGGGAGGCTGTGGATGGAACAAGCTGGGAACTTGTAGCATGTTCAGAGGAAGGAACAGAAGAAGAAGTCTTATGTTTTTGGCAGCCAACGTATTTTGAAATTGGACTGTTGTTACATTTTTCCCTTTAGCTTGAGGTTTGGCTAAAATATATACATATTTTCAATTTAAAACACTGTTTAGCAAGCAGGACACTTGCGGAAAGGTTTGGCTGGCAGCCCTAGGGAGTGATGTCCTCTCCCTCAGCCTAGGGACAGTTTTCTCCACGCACGCTGCCCAGCTTGCCCAGTACAGGCAGCCATTGCCTGCCCTCCTCATGAGCAGCGGCTGGGCTCTCCTGCGAGCAGTGACGCTGCAGCACGAGGCATCCGGGGAAAACCACACGCTGTTGGGCTCCGATCTTCGATTATTTATGATCTTGCCTCAGGCTTGAGCTGCCGGTCCCTACATGGATGCCTCTGTAGCTTCGCTGTTATTACTGCTCCTCAGGAGCCTTTTATATTTGCCTCGTTCATATTCTTGAGGAAGTTGCTAAATTAAAGTAAATTCTGTAAATTCTATGGATAATATACAGCTTCAGTGACACGGCCTGAAGCTTTTATTGGCAACCATTATCTCTAACTACAAATTCTTTTTTGTACACGACTCCTTCTTACTAGCTCGGTTATGGAGAGGCTATTGCTGAGGCAATAATTTTCTCATAATACATGTTTATGATTTTGCTCCTTCAGCCCGTAGGAGAAGGAGAGTCACTGCCTGAGAAGGGTGTTCAGAGCCAGGTTCCCAGCTTGAAAGTGTGCTGCAATTTTGGCACAGGGAGAGGGTGAAGCAGGAATTGCTGGATGAAATTCCCTGATTTGTCCTGTGCAGAATTCGTGGCCTGAGGGATTTTCCCTGGCATTACTTTTAATCAGTGGCATTTTTTTCAGTCCTCTGCTTTCTGCATTAGCAGCACATGGGCAGGTGTTGGTGTTTGACCATGACTGCAAATGGTGACTACCAGATGCACTCCTGCTGTTTGCTAGCACCGAAGAGGCATGACAAAGAGCCTTATTCGCACTTCCACGGCGAGTTGCTTCATGTCTCTGACCGCATCAGGGGCCCTGCCAAGAGTAGGCAAGAAGAAGGTACTGTCAGTTCAAGGTGCCACTTTTTCATATGCTTCCCAGTTCTTGTATGACAGAGTGATGTAAAAAAGACATTTGCCTGGAGACCTCCATTCCCAAGAGCAGTTACAAGCTTGGGGATGTGGTTTCACAGCATGGTCAGGCCAGAGCTGTGCCTCTTAGAGCTGGGATCAGACCTACCAGCAACGAAGCAGCACAAGTCTCTGCTCTCATCTAAAGCTCCTTCGCTGGCTCAAATGTCTTCCAGAAATTTTGCCAGAGTAGCTCTGAGACGCCAGAGGTTACAACTGATTGCGCCAAAGCCACCAGTGCCTTTGCTGTGCCCAGTCACCAGGTCCACCTTGCACCTCCTCAGTGGACTCGATGATCTTAAGGGTCTTTTCTAACCTAAATGATTCTATGATTTTATGATTCCTCTCCTTATTTTGCTCCTCAGCTTGCTGAGCCCTGGCATCCTTCCAGCTTTACAACCCTGCGCACTGAACATCTCCGTTTGCTTTGGACACTTGGTGGAAGGGGACTCTCCCTAGCTGAAGGGGGAGCAGGCTCTGATGGCTGGGTTGCAAGCCTGTGCACGTGTGTGCGTGCGTATGCGCAGGCACCAGCCCCACAAGGACGTAGCCCTGAGCCCCGACGGCAGGACAGCATCTGACTGCATGGGCCAAGGAACCTCGGCCAGACTCGCAGTTCCCACAGAGACTTCAGCCACCAGACTTCCACCTCCCTTTCCTCGCCGTCCTTCCCCCTGCCCTTCCCTTGCTTTGGGGGATATTTCAGGCGTTTCAGCATCACTTGAAGAAGCTCTACTTGTTGGAAGGGTTTAACTGAGTTGTGCACCCTTGCCTCCCAAGCGAAGAAAGGGCTGAGGGCAGGAGGGAAACAAAGTCCTCAAGGATGGTGTATCAGATGCTTTTACTGGAAATGCAAACTATACTACTATGTAACACTTACTAATGTTCTAGGTACAACAAAATAAATTACCTAATGTATTCATCTATTCTCTGATGAAAACCTACTTGTTTGGACTGGCCTCATTTTCTCTTTGTCTGCAGCTCTCTGTTTGCATCCTATTTAATTTCCCCTTTCATTGAGAAACCGCACTTCCAAATGTGAGCATTGTTAGTGTGCTCTGCCTAATTAGTTACAATAATCGTTGTTGAGGGAGGCTGAATTCAGAGAAATCCAGTAAAAACGGATTTATTCTCCCCCCCCATTAGCCTTGTCTGTCAGACTGGTTTTTGTTGTTACACTGCCAACCACATCTGGTAAAATTTCCATAGCCCTAAGGCCACTGGTAGGGACAGCCGGCACGGAAAGCGTCCGGCAGCATGTGAAGGAGGATGAAGGCAGGGACAGGCTCAGTCCTTCAGCTGGAGGCAACCAGCAGAGACCTTCAGACCGAGGCTTAGTTCATGGTGTACTCCTTCCGGGGGGGATGTTATGGCATTTTATTTACAACACCTGAAGGGTTGCACCATCCACATGCTGGGAAGACACATCAACGCAGATTTTAGGTGCCTCCGGACAAAGCAGTGCCCTGTTTTGCTCGGCAGCAGGAGAGCTGCCACCGGCAGCCTGCGGTGGCACAATCTGCTCCGCCTGCTTCAGCTGGCCTGCGAGCACTGTCCAGGCTGGCTGTTTTTACAGCTGTTAACTTTCTTGTGGGGTTTATTTGCACTCATATTTTCCTTACTTGATTTCTCAATTGTTGCCCTTCCTGAAAATACTTTTTGCAGAGGTTTATACTCCGGGCTCGATGGAGCATTTTCTGTACCTACGCAACCAGTTCTCCCCATGAAGGCTACCAGGCTGGCACAGAGATGCTGACCCTGCAGGCGGACCCACCACGGATTTGTCCCCTCGAGTCCCACTGTGCAACCAAGCTGGTGGCCAGGCATCCTCCCGAAAGATGTTTTCTTGCAGAAACAGCACGCTGTCTGATACGCGACTGCACCTTTGAGCCTTTGATGCGTGATATGCAACTGTGCCCTGGATTGGACCTGGCAGATGATCCAGCTCTGGGTGGATCTGGCGCTGCTCTTCAAGAAGGCACGCTGAAGCCAGTGCCCCCTACTTCTGAGGCTTTGGACACTTGAGAAGCATCGGACTTACAGGGCAAGCCAGCAGCAGCTCTGTTGGCTGTGCAAAGGCAAGCGATACGCATGCAAGCTGTGGGTCACGTTATGAGGGCTGTTCCTAGGATTCAAGAAAGCTTTATAAATGAACCGTAGAGAAAAATGGCTGTAATTTTTCAGAACTCACTGTATATAAAGATGGCATTTACCCAGAGAAGCGCTGTTTCCACAGTATACAGAGAACTGGAATATGCTGTTAGATTGATCCCTTGTAGCTGAAAATTACCATTACATTTCAATTGCATACAGACATCTTAAATTATTAATGGTATTCCTGCCTGAGGGTAAACATTGTAGATTCACATTCTGAGATTTTTAAGAGCTCTTTGATTGCTCACAACTAGAGCTGTTAAATACAGTTATTTGCTTTATACATCTTAAATGGATCAATATCAACTGAAGAAATATCAGGGGGATAGAGAGTGAGAGTAAAGGAGTAGGAGTAAAGCGACCGCCAGTATCCCTCGGGTCTTAAGAGAGTTCTAAATCTGACCGAGATTTTGTCCCTTACTTACCTGTAACCTTGTCACCAACCAGCCCCTGAATCCTGGGTGAAATTCATGCAGTTGCACTCAGCACATATGCTTTAAGCAAAAACCAAGCTGTCACCTTTAATTGAACCTTTTCCAGCTGCTTAACTGGTCTGGGAAAAGGAACTGTAAAGCCGTTCTCCTTTTTCTGATGGGAAGCAGGTTGTCAAAGGCTACTTCAACAGAGAGCCCCATTTCTCTTTTCTCCTGAAAAACAAGACTTTGTGGACTAAAGTTTCCATGATGGAGTAGCAGGTGTTACACATGAGCAATGTAACTTCCTGCGGAGCGGTTTGGGAACTGGCCCCAGACCTGTGCGCACCATTGCCCTCACAGTCACGGGTATCCCACGGGCTATTTTCCGGAGTACCAAAAGTCTGCAGCCTATGAGCCAGGGAGGAGATGACCAAGCATCCACACACGGCCCTTGCAGCACCTGGCTCCCGGAGCCAGCCGGGATGCTGTCCTGGACAGTCCCACGAGCTCTTGGTTATCCAGAGGACTCGTCTTTACACTTCCCTCTCCGTATGGGAAGCTGTATCTCACTCCTGGATCCGAATGGCTTCTTTTTGAACAGACACACCACTAGAGACGTCGCATGGGGCTTCAATCTGCTTCTTTGTCTTCGTGCTACACCTTGGTCAGGCACCTGTGTCCAGTGCTGTTGTTCTTTCTACTCTTCTCCTCTCACCAGCTTCTTAAAGCCGGCTGTCACATAGGAAAAGTCAGGCTGAGGTGGAAGAAGCTGCTTTGCCTTCTCCTTTCCAGGTTCCCGTTTGTGCTATTCCTCCTTTTGCAGCTGTCTTGGGGTAAGGTTTCATAAGATCCCGTGAGTCAACGTAATGGCTTGCTGCTGCCAAAAGGGGACGGTTCCCACCCCAACTCCTGGCCAAAGTTACCACCACCACCACCTCTACTAGGTATGCCACGCGCCAGGCTCCTCTCTGAGCGAAAGCAGCGGGTAGGTTTTTCATTTCAGTAGGTAAATGGGCACAGGAGAGGGTCTGAAAAGGCACTAGTCGTGCAAAGGAGGCAGTGGGATGGTGTGGCCAGCAGCAGGAGAATTGGGACCGGCTCCTTTTTCTCAGCCACGGGCAGCTCTGCCAGCTCAGCTGCACATAAAGCTTCAGCCGCAAACCGCAGCTCAACTTTCTGCCTCGTGCAAGTGCTTCTCAGGTGCCACCTCTCTCCACACAGAAGGGAAGAGCCTTCAGGGTAGCACTTGAACACGCTGCGTGCTGTGCACGGAGCCAGGTGCCCGTGCTCGCAGGAGAAATTCAAGGGAGAATTTCGAGCTGTCCCTTTCGTGAGATGGTGATATTTGCTATTACAAACCCAGTCATGCAAAAAGAAAAGCTCTTCTCCAAATAAAAAGGACACATAAGTAGAGTTGTGCAGCTTTGAAAAGTACTTATCTCATGGCCAGACTCTGAAGTATGGTTCAGTTTAATTCTTATATGTAAAATAACTTTCTGTTCAGGGATCCCATTGAAAAGAGAGACCAACCCAGCTATTTTATTTTTAATCCAGGCTAAACCTATGCAGGCACTGGCATATCCTTTCTCATATGAAGAGTCATTCTCACCGAATTAAGTCATACCGTTGCTCTCTATTCCATTCAATTATGGAATGGAACATTTCTTTATGCCGCCCTGCTGCCCTCTGACTTTCCAACAATGTCAGAAAACTTCAGCACTGAAGTAATGAAGATGGTGATTTAGTACGCCCTATAGAAAAAAGAGAAAAGATTAGCCTTCTAACATTGTGGAGAGAAGTGTTGTTATATTTGATGCCTCATTTGCCACAAACAGTATCTTAATACAAGCATGTCTCGCAATATGTTAATCTTAAATCAAGCATGTAATTATTAAGACTGATGTAACACACCTAGAATCACAGCACAGTAATTAGTTTTCCTAGTGCCACTAGTTCAGAGCATTTCAAAATGAATGGTGGTATTCAGAGATGTGATACAGTATGCTCACAATTCCCAAGCAGTAAATCAGATAATTCCATCCATCCCAATGTCACCAAAGCTGTGGTCTGATAAAAGATACCCAAATGTATTTAGGATTTGAAAATGCAAGTGAATTAGTAAGATTTTTGAGTCTGAATAGATTGGACAGAGTTTCAAAGTTAGCGTTTGAACCAGATATTAAGTGGATTCTGTGGTACTTTGCAGTGTGGTCCATACACAGTGCACAAGTACAGTGTAAGGTTCAAAGATAATTGAATTAAAACCAAACCAAAACAAAACAAAACAAAAAAACCCAACAACGTTGCTTTTGATGGAATTACCTCTTCAGAAACTTCTAGGAGGTAAAATATCACACTGGCAAAGCATGATCATTTCAAATTCCCCAGGAAACAAAAGCGTAAAGGATGTTGATACTACAACATGTTTTTGAAGACTGAAAACTCAAATCTGATCCCTGAAGACGTATTTAGCTAGACTTGACATTCAGGCCCAGAAGGCTATGCCAAGTCATTTAAAAGTCCAGGACTTCATTTTTAGCCAGCCATTTCTACATTACAAATGCACAAATGCCATTCAAAGTTGACCTAGATTGACCTAGAAAGAATTACATGACACTAATATCGTAACATGAATCCATCTGCAGGAGTTGTTACACGGTTCTGATTTTGTCTAATACATCATACTTGTAAAGCTGAGGTTCAGAAGTGACAGTGTAGTAATTTGTTAGCACTAGAGTGCAAAAGTTATCTGACATAAGGCAGGAAAATCCAAAGCACCTATCAGGGCCTCAAAAATAGCTACCAAAAATCCCCCAAACCAAAGAAAAGTGCTTGAGCGCTTTGAATACATCACAGTCCATAGTGTGGATATCAAGGTCAGGAAGGTCAGGCTATTAGCCGTCATCAAATCAGAGGTATTACAAACACTTGCCAGACACGTACATGGTCCAAATCCTTCGGTGGTATAAATCAACCTGATTAGAGTCAAGGAGGTAACAAATGATCTCCTTAAATCACGAAACCCTCCCTGGCAAGTCACTCGCCATCAGAGACGTTTGCAAGGGCCATGGGCTGGCTGCCCTGACTTCTTTGCTAGGCAAAGCCTGAGCAGAGGGTGAACAGAACTTGTGGGTGAAGGCAACTGGCACACACAGGTTCAAGCAGTGGTCTTCCATGTGTATCAGGACTCCCACCTGTTGTGCCCTTTGCTTATTTATTATTTCATCGAGCATTGAACATATTCTTCTCAGCTGTGGAAAAGCAGCAGATTTTTGCCAAAGAGGGGCTGTTAGGGGAAATATTTCTCCTTTCGCTATCGCCTGATATTACTAGCTCTTACACTTGCTAGATGACTTACGAAAGCATGCATCCCTGCGCTTGACATCCTCCAACACACATGCTGAACCTTATGCACTGCTAGTTTGTCCCAAGCCATCCTGTTCAGCAGTTTGCTGTTTCTGTGAGGAACATCACCATCTCCTGGCTCACCATGAGATCACTTTATTACTAGACAAGACTCAAAATGGAGATAAAACAGGTTTATTTGATCAAAGTAAAATGTTAAGCAAGTGTAAAGTGTTAGCCCACTTAACAAGAGACTGTACCTGCCACTCATCCTGTGTTTTAGCTGTTCTCTTCTTCTCTTTAGCTGTTCTCCCTGCTTGGCACTGCTTTACTTCAAACATCTTTTTAGCAAGGAATCCATTTCTCACCTTTTTTATTCCTGTTTGCACGTGGACAATTTATGGTTGCTCTTGAAGTGCCAGAGCATGTTGCTCTACAAGTGTAGAGCACCTCCGTATTGTGCTGATGCTTAGCCATTCACTGCACCACTTTTTTGGACTATGTGAGAATACTAATGAAGTATTTTTTTAAATGTGTGCTGTTTGAGTAGGGAGTCCTTGATCTGGCAGTTTTTCCTCATCTATTTACCCCTTCTCTCAAAGAGTCAAGCAATTTGCAACTATTAGCTGACTTCCTAATATTTTACAAATCACACATACAGAAGGAGCCTCCTGGGACAGCACTTTTTGGTTTGTCTTCCCAGAGACAATGGGAACCTTTTTGTGAGCTGCATGAAAATTTGCCACTTACACACTCTAAAATGCCCGACTTTTCACACCTTTCTATTTGCACAGTTCATGTGATGCCCTCAGTATCTGCAGGGGCCACGCATGACTGTGGTAGCATGGATGTCTGGACATAGGCCGTCTCCCCCAGGTATAGACTGGGTGAAGGAGAAGTGGTTCGACCCGGCAGCGGTCGCAGAGAGGGTAGAACAACGCTGTGGAAATAATGGAGATGGTAAAGGTAAAGGGACCAAGCGTGCCACCCTGGGTGCCTGTTTAATTCAAGCGTAACTAGTATAACTACTCCGGAGTGTTAGAAAAGAGCAATTTAAAGAAGCAGTTGGAAATCGATTGTTTGAAAGGAGAACTGAAAAGAGAGCAGATGTGTTTATTAGAACAAAAAAATTGAGATCATGCTAGCACAAGTGACAAAGCCCCCCAGTGTTGTCCAAATTCAAAAGTTAATCGCGGGTGCAGGTCCCGAGGATTGGGATGGGGATGTCTGGGGAGGCCCTGATGAAAATAGTGCTGAGGAAACGGAGGAATTGGAGGGAACAGAAGCACAACCTCTTATTAAAACAGAGAGGCCCACAGGCCTGTGAGGCAGTAACCCCGGGGCCACAGCCCGTACCACCCCCTGGACGGGACCCGAGCTCGGCAAATTGCAAGCTAGGTTTTTGTGCCGACGGGAGAAACGGAAACTGAGTGTTTGTGGCGTGTCTCTTCAACGGGGGGATCGGGTACTCTGGAGTGATGGCGAGGCTGGGGGATTTGGGGGCCTCGGAGTGCTTCTGAGTGACGGGCCGGCAGGTGATCCCGTCCCGAGGGGCTTACTGGGCTGGGGGTGTGGACCCCAAAGAGCAAGGGGAGCCTGTTACTATCCGGGTAGACGGATTGCCGGAGTTAGCAGAAGGAGTAGGGAAGGCTGCTGGCGTTCAGGCAGCGTATGAGCGGGGGCAGCGCCGGTTACCGATGGCTCACCGGTGGGCCCCAGCCACCTCAGACCCCTCATGAGAGGGCCACCGGACACTTTAAGAATACACGTTCCGTCTCTCAGAGAAGGGCTCCAGAGGCCACACGAACACAAGCGGCAAACCAGGATCACAGAACACAACGAGCAAACCCCTCAGAATCCGCCCGCGCACGTCCCGACTTGGGCGGAGGCGTGACAGCGGGCAGCCACCCGGGCGAGACGGGCCGGACTGCTGCGGGCGGCGGCGCCGGCGGGAACGGGAGAGCCCGGCAGGTCTGCCGAAACCCCCGCCCCGGACGGCCTGCCCGCAGGGAGCCGGCGCCTTCCCGGCACAGCCCGGAGCGAGCCCACGGCCCCGGAGGGAACGGCCTTCGGCGACGGGCGGCAGCGCGGGAGCCCTGACGCTGCCCCGGCGGCCCACCGGCCGCATCCGCACACCCGCGGAATTGCTAGAGGGGAAAACCGGAGGTCGGGGGGAAACACCGGCAACCGCCCTCCGCCACAGCAGGGCAGACACCGTTACCCCTTAACTGTGTCCCTGCCAGGGGAACTGAACCAGTTGAAAAACAGAGGCCCGGTCTGGGGTTTGGGCGCCCGCTCGCATGGTGAATTCCTGTCAGGGGTCCGCTCACAGAGAGCCTTGGGTACACATCCCCGTGGGTCTGAAGTGAGGAAGTCTGGAGTTCTTAATCGATACAGGGGCCCAAATTAGTCTTCTAAATAAGCAACAAGCCGATGAGCTAGGAATTAAACTATTGAGAAAGATTATAAACATAACAGCGGTGCCGGGCTCAAAAAATGTCCTGTAGCTCAAACTCAACTTTGGCTACCTGGGGAAAAGCGGGTGATGGCCGTGGAGGTGGCTCTGAGCCTTGTAAGGGAAATATATTAGGATTTGATGTATTAGCGGGAAAACGGTGGTATTTGCCTAATGGCAAGGTGTGGGGTTTCAGAAGCAGAGGAGCAGAGGCCGACCATGTTAGGACCCTGCAGCTTGCTTTCACGCTGCCACAATCTGGAGTAACCCGTGTCCCCCAATATCCGCTACCAACCGCAGCTGAACGGGGCATTTCAGAGGTAATTCGCGACCTCAAGAAGACACAGATCGTAAGTCGCACACACTCCCCCTATAACTCTCCAGTCTGGCCAGGCCATAAGCCGGGTGGGCGATGGTGTTTAACGATCGACTACAGGAGGTTATACAGCAATACCCCAGCACTAACCGTTGCCGTCCCGAGCATGACTTCAGTAGGGACAGCAATACAGGCAGCTGCCTGCCCGTGGATGGCCACCCTAGGTGTTAAGGTTATGTTTTTTATGATTCCCCTAAGGGAGGAGGATAAGCCCCAGTTTGCTTTTACTTGGGAAGGGACCCAATACACCTTTAATCGACTCCCACAAGGACACAAACACTCCTCTACTATTGCCCACAAGGCCTTGGCCAAACTCCCCAGCACTGTGGAAGTGCTGCCAGGCGTCCGCGTATATCAGTACATAGACGATACCCTAGTTGGTGGAGATAAAGACCAGGTGGAGAAAGTGGCCAAAGCCATCTGGAACCTGTTGACTAAGAATGGGCTAGATATCCCGCCTTCCAAATGCCGGGGCCCCGGACAAGAAGTTAAATTCCTGGGAGCTTGGTGGATAGCTGGAGCAATTGCGGTGCCTGACGATACCCTGTTGGCTATTAAGGGGCAAACTCCAGGCAATAAGACAGAATTGCAGCAATTGTTAGGTACATTGGGCTATTGGAGAAAACATATCCCGGCGTTTTTGGTGATTGCTCGCCCTTTATATGACTTGCTCTGAAAGAATAAGGAATGGAATGGAATACAGAGGCCCTTAATGTCCTAAAGGATGGACTTAAGACCTATCAGAGGCTAGGCCCACTACACCCACAAGACCCATTGAGGGTAGAATAGGGCTTTGCAGAACACACTTCCTATTGCAGTATATTCCAAAAGGAACTGAGGGTTCCTTTATTATTCGACCTTTATTCTCTTCTACCTCATTCAAGGAAGCTGAACAACGGTACTCAGAGTGGGAGATGGGACTCCTCTCACTTACCAGGGCAGTTAAGGAAGCAGAGAGGTTGCATACTTTGCAAGATATTGTAGTACAAGGCCCTTTTCCTCTGCTAAATTTGATCCTCAAGGGATCACCCCCTCCTGAGAGCGTGGCCCAGGAGGCCACAATACGGAAGTGGTATGCCTATCTAGAGAGAGTTAGTCAGTTACTGCTGTTAAGAGAGAGCCCGGTCAAAGCCTCTACGCCCCAACAACCTGTGAACCTGGACGTGGTTTTTCTAGGCCAACCCTATAAACCTTCCCCGATCAAAGAGGTGCCTGAACTGACTGCAGGCTCAGACACAGGAGAAATGTGGTTCACAGATGCATCTGCCCGCTGAGTGGGGTCCAGGTGGCAATATAAAGCAGTGGCATTGGAAATTGGTACTGGGAAAACGATTACAGAGGAGGGGGAAGGTAGTGCACGGGTAGGGGAGTCACACACCCTCCTGCTGGCAGCAGAGAATGGCGCCGCCGTAATTTACACTGATTCCTGTGCAACCTATAAGGGTGCCACAGAATGGATACACCAGTGCGAATCCAATCGGTGGGAAGTACGCCGCACAAAAGTCTGGAGAGCTGGAGACTGGCAGCGATTGTTAGAAATAGGCAGATCCCAACCCCTAAGGGTGGGATGGGTAAAAGGCCATGCAAGAAATGGAACCCCTGCCGCAAAATGGAATCCGCTAGATCACCTAGCCCAAATTAAGGTAGTAGATAGCGAAAAGGAAGATTGGTTGGCTGAGTGGCTCCACATTAAGCAAGGCCACTCAGGGAAAGCAGATCTCTATTACGAATGCCGATCCAGAGGTTGGCCAGTGGCCATGAGAATATGTGAAGCAGTCCTTACGGCTCGTCCACAATGCCAATTAAGGCTCAAGGCTGATTACCCGAATCAGGCTCCAGCCCGGCATATCAGACAAGGCAAGGCTCTTTGGAGCACCTGGCAGATTGACTATGTTGGACCCTTGAGGCCATCCCATGGGAATAAATATATCTTGGTAGGAGTAGAGGTGGTGTCGGGACTGACTATGGCTACAGCTGTTAGCACTGCCACCGGAGATCAGATGGTCCAAGCACTGAGAAAGTGGTTTAGTATTTTACCCACTCCCGAGTGCATTCAAAGTGATAATGGGTTGCATTTTACAGCCACAGTGGTGCAAGACTGGGCTCGAGCGGAAGGCATCAAATGGGTTTTCCATACACCATATTATCCTCAGGCTAATGGTATAGTTGAACGGACCAATGGTTTGATTATGAGACATGCTGATGTCGCACACCACAACTGGGACATACAATCACCACAGACGATCTTTATTGTTAACAGCTGCTGGGGAACTTATGGAAACCCCCAAAATTGAGTGTTTTGTCCTATGGGAACATTAATGGGTAACGACCCTGTACAGGATGATGTAAGGGACCAGTTCCCACTGCGGACATATGTAGGCCAACCTGTTATGGTAAAATTGCCTCCCATTGGTATTGTACCCATGACCCTGGCAAAACCCAGAGGCTTATATGCCTGGGAAGCTCTGGACAGGAGCAGAAAAACCCACCGGATTAGTGCTTGGTGGATAATCCCTGACTTCTAACCCTGAAGCCTGCTTTCAAGCCCGAGGCCCAGCTCTGTGTTTTCTTACAGGACCATGGAAAAGCAGACTGCCTCGATGCTCATACTGGCAATGGTGACAGTGACCAATGGAAACAACCAGGACCCGGATGGCAATGTGGTAGCAAAAATGATAGTGGGATTTGCCCGAATGATGAACTTAACCTCTGTAACGGTCTGCCTGCCCACACCCAAGTCGGCAGAAGACCCTTTACCAATTTTGTGCAGGACATTATGATATCGCTATCCCTCGAGCTCACATGGGAGCAATATAATAATTATAGTTGGAGATTTAGGGAGATCAAGGGAAGAGGCTATACTTACATTGTCTACAGCTGGTGACCGGGCGTGCTAAATGCTAGTTCAGTATGGGATGCCAGATGTGATTATATTCTTCAAGCTACCCATGAGGCCACAGGGTGGAGCTGGAATGGCACTACACCATGCCCCAAAATTCCATGGGGAACTACCAAATATAGTGCCTGCTGGAGCACTGATGACCATTCCCTACAATATACAAAACCATTAAATGCCTCACGGTGCATCACATACCCTGAAAAGGATAATAATGAATGTCCCAGCGTGTGTAATTGAAATTTGTGGGACTGCCCCCTCAACTGCCCATGGGCCAGATACACTCATGTGCCCAGCTGTACAGGGAAAAGTAGGGAAATCTCCAGTCTGGAACTGTCAGACAGAAATCGGGTGCAAGGATATAGATAAAATGTCATTGTTATGGCTATATCCTCCTGCTCAGGAACCTTTAATACAGGGCTGCCTGCGTAGCAATACCAGTTACTTACGGCCCTCAGCCCTAGACTGTAGTAAGAAAGATTACTGTCGTCCCCTTACTACCATGCCAGGTTCACGCCAAACATCCTTTGTCACTGCACCTCCCAGCTTAGCGTGGGAATGTTCTGATGGCCGCCTATATTCCCGATTATACCCAACCATCCTGGGACTAGCCCGCACATTAGCCGTGCTCTCTCTCTGTCCCATTTATGGGGAAGGATCCGTGCCACACAAGTGGTGGGATCGTAGCCCAAGAGACTTGCAGGGGGAATGGCGAGGAGCCTCAGCATGAGTAGGATGGTGGCTGGAATCAATTTTCAGGATGGGAGTTGCTCTGGTGCGGAACCGGCAAGCTATTCTGGAACTGGGCCTGCAGCTGTCAGCCTTGGCCGATGCCTTGTCTGGTAGTTTGGGCCTATTAGATAATCAATTACAACATACCACTAGAATGACTGTTCAAAACCAAGCCGCATTAGATCTGATGCTGTTAAAGGAGAAAGGCGTATGTGGAGTCCTCAACCTACTGGCGGATGAGTGCTGTGTCCACATCCCGAACGTGTCAGTACCCCTTCAAGACCAGATCAACAAAATGAAGAGTAGCAAAGGACTCAGAAGCAATTGTTGCTGCACTAGGGACTAATTGGTTGGGGAAAGTGTTCGGTATGCTTGCGTTTTCTTTGTCAGGATGGCTAACCAGTCTTCTCCAGTCTCTGATAATGGTTGTAGTTGGGATCATTGTGATTTGTATTGTTGTAAGTTAAGCACGCAATAACAAAATCTGTGTTAACCATGGACTATACTCCCTCAAAATCTGTTCACGTAATTGATGTTCCTTTAGACTCTGTTCATATAATTGATGTTCCAGTACAGCCTTGAACAATTGAGAAACGACGATTAACAGTGAGCATCGAGCTCACCCAGACTGCGCTCCCTTTTAACTTTGGAGGCAAGAGGTGACTGTACCACCACTCCAAGGAAATCAGTCGAATCGTGACTGTGGTCATGGGGTGGATTGTGTGGCAGGTGCACCCGCCCCAGTAAAAGACCGGGGGCATTAAGACTGCTGCGTCCTTACTTTTCACGCCCTTACATTCGCACCTTTACAGGGACGCGTGCTGACCAACACGTACACACCTTGGGCGAGGAGTAGACGTTGAGGCCCTCAGGCAATCAGAATTGACCACAGGTCAGATTCCTCGGAGCAGCAGGTCTGCAGTCAGGAACTCTCCCCTGGGGTCAGGACACTGCCCAAGGAAGCTCCTCGAGGTTGAGAGCCCTCATCTCATGGGTGAGTGATTGCACGCATTTTGGATCCTCATTTCTCAGGCCGGCTATGGAGTATTAATTCCTTTGTACATTATCCTGAACCTGTGATTTACTGATGCTGTCAGAGTGCTTAATGACTGATAAGCCTTGTTTCTAGTTAGTTTTCTGCTAAACAATTTTGGTTCAAATAAAGTTTATTTTGTTTATCACCTGCCCAATTTGACTTGGTGCACATACCTCTGTGACATGTGAGCAGCATGAAAATTTGCCACTCATATACTCTAAAATGCCCGACTTTTGACATGTTTCTACTTGCACAGTTCATGTGATGCCTTCAGTATCTGCAGGGGCTGCACATGACTGTGATAGTATGGATATCTGACCTGACAGGCTCAGTGCCAGGGGATTGTCTCGCAGAGCATCAGTGTTTAAGTTTCGTGAGAGAAGCATGCTTTAGGAGGAAGTGGAAAAACTAATAAAGTCACCATCGCAATGAGCCTCATTGTTTCTTTTCAACTTTTTTGTCACCAGCCCAGTCTTGATCTCCCTTCGCAATTTTTTCAGGTTTCTCCTTCTGAAATTGGTGCAATAATAGGCTAGCAAAGGCCTAAGTGGTGAGTTGTATTCCTCCGGCCCTGACCTTTAAAATTCAATGCTAACATAATTTGAGGATAGTAAACAAAAAAAGTAAAACTATTTTTATTTAAAGGGATTTTTGTCCCTCTTGCACAGTAATCATTCCTGCTAAAGTGATAAAAATTGAAGGAGCTGCAGATCTCTGTCTCATATTGAATACTCAGTTCAGAGTCGAGTTCTGCAGCCCTTAGATTAGGCTGCAGGAGAAGCAACAGGCAAAACAAGAAAGGAGAGGATGATCTGGTCTGTCTGTGCTGTGAAGGGCACAGGGCTAACAGCAGTTTCCTTGTTCTCTCGGTAGCTTCATCCAAGTGGAGAGTAGCTCAAGAAATCCCTCATGCTTCAGGTGCTCCCCTTATCACTGGGCATACGAGACCAGTGATGGACCACGGCTGTGTTTGCTGGATCACTGCTGCATGCCAGCCAGATCCAGGCGCAAACAGTATGTGATCTGTATAGGATGGGGATGCTATATTTGCTCTGGGCTGGAAACACTTGGAACTCCTGCCTAATGAAGAGCTGGTCTCCATGCCCTGTGCTGAGTGAAAAGCTGGAGGAACAGGACCATTTGCCTCTGTGTCCAGCACACATACTGCATGAAGAAGCAAGTGTTCCTTCCTTTATTCCGACTTCCCAGGGGACATACGAGGGAGGTGGGCTTGCAGGAGAGTCCAGTTAATGGTGACGTGCTTCTTCATGTTTAACCCTGTCTTGGACCAGGCTGTTCTTGGACTGATGACACTGTGAAGTTGTGCCAGACACTTCTCAGGGGTCCTCTCCCAGGTCCCTGTCTCAGCTCTCTCACGTGCCTTTCTTAGGCCACTGCTGGTGCGAGGATGTGGGGGCTGACTGATCTTGCATGTGCACAAGTAGGAGCTTCTGCAGCACGTCTGCGCTTAGAGTGTGTGCAGTGCTGCCTTGGAGCCAATGCACTGGTGCTCCCTCGGGTGCCCTCTTTGGGGTTTCGCAGCAGAAAGGTGTCCGGGCCACTGCTGGTTAGGGTTATGAGGGCTAACAGCAGAGCGGTCTTTTTGCTCTAACAAGCCCGTCTCCCAGCCCAGAGGGATGACATCAGCTCCCGTGTTTCCAACTTTCCTTTTCTCTTGTCTTCCCCAGTCCTCCTGCTTTGCACTGCTCGTGAAGAGGAACTACCTGGCAGGATGGTGACCCACAGGGTGATAACCGCATGGTTGCAGCATGTGTTAGTGAGCAGCTAACTGCCATCTGCTTTGGGCTGTTTCGGAGCTTTTCTAGGTGAGTTATCTGGACGGCTTTCAGTTAAAACCTGCAGCTTCCCCCTGTTAAGATGATATGTCTCCTCATATGTAAAACCATTTCTCAAATGTTACAGTAAAAGGCACACAAGTGACACATTTACACCAGGTCCATCTTCATTTCAGGTAGGTTATGGAGAAAGGCTGGGTTTGTTCCAGGCAGAAGCTACCCTCTTGCTTCCCTAATGAAGCCGTATGCTTCAGTCGCCTGTGGAGAGGCATGCAGTGAGACTCCCTGTGGTGCTTTCCAGTACAGAACTGGGCAGCCCAGAGTCTCCACAAAGCAGTATGAACGGTCCTCCTCCCTCTTGGGGGATGAGACCTTTTTTCCTTGCAGACCCAGTGAGCAGGCACCCTCGCTTTCCCCGCAAGGCGTAATAGTATGACAGCACACCCTGCAGCTTACTGAGGTACAGCTTTCTAAAGGAGGTTTTGTCCTAAGGTGTTAATGTGCAAAGCCCAAAGCGAAATTGCCAGCTCTCCTCTTACTAGGGCTGCACAGATGTAATGCCACTTCTCATCTATCCTGGTGAAAGCACTAAATATTTAGTGTACTAAATATTTGGTTAGAGCCTTCATTATTTGAAAAAGGCTGGTTGCATGTGGTTTCCTAATAACTGGTGTAGGTTTATACTGTGGGCATCTTCTGATGAAGACTGGCCATCTTCTACCAGTGCAGACCAGTGGACAGTGCTGCTCTTAAGTTCTTCTCCTAGGTTGCATTCATTAACCACGAGAGAGATTTTAAAGAGTACTGATGTTTCCATGAAGGAGGTTTTGCCCATGTTGCAGTGCAGTCAAACCATCACACTGGTAAGGAAATGCAAGGCAAGACTGCTCCGAGCAGTGTGGTCACACAAAGTGCACTGCAGAGCAACATCTGACCGGGAGCACTCCTGTAGGAAACCAACCACTTCTGCTGGATGTGGGCAGCAGCACCTCTTTTTTCCAAGTATGTAGAAACCCATATTCTCCACAGATGCTGCAGAGCAGTTTGTGATAGACCACTTCTTACTTTATTAACAATTCCAACAGCAATTAAAAAAAAAAAAGTGCTAAAATAAACTAGACCCAATCCCCATTCCCTGTACCATTCCCAGCAGCTAGCTTAATGGTGCAGTTTTTCTACCTGAAGTATACACATGAAACAGATGCTGCAGTGTCCTGAGCTGTAGGATGCCCGTGTGTACAGAGGGTATATCATGGAGGGAGACTCAAGCCTATCACCCCTAACAAGCGCTGTAGGCTACTCTTTAAAGTCCTTCCAAAGTATCTGTCCTCTGGTCTGATGAGCATTAAATAAATAGGAGCACCTTCCACCGCAGAGAACAGTCCCATAGAAATATTCAAAGTTGTAACTGCTGATATGTAATGGCAAAGCAGCTGTTGTGGCTTTCACTTCAATTTTAGCTGTGCAGGCAGCCCAGCAAGGAAAACTGTTCCCCTGAAGCTGCAGTGGAAGCAGGCTAGGGGCAATTTAATCGAAAGGCCAGGGGAAAGCTGAGAGGCAGGGAAAAGTGCGGAGGTTATGGTGGTGTGGCTTCAGGGGTTGAAGATATTAAAAATTCTGTATCATCCCAAAGAGGGAATGGGGAGAAGAAAGGACAGAAGTTGATGAAATTCAGCAAAGAAATGGGCAAAGAACAGTTACAATTGTTGGAGTCCTGTTTTAGCAGGGCTTTACGAAATAGGGACTAAGGGGAAAGGAAGGGTGCAGAACTGGAGCGATCCTGGTGAGGACAGGGCAGGCACTTTGGGTGCTGGGCGGGAGGGGGGATGTCATCAATGGGTGCTGTAGTACTCCAAATGCTGCTGCAGAAGGCGTGTGAGCCACCATTGGGGCTCGGTCAGTAGTCATTCAGGGTACAAAGTATTTAGGAACAACTCAGCAAGAACTCACTCCAGCTGGGAAATGGTGCTGGAAGTGTCAGGAAATATCCTAGGGTGAACCTGGGTGGGGGCGTCTTCAGCTGGCAGTGGGGAATCTTACGGATAATGGTGCCATATCTAAGCTGCAAGAGTTACAGTATTGTGGCTTTGCTAGCAGCCATCCGTCCAAGATGGCGATAGGGACTTGGAAAAGCTAAGGGAGATTAGAGAGGCTGGGAGGATGGAAAACACAATATATTTCAGTGCTCCCCATGCAGAGAGGGAACCATCACGATGGAGCATGGTGCAGAGACTGAATTGTTAGACAACTTCTGTGCATGCACGGCCAGCCACAGCAAGTCACCAGAAAACTCAGAAGATGCAGTTCTCGTTCTAATCTTGAATGGCACACTAGGCCGGGATCATACTCAATTTAAACATCCTTACAGAAATGGAAAGGTAAAAAAAAAAGTCCATTACAACAGTGTTTAATTTCAAGGTAACAAATAATGTAAATGTGAGAAAGCTTGTTAAAAGGCACAGCCAAAAGTACCTAGTGGGACTGAGATGCCTTATGGACACTGCATCAGAGGATAAAAGGAAAAATATATTTTAAAAGACTCTAAAAAGAAGGCAAAAAAGCTACACTTCCATGTTTTTAAACAGTAAAGAGCACTACTAGAAGTTAAGTAAATAAATAAATTCCTTCAGAAAATGGAAGACATCTCCCAATAAGGGTGATACAAAAAAGGATAAGCTCTGGCAGACTAAATGGAAACCCACGGCATGACAAGCCTAAAAAAATTCCTCAGAATTAGAGGGAAAAAAACCCTATAGAGACCCCTGGGGGAGTTCAGACCCTTTCTTTGCAGGTGGCAAGCCCATGGATCTGTCTCAGATTAATGTGCCAGTAGAAGAAAATCTAGACCAAACTGATAGCTGAGGCTCTGGCAGGGAAAGTCGAGGACTGGAGCGGTGGAGGTGCCAGATGCCTGCGGCATGTCACCTGCTGGTGAGGTGAGGCCTCATTGCGCAGGGACGGAGTTGGCTGATGTGGTACCTCCTTTTAAAATGGCCAGTCCGGAGACCACAGAGGTGACTTGACTTTCTGGAGGACAGTCTGGTTGTCAGGCTAATGAGAGACAGAAGTAGGAGACACATGGATGAACAGGACATATAGGAAAGAATCAATGTGGATATTGTAGGGGGAGTAATCCTGTTTCATCAGGTGTATTTAATGAAGCCAGTTCCTTCAAAGCTTCTTCAGAAGGCCCTTTATCCAAGATGTCTGAAGAAATGAGGATACAGGAAAGTCTTAAGAGCAGCTTTAAAAATAAGGAGTAAAAGTAGGGATAAGTAAGTAGCTCGAAGGAGAATATGGGTGAAGTCTGAGAGAAATTTATGTTGTGACCTGCATTATTCAAAATACTTCTAAGTGAGGTATGAAGAAAAGCATCCATCGTGAGGTGAGAGGGTTTGTTGGTCAAACAAAATTATCCAGAGTTATCTGAACTGAAACCAGCTGCAGAGAGTTGCAGAAGGATCTCATGGTACCGATTAGCTGGAAATAAAGTCAGAGATGAAAGTTGGTGTTACTATGTTCAGGGTAATTCATGTAGGGAAAACAATCTTAACTATATACATATACGTAATGATGGGCTCTCCATTTCCTCTAACCACATAAGAAAGATCTGGTAGTGCTTGTGAACAGTTCTTTGAGAACATCAGTTCAGTGTTAAGTAGTAAAGAGACTCTTGGTAATTACTAGGGAAAGAAGGGAGCACAAAACAGGGTGCATCAGTACACTATAAATTTATGATGCGTCCTCTTTTCATATACTGTCATCTCATCTCAAAAGGTTATAGTCAAAATGAAAAAGAGGTACAGAGAATAACTAGAATTTGCTGTATAGATCCACTTCATAAAAAGTACTGAACAAAATATGATTCCTCTGCTTGGAAAATAGATGATTGAGGAGAAATATGATATAGCTCTATAAAATTGTGTGCTGCATAAGAAAATTTATTCACTGTTTCTCACAGAACCAGGGGTCACCAAATGAAACAGTCAGAGACAGCAAACAAAAAGAAGTACTTTTTCACACGGTGTATATTGAATTTGTGGAGCTCATTGGCGAAGGATGTTGTAGAAGTTGAAATTATAAACAGGTTCAAAAATAATAAAACAAACTAATGGAGGGGAGGCAGTCAAGGGCTATGGAAAACTAGTGTGCAGATACACGCTCTGGCTGGGGCAGCGAGCTGGGCAGGAGCCGGCAGCAAGCCCTGGCAGCAGAGCTGGCCAGCAGCATCCGGGGCTGCATCAGCAGGAGCACTGCCAGGAGCTCGGGCAGGGGTTGTCCCCTCTGCCCAGCACTCACTGTTAGACCTCATCTGGGTAACGTGGCCAGTTGGTGCCCCCCAATGCAGGAAAGACGCCGATAACCTGGAGTGAGTTCAACCTGAAATGCTGGGGGCCGGAACGTTGCCCCATGAGCAGAGGCCGGGGCAGCGGGGCTTGTCCAGCCTGGGGCAGAGATGGCTTCGGGGGCACCTCACAGCCACCCCAGTGCCTACGGGGAGGGGATGGGGAGGGGGCAGCCGGGCCCTTCACAGCCACGCGTGGCAGGGCAACAAGGTACGGCAGGCAGGAACTGAAACGAGAGGGGTTCAGACTGGGTATTGAAACCTTTCCCCGTGAGGACAGGCAGGTCAGGGGACAGGCAGCGGGACAGGCTGCCCAGGGAGGTCGGGCAGGCTCCGTCCTTGGGGGCTTTCAAGACTCATCTGGGCAAAGCCCTGGGCAACCTGGTCTGACCTCACTGCTGGCCCTGCTTGGAGCAGGGCTGCACGAGGGACCTCCTGAGGTCCCCTCCAGCCTGAATTTCCCAGTGATCCCATCCTCTGATCCTCTGATCCTAATTCCTTTAGGTAGAAATTGTCAGAGGTCAGAAAGCTGTATTGGGGAAAATACAATATTGGATAAGATTGTCCCTGAGTCAGACTCAATGCATCTGTTTTTTTTTTTTCCTGTGTTCTTACAAAGAAATAAATGTAGACAGTAAAAAAAAGTAAATTTAATGAAAAATGGGATTCTGGAGCACAATTCCATGAGCAGAAGCCCTGAAGCCTGAGAGTGACCTGAGCCTTGTGACAAAATGAAACTGTAACTGCACTTGACTCACAGCTACCCTACGGAGCTATTGCAAGGAAGAGAAAGTAGTTTAAGGCATCCACTCTGTCATGTGCATCCTCAGCTGGTTCCTTTCTCAAGTTCCTATTACACGGCCAATCAATCACAGCTGCCCCGTGGCTGCAGAGGTGTCAATGAAAGCCTTCAGCACCCTGCACGGTCCTGAATGTAGTCAGTGATATGCAAGACAGAAAAAAAACAAGCTCAGACCTATGCTCCTAGGCTGAGTTTGTAGGGTTTGCAGCTTGGAAGACCTAGCACAGACATTTTCCCGAGTGACCTGAGCTACTGGATCTGTAACGCAGCAAGCACAGATCTGGCAAGGCCATTTTTCACCTGTTTTCAGCCTAGGACCATATTTTGGTACTGACTGAATTCCCGAAAGAGGCTGCAGGTGGCAACTGCAGTGAAAGAGTCATTTTGAAGTCCCATGGTGACATTTCATAGAGGTCCACAGCGCTGGGAGCGGGCCGGTGGCTCCCAGCCTGGGGGCAGGCTGCAGCACACCTTCTGGCGCAGAGCGGCTGCTATGTGGACTGCGTGTTGGGAAGGGTGTGAGAGACATTCCCAACTCTTGATTACAGAGAAGTCTCTATGGCACTCAGCGATGCCCCTCTTTTTTTCTTCTTCTGGTATAAGAAGGACAAACAATCTCCTCCATCAAGTACTAGCCCGATGCTGGTGAGCAGTGTTGTTTTGCTGATGTGGTAGGGCTCTCTGAGATGGTTCTGCTTTCGTCAGCCATTTCAGGATGATGCATATTCGCTTTTACCCCCAGGCAGCTTTTAGGCACAACTGTGCTTTCACATGCAGAGAGGAAAACCTTGGTGACATTGCACCTGAAATCTAGACCTAGTGCTGCCATCGGTTATATCTTAGTCAATGCCTTGTTCCACTTTGTGTAAGAGCTGAGGAACAAGCTTAAAGCATCTTATTTTTCTATCCCTACACAGCGATGCCTGACTCCCTAGGGCAAAACATTACACTTTCAAGTTAATTGGTATAGATGTTTCCAAAGTTTGGTACTACAAATCAAGCAAGAAATTCATTTCAGAGCGCAGGAGCCCCATACTTTCTCTCCCTCTCAAGTCAATTCCAAATGCTCCGCTCTACAAGTTTCTCTGCTTTTCAATTACAGTTCTCCCATGGTAGTAAATAAATTTGTTTCAAGCACACACGTTTCTCTTCTTTTCAATTACAGTACCTTCTCAAGTAATTTAATTTCTTTTGAGTCTTCAATTCACATCCAACTTTCTCTCCAACAAATGTATACATCAGGTAGCAGAAATACATCCCAGGCTCTGTCTTTATATTGAGGTTTTAGAAGGTGGGTTTTGTCTCCATTACCTCTGAATTGACTAAAACCTCTTCACAGGTTCAGCAAGAGGGACACAGACCAAATAACACACGTGAAAGCTGTGCAAGCGGGCTTTCGTTTGGGCCATCTCCTTTGGTTCCAGCAGCTGGCCTAATCCAGCCACAGGAGTGATGGGAGTGATGAGTGCCTGAGCTCCAGCCTTATTTAGATAGAAATGCATTCATTTAAATTTGCAGCAATAGCTGATGTGATAGTGAAACCCTATGAAGGCTCCATCATTAGCTGTTGCAGGCTGGTATTTATCTCCCTGTCACCTTCACAGAGTATTAGAAGACGTGCAGAAGGACAGGACTTCAGATGCACGTGAGGGATGGATGGAGGGCTGAAGGAACTGGAGGTCAAGGACTGCCTCAGGGTTAAGGCTGGGATGATCTGTACAGCCTCTGGTTGCTCTAGGACCCACCAGAGACGTACCATGAAAGACTGGAGGGCAAAGCAATCTGCCAGTACATGTACTCTGTCACTCCTGCAAATAAATGCAGGACTGAGGTGACCATTTGGATACCTTCCAAGTGTGCAATACTAAATATTCAAAAAGTGAAATGGGGGGAAAAATGCACATAAATTCATTACAATAGGGGCTGACCTAACCTGCCCACATAACAATAAGGGCTTCAGACAGCGAGGTGATGTGTGGTCCTCAGCATAGCAAAGAGATGCACGGTTGGACTCTGGCAGATGTGTAAATTCAGCTAGTTGTGTTAGGAGCTGGCTGAACAGGCAAAAATATTTCTCTGATGCTTTGCTACAGCCACCTGTCAGAGGATGGGTAGAGCAGTCAGTAATCCACGGAGGTCCCCGAGGAGCTTTCTTCTGCCTTTGTTCCTTTAATCACAGCAGCGAGAAAAGATGATTCAGCCTTTCATGAGCGCCGTATAAGGGTTATGAAAGTGAGAGAGACTTCCTCAGCCAGCTGTCCCGAGCTGGTATCATCTGATCTCTCCAGCTTGCACCTGGGGACCGAGGTGCTGCGGTGTGTTTGCCGTCCCTGCCCAGCCCCAAGCCCCGGGCAGATCGCTGAGTGTGCAGGCTCTCTCCTCTCGCACGGCGCTACGCAGATGGACTTCAGCGCCCGTGATGGAGAGCCATTGCCGATTCCTGATGGCTGTGGGAAATAGATGTTCACACTTGCTCTCATTTTGGACACTACAATAGAAAGCACATTGCTATCTTCAGTCTCCTCAGCTAATTGTGGTTCATTTCTCTCTGGATTTGGCTTTTATGTGCACCCCAACTGATACCCGCTGTTTTTATTTTGATGAGATTCTGCCTTTTTCTTTTTTTTTTTTCTCCCCATTTCACTGTAGTTGCAGTTCATTCAGTAGCTCCCTAATTCGATAGTTCTGTTCCAGGATCTGTCACAGTACTCGGTCTGTCTCTTTGCCGATACAGTACTATTTCTTTCCTTACAAAGACTTGTTTTCCTAACGTCCAAATTGTGCAGAGAGGCCCATTTGTTCCCATAGTCCATGTGCTCTAAAGCATAGCAAATTACTATTTAGAAAAAGCACTCTGTAGTCCCCTGTGCCAGCCAAAACGCACTCCTTGGCATGATGCCGTTCGCATTTACAGTACAAAGTAGTCCCAGGGCGAAGGTTCTCAAGAGGGCACCAGAGCTGATGGGCACAGTGGAAATGTAGGTGCAACCAGAGACCAACTCAACCAGTACGCTCAACATGCAGTATTCTGCAAGACAAAAACTTCCCACATTTTAAATGCTACACAAGGCACATGCTGAGCTCCCCTTCCCGCCATCTGCGATGATTAAAATCCTCCAAAGATTCCTAAGTACACCAAAACCCACCTCTAGCCATTTGGAGCGGGCAAGGCGTTGTGTGGGAGTGCACAGACCTTTCTGCTCAAGCTAAGTGTTTGCTGGGGCCTCATTAAATGCCTTCCCCACTTTACTTTTGTCCTTTCCCATTTTTCTTCTGTGTCAAACATCCGTTCTCGCAACCCTCTCCCAATTTACTCCCCTCACCACTTGAGGAGGCACTTTGCTTTCACTGTACCAGCACAGATCCCTGAAAGCCTCGGTAGTGGAAACTACAGGAGTGACTGGAGCTTGCTTCTGACCTGCTACAAAAAAACTCACCTACTCTCCCCTGGCAGCCCCTTCGCAGCCCAAGGAAGGGCTGGGGTACGTCTCCTTTTTGCCACAGGCGCCTGCGAAGAAGCAGCTGTGCTGCATCTTGCTAGGAAGAGCCACACGGCTCTGCTAGCCTTTGGGCTCAGGCACTGCGAAGGGACTGTGGGATACTGGACTTCTCCGTACTTGTTGGTGCCGAACGCAGAGGTCGCCGTGAATCGGTAGGGAGTAGCGGGGTTAGCCTTGGGCAACGTGCTCGTCTTGCACCGATAAGCACCGGATAGCAACACACTTATCTTACATGACCATTTACGGCCTAACACTCTGAGCGTTAATCAACTGAGCTAATTAACTGAGTGACCTCTGGGGTGAAGCGAAGGTCTCACAGCCTGATGTTGCTTCAGTAAAGACGGAAAGACCGCCCGCACATCTGTACCGAATTCCCCACCCCGTGCTGACTCATCGGGTCGCACCGACCCTCCAGAATTGACAACCCTTGTGTAGGACCAATCGACACACAATAATTGACTTAGTCCCACCTCGCCAAGAATATAAATCTGGAATTTAGAAGCCTCTGTTTTGAGGACGGGAATTCCAACTATTCGGACGGGTCGATGAGCCTGGACGTCTCTCCTCCCCAAGCAGGGACACCTCTTTGGTAAGATTTGTGTCTCCAACTACGTCAGATGTTCCCCGGGAAAATAACCCGAGCTTGATTTTTGCAGTAAGTGTATTTATCAATGGCAATTCCGAACTTATTACATCTGTCGCCTTAATAAATTATCTATTTCTTCAACTTCGTGAAGCTGTTTCAGTGAAAGTCCTTGAGAGGGCTCTGGCAGGCAAACGTTGACTCTGATGGGTGGCTACATATACAATCCTTAGAAAATAAACCGTTGACCAAGTCTGAGACTAAGACTGGACCTAGCCGCACCTAGACTCCTCTCTGAGAAGGAGTTTAAAAAGCAAGGGGGTCCTGTCTGAACCTCGTGACTCAACGGGAGGGTCCCCCCCCAGCCACTCCTCAGACTCCTATTCATAATGCGACAGGGACAGAGGGACAAGTAGCTGCTGAAAGGGTTCTTTCGATGTCTTAGCTGGCTATCCTCTCTGTCAGTCCTGTTTGATCCTGTTAACCCTTTTCAGGTGGGAAATGGGATGTGGAGTCTGCTTCTTGCTCCAGAGCCTTCCTGTGGGGTTTGGGCTCCCACAAAGTGAACATCCAGCCCTCACTGGACTGAGACCTCCTCCTGCGAGCCCTGCTCCTCCATAGCTGCACAATTTGGGTTTTGTTTCCTAAGTATTGTTTTTCCTTGTTGCTTTGGGGTGGTTTTTTTTCTGTTTGGTTTTCCCCTGCCCTGTTTTTTTTTCTCTTTTTTTTTGTCTGGTTTTTTTTTTCCCCAACAGATTTGGAATAATGTGGTTTGGTTTCTATCTCTCTCTTTGCCAGTGCCTCTTCACCTTCAGTTTTAGGGTACCACACATGCTCTGCGCACCCTCACAGAGAGGCAGAATAGAGAGTCCGGAGGAGGGTGAGAGCAGAGCTGGACTCCTGGCTGCAGACAAGAAATAGTGTAACGATGGATGGCGAACCCCACACATTTGTGTTGACTGAAAGGGGTCTGAAAATGAGACCAGAGATAAGGTAAAGAAAGGAGATTTTTCAGCCTGACATACTACAGGAGCAGGGTGTGGAGGAAGGCTGTTCTTAAATGTATAATAAATCAACCTTTTCTTGCAAAGAATCACAACGGGACAGAATCCACAATATTCATATTAATTGATATTTTCAAATATGTTTCTATGGAGAGTGTGTAAAAGAGGAGGAGAAAAGACTACGTCGCAGTGTTGCTGCCACCAGATGTTGGAGCTGCTGCTGTGTGCCGTGGCTTTTGGTCCCATCGTACCGTGGAGTACAAGTCCCAGGTTATATTCTTAATTTATTAGTGGTGGTGTTGCTGCTGCTGTCACTATTACTGTCATTCCTGGGAGACCAGAATTTCACTGTGCTAGATGCCATCTAAACACACAACTTTAAAAAAACAGTTTTTGTCTCAAAGTGTATATAAACTACATCTAGGACAAGAGATGACTGGCAGATACAGGCAGGTAGTACAAGAAATCGGGGGGCAATGCTGATCAACATGATATGTTTTAGTATCAACCCATTGGTGTCCCAAAAGTAGGGAAAGGTGGGGTTTTTTAGGTTTTAAAGACAGTTTTTCAAGGGAGCATCTGAAGGAGCACAGTGAAGTATCTTAGTAGACATGAAAGGGGAATTTGTCCAGGCATGGGAGCTTGCACAGGAAAAGCATGAAGAGGTTTGCTTAAAAATTCAGCGAGCGGGTGACAGAGCTGGCAGAGTCAGCAAGTTCAGACTGTACTGAGTAATGGGTGGTAGGGGCTGGTAATAAATGAAAGGCCTTGAAAATGGTGGGAAATTTCTTGTATTGGACATGTAGTGAAGGAGCCCAAGGAGGAGACAGGGAAAGGGGTGATACAATCAAACCAATAGGGTAGGAAACGGTCTTTCAGCAGCAATTTGTATGGAGCTCAGCTGGGTTTGGTTTCATTTATCACCATCAGAGATACAAAAGTTAATGAAAAACCACTGAATAATGAGGAGATGAGAGCACCGTTTTAGTCGTGTGGATTGGTAGGAGAGAGCAGAGGTGTTTCCACAGGAGCTTCAGCAAGAGTGACGCACGGTGTGGACAGGAGAGGCCAAGAGGAGAGGAGACCCGAAGAACAGGCAGGCTGCGTGGGGACGACCAAGAGGCACGCAGGGCACGTAAACTTTCCGTTCACGAGTTTCGCTGGGCTCACCTGTGGGCCCCCTGTGAGGAGGAGCCAGGCAGCTCTCACCCTTATGGGAGCATGCCCTCAGTGCTGTATGGGTGGCGAGAGTCACAGAAGACGCTGCAATGCTGGAAGGCAATGCCTGAAGAAAGTCCAGACAGCAGCAAGCATCCAACTGCGTAACACCCTGCGTATCCTCCTCACACTGCTAGCAGGGGGCACGAAGTTTAGGACGCGTACACGAATGTAGAGGTGGGGATGCAGGAGGGCACCTAAGTGAAGCCCAACCTGCCCTGACAGCCCCCGAGCCAGCGCAGGGCACCCCCAGCTCGAGGGCCAGGCCAGGCGGGGAGGGCCCCGACTTCCCATTGCCCTCTCCAGGTGACATTTGCCAGGGCACTGGGGACCTTCCTGTCCTGACCTCCTCACAAAATTCGGACTTGCTGTATATACCCTAATTGGTGTATCTTCAGGCACTTCAATGGTGCACCAGGCGTGGCGGCAGATCACTTGGAGGTTTGGAGACCTTCTGATACCCATCAGTCCCTCATGGACCTGTGCTCCTGGCCATCAGGAACCAGCATTTGCAGTTCCTCGAGCCCACGTTGGGCTTAGATTGGGCACGTTCATTTGCTGCTATAGCAAGAAGGAAACCCAACACCTGTATCAGGTAGAACAGGCACTGTGTGTCGTTTGCACCAAGTGCGGACTTCAGCCTTCTGAAAACAAATGGCTGTGAAATACGTAACTCTGCTCTAATTCTGGAAAGCTTTTATCTTGCTGGTCATAGCAGACTTTGGTCTTTGCATTTGCCCTTTTTTTTCCCCTGCTACTCCTTCTACTGCTCCCAGAAATAATATACCTGAAACTACAGGTTTGAGAGCATGTGCATAAACTGGTGTCAAGCATTGTCCTGGAATGCCATTAAATTAAATACCATTTCTGGGAGCATTTCTCTTCATTGAAAAGTAGTTTTGCTTTATGCAGATTTCAGCCTTTGCAATTTTAAGTGGTTTTCCTGTCGGAACCAGGGTAATGATATAATGTGTCTGAATTTACCCAGTGCCTGGACAAATTGCTCAAATTCTGTACAAATTAATTTTGAGTCCAGCATCTGAATTTACACAGCTTGGGAGCACAACTATACTGAAACCCGTCAATGCTTTGCATAGTAGGGTCTCTACAGGAGACATAGGACAGCTCATTTTATTCGTAATAATTTAAAAACTCACTAACAATAATAAAATTGTTGGTGCCATTTGTGGCAAAGAGGTTACTACTTTATTCTCAGGCTGAGTATTTTCATCACCTCATTTTGCTGCTTGGCCTGTGTTCCTCTTCTGGTTCCTGAAATCTCTGGATTTCTCATCACTGGATCTCGTCTCGTCTCACCACTGGATTTTTGGATGTATCTTTCTATATTGGAAAAGCTCTGGTGAGTCCTTGAGGAGCTCCGTCTCAAAGAGCGGCCCGTACCGAGGATGCTACCTTTCTGCTCCTTTCTGCTCCTTCTCCCTTTCTGCTCCTTTCTGCTCCTTCTCCCTTACCGTGTGGCTAGTTTGTCGGTTGTTTTCTGAACTTCTTTCAGGATGAGGCAATATCACGTTTGTGTTTGCTGTCTTTAGTCTCACACTACCCAGCTGTCCTGTGCAAGAGGTCACCTGTGCATATCTCACCTCTTTCACTGTGCAAATGGAGTCCGAGGGATGATCTTACTCTCCTGTCTTTGGGTTCAGCAGGATTATTCCCTCAGCTGTTCTGCCTTTTACTATCGAGGCCACGGCAGGCTTAACCTCAGGCGGAGTACCAAAGACCTAATAAATAGGGCTTATTATTTTGGGCTTGGTGCCACGCTAACCTGGTTACAGAGCTTCCAGCTGGCACACGTCTGGCTGGGGGCTGTGCAGTGCTGCTCTGAGCAGCATCTCAACACCTTGAGAAATACGGGGCCGTTGCAGCCAGTGTGCCCACCGAGACCGCGTCGTCCCCAGCCAGTGAGGCATGGCACCAGGGACTGGGAGGAGCTGCTGGTCCCAGGGCAGAGAGGGGTCTGCCAGGGCCGGTGGTCATTCTGCCACTGCCCCTTTCCTTGCATCCGATACTGAACAGCGCAGGATGTGACCTCTAGTTCGAAATTAGTCTTTCGGAGCAAAACTAATCCTGCACAGTGGCTTCCAGGAGTGTTTCTTAGCTCCTTGGTCTTGGCACATATCATGGTGGTGTCCCGACCGCAGATGGCAGCGGGCAGTGCCCAGGTGCCCATCAGGTCCCCTCGGCCCTCTCCGTCCTTGGGAAGGCAGCACCGGTGTGCAGGCTGGACCAGAGCCACAACATGCTCCAGCAAGGCCCCAGTCAAGAGGCTGGGAAACCAGGACTGAAACAGGGAGCGTGTGCTGAGCATGAAATGAAAAGAGCAACTCCTCCTTCATGCTGTATCTGCTGCTTCTGCATGCTGTCTCATGCTGTATTCACGCTGCTTCATGCATCTCCATTTTGTAGATGCAGGTATACAAAATTATGTGCAGTAATTGACCCAATGTAAGCTCCAGCTCCAGCAGGGCATGCCGCGCACCTAAATGTGCACGGAGCTCGCCCGTCCTGCCCTGCAGCTGTGGCAATCGCAAGTAGACCTGTTTGACATATCGTTTTGACAGATCACCGTTATGAGTTTCCCTCAGCTCACGTCCCAAAGGCTGCTTTCCAGCAAGGGTAACAAGATCCGTTTTGTTCCTAAACTTCGTAAAGTTCTGAAAATATTGAGCAGCTAAAGCCCTTTATCAACGATTACACAAACTCCTCCACCGGGTTCCTCCTGCAGACCGCATGGCAGGTCTCGCGTGCTAACTGTGCCCTGCTGATAGGCAGGCGTTGCCCGCAGTCGGAAAAGGCGGCTTTGCAGACTCCTTGAAAATATTAAGTGCTGCCACTGTAGTTCAGATCCTTGTTTCTTTTCATGTCAGCATGGATGATGGCAATTCTTTAGCCCCAATACAGCGGTTGGAGTATTCCTGCCTCTTGTGAAACTGCCATCTACCAGAGGCCACGGGACAAGGACCCCTATTGATGGGTGGACGCAGCACTGCTCACGTACGAAAGAACTGTTACGCATTCGACAAAGCGATGATCCCCGCTGCCCACGTGACAATAGTTTCTTTACGCAAATGTTGTACTTGGTCACTGTCAGCAAGGCCAACCTGTATCTGCAGGATGATGCTCCAAGGTGAAGAGTGAAAATCTATCTGGCAAATGGTGACAGTTTCTAGTATGACAGTGCCCAACCCACCAGCTAATGGAAGACATGTCCGTGATTTATCAATACGAGAATTTCAGCTGAAAATGCAGATTTGAAACATTAACGACAAATATAGTCCAATAAATACATCTCTAGGCATTTTATCCGCTATGCTATATATAAAAAAAATCCCGAGGGTTTTGTACTTCCTAGAGTTTACAGAATTTTCTGGTTGGACATCTTATTGTCAGGAGAGCTGCTTGATCCCAGGAGCTACCATTTAAGTAAGTGCTTCTCTGCATCATGCATCTACTTTTTTCTTGGTGGTTCTTACATTGTGTACCTGCCTGATTTTTATAATTTGCCTTTTTGGTTCTGATTGTTGTAAAATATGCTGTATTATACAACATGTCAAATATAAAATAGAATAAACTGAGATTCCAAGCTATGCGCCTGATGTTCTTGAGACTTGATCCAACTCGCAACACCTTTTAGAAACAGCGAGAATAAAAGAAAAGCAAACAAACCCCAACTTCTCCTCCCCCAAACAAAACCCGGCAAAAACTGCAGACGCGATTAAGTTTGTGGTTGTCACAGGAAAGCACACGTGTCTTTGGTGAGATCGAGCTGCCAGCTAGCACCAACAAACAATGCTTGACCTTTCAGTAACATCAAGAGAAGAGCTCTGTTAATGCGTGGCATTTCCTCTGTAGTAAGATTACATCCTGCCTTTGCAGGAAGAGAAACTCAGACTAACTTATTTTTCCTTTTTAATTTACAATTCTAGCCCGGCAAGAAGAAATATAATGAATACTATGCAGCTTGGTATGGTGTTCAGCTTTAGGTATTCGGTTATTTTCCCTGTGGAACACTGCTCAGATTAGTGATGGAGCCAGGGGACTTGTCTTCAGCATCAAACGCGCGTCTCCCCTGCTGGCGCTTCAGCCAGTTGAGGCTAATTCCTGCTGATTTGGAAACGGTTATCAAGTCCTGTATGTGCAGCTGAGTCACACAGAAGCAAAGAGAAGGTACTCATTAAAACTTGTGCTTTTTGGAGGGAGAGAGGATGCCTAACTTTTATTCTCATACCACAGGTAACAGTCATTATGCTTGGGGGGGGGGGTACGATTTTCAGCGTGGCAAAGCTTTTAATTTGGATACACGCTCCAAGTATATGGTACTGTTATGAACTATTGTAGTGTGTTTTTTAAAAAATACTATAGCCACATATGCTTTTAAAATAAACCATCTGCTTTAAACCAGAGTTCTTTTCATCCTTGCCTGTAAACAGCCAGTCACCACTTTGAGACGGGAAACTCCGGGAACGAAAGGAGAGGTGTGAAGTATCTGGGAGTCATTAAGCAGTGTAGCAGAAATGTAGTTACCAGTTGCCGGGAAGAGTAAATCCTGCTTACACAAGACTCGTCTTTTTTTCTTTCCTTGGTTTGGCTGGGTCTCAAAGATTTCCTGCCCTGCGGATCTGCATCCCCCAGGCCAGCGGCGGCAGCGAAGTGGGATGCTCCCGGGGTGCCATCTTCCACTACCGCCTCTTCTGCTGCAGCTCTCGGCGCTGCCCAGCACGGGAAGCTTCCCCTGCCCTTCCTCTCTTTTTACCCCTGTAGGAAATCTGCAACACTGCTCCATCCCCAGCTCGCCTGCCCCCAAACCAAGGCACCCAGGACTCCCTCCCTGGAGCATCAAGAAATTCATTTTAGCTGTAGCTTTACATGAAGCTATACCTGAGAGTTAGAGGCAAATAACAAGAAAATTCACTTATTAGAATGCCAGAGAAGGTGGGGGGGTTTGTCACAAAGGCCCCTAGAATCACAGAATCACAGAATCGTATAGGTTGGAAAAGACCTTTAAGATCATCAAGTCCAACCGTAAACCTAACACTGCCAAGTCCACCATTACACCATGTCCCTAAGCACCTCATCCAAACGTCTTTTAAATACCTCCAGGGATGGCGACTCAACCGCTTCCCTGGGCAGCCTGTTCCAATGCTTGATAACCCTTTCAGTGAAGTAAAATTTCCTAATATCCAGTCTAAACCTCCCCTGGTGCAACTTGAGGCCATTTCCTCTCGTCCTATCACTTGTTACCTGGGAGAAGAGACCGACCCCCACCTCTCTACAACCTCCTGTCAGGTAGTTGTAGAGAGCCATAAGGTCTCCCCTCAGCCTCCTTCAATTGTGCTAGAAAGCACAATTAAAAAGGATTTCACCAGGGTAGTAATCACCGTGAAGAAAATATATCAGGATTTGAAGGTGCCAGTGGGAAGCTGCAGCTGTGTCACATCCAGCAGCACCAGCAAGGGAGGAGTGGTCCGGCTGCCTTGCCCTCTGCCGCTAACGCCCCGCGTGCCCAGGAGATCAAGGGATGTAAAGGACATACTGCACTGGCTATGCCAGCACGGGACGGCGAGGTGGGCAGTACTGTGCTGCTGAAAGAGTGCTTTTGGGGGGTTTTTTTGGTTCTGCCTTCACCACCACACCCCCCCCCACCCCCAAAGTGTGTAGTTTTACACCAACTGGAAGAAACTGGTGGGACACAAAATAGGTGGAGAAGTATGCAAGGCTGTACTTCAGAAAGTGTGCGTTAGTGATAAAAGCTTGTACCGCAGGTTGGCTCTAGCATATGGGACAGCAAGGATTCATTTTTCATTCTAGGTTTGTTTTGTGCTCAGGACTTACTTCGATGTTTTGTGAGACAGCTTTTTTGGATGTATTACATTTGTAATCAGAATGGCAGCAGCTCCTTAGCGATTTATAACTGGGCTATAAATACTAAGCTGGGGTTCAATTTCAGACTGCAGAAGGATGATAGTTTGTTAAAGAATTTTAGTAAAACAGACTTACAGAGTGTCTTTTGGAAGCTTATGGAATGCGAGTCTGAACAAGGATCAGGATTTGATCACAGTCAGGTGCATGACCGGTGTTCGGAAAAGTTCACAGAGTCTGAAAGTATTTGCAATGGGTCTTGAAGCCGAGCAGCATCTCATCTTAGTCTAATATATATCTCAAATGAGAGCCTTCTTTCACAACTGTTAGAAGTTTAGACTAATATTTTATCTGGAATCAGGGGATCAATTGTTAAAAATACTGAAGACTGTAACCATGTATGAAGTTGTGTAACACTTCCCTTTTCCCTCTTCCAACGTTGCCAAACTTCAGCTTCTTGGTCAGAAATATTTCATATCAAAATACTGCCTGAGTCTGTACTTATTTATATTTCTGCCAAAACTTTGCAGATAGTTTTGAACAACAAAATAGGAAAGAAGCTTCATTTGGGGGGAATTAGGACAAAAATATCTACATAAGCCAGAAAGAAATCTGCTGAAGTTTCTCACAAAATTGAGTCTCAACCGAAGAGATAACCAGGAGGATGATGAGAATAACTGCTTAGTGTATTCCATATGAAATTCGTGGTGGTGCTATTGACTTAAATCTAGGCAGATGGGAAGTAAACTTTTAGTCTCGGAGAACCATTCCTAGAACCAAGATGCGCTGATTTTGCCTGGGGTGGAGTTAATTTTCTTTACAGTAGCTAGTATGGGGCTATGCTTTGGATTTGTGCTGAAAACAGTGTTGATAATACGGAGATGGTTTAGTTGTTGCTGAGTAGTGTTTATACTAAATCAAGGACTTTTCAGCTTCCCCTGCTCTGCCAGGTGCACAAGAAGTTGGGAAGGGGCACAGCCAGGACAGCTGACCCCAACTGGCCAAAGGGACATCCCATACCATATGGCGTCATGCTCAGCATGTAAAGCTGGGGAAGAAGAAGGAAAAGGGGCGGGAGGGGGGGGGTGGACATTTGGAGTGATGCCGTTTGTCTTCCCAAGTCACCGTTACGCGTGATGGAGCCCTGCTTTCCTGGGGATGGCTGAACACCTGCCTGCCCATGGGAAGCAGTGAATGAATTCCTTGCTTTGCTTTGCTTGCGTGCGCGGCTTTTGCTTTCCCTATTAAACTGTCTTTATCTGCACCCACGAGTTTTCTCACTTTTACCCTTCTGATTCTCTCCCCCATCCCACCGGGGGGGAGTGAGCGAGCGGCTGCGTGGGGCTGAGCTGCCACTGGGGTTAAACCACGACACAAGATAACAGCAAGACAAAACATCACCTAAAACAATGTTCGGTTGATAAAAGCCTTGAAAAGTCTAGACTTGGACAAAAGGCCCGAGTACAAACAGTCCTACAATACTATTGCCCTTGCTAAACGAAAAACTTGCGAGAATTGAACTCCAGGTGTTTAAAACCCAGCAATCTTTTCAGGAATTGCAGCGCACAGCATAATTAAAATGGCTCAGCACTGCTGTCTGTTAGCAGAATCTGAAACTTCAAAACTCAGGCCTGAAGAGGGCTTGTGAGCCCTACCAGGCTTCTTAAACTATGTCAGCTGGTCTAACACAGCAAACCCGGGAAAGCCCTCTGTATTTTAACAGCAAGATATTTAAAAACAAGGCCTCTGTGTCATCCGTGGTTACATATGGAAAGACACGGCTGCACCCGGTAGAACTCATTCCACGCTTGACAATGTAAGTTCTTCACCTACTAGCTCAGCACCTGCCCCACCAGCAGTGCAGCTGGGTCTGCTAGGTTCATTACTTGTATAGTTTTATGGCTCACATGTATCTGAAATTGCAAGACAAATTGAAAAACAGGAAATTCTAATTAAACATAAGAAAACTTTTTTCCTCTGAGGGTGGTATGGGTTTGTAACCGTACCATACCCTTGGGTATGTATCCACCGACCTCCACCGTGCTGTGATTCTGTGACTCCCTATTTCGTGTTCTATGGAAGATTTATGGAATAATTTAAAAACAAGACTTTATGTGGCCTTTGCCGTAAGTACACGTATTGTCTCCGAAAGCACCTGTAAAAAGGCAGTCTCGGAGTTCTTGTAATTATTTGACGCTTTAAAAATTATACAACTCAGCTCTTGGCTGAGGCATACTCTGTCACAGACTTTACCTTTTGCAACATTAGCCGTACAGGAAGTTACCCAGCAAACCCACACAGCCCGTCTACATCATACGGCCTTCACTGATATTCTACATTTAATTAAAATGTAATAATTAGCTTCCATGGAGCCTGACAACAGATACAGACCTTGAAATCCGTCTCTCTGTTAGCATGTGGCTGAACACACACGCGTAGAAGTGCTTTTTAAAATAAAGCAGTAAGTTCTCTCTTTGAATTTGAAATACGGTGTCTTCCAAGGTATTTTTAGGTGAAAAGATGTGAAAAGCAAGTGAATGAAAACCAAATGTACACAAACTTTAAAAACCCTGCCTTATGAAAACAGTATAAATCTTGTCATGCTAAAATTATGTACCTAAAATTTTACCATCGGAACAGACACATGCAAACTTAGTTGTTACCCAAAGAAAATCCTTTAGGAATCAGTTTACAGCCGTGTACGTAAGATGGCAGTGCTTATTATAACTACGAGCTGCTTTGATGTATTTGAAGAAGCACAAGAAAGCATATGCAGCAAGCTCAGCAAATACTAAAAAGATCCCCAAACCAAACGCTACAACAAATTTAAGTTAATATCTCATGTTAGTATGATGGCAATAGCACGTGTGCCTCTGGGCACTACCTCAGCAAGTTAAGTCGTCTAAGAACAGGGCCCGGGTGCAGTTGTTCAAGCACAAGCAGGTGGTTACATGCGTGCCAGGACCAGCTTGTCTCAGGTGAGAGTCAGCTTTCGTTAATGGTCTTGTTTGTCTCCAGAAGGCACTGAGGAGTTTTGCTGGTCTGGCCAACTATCTGCAAAAGGACCGGTCAATTTTCCTATCGGCGCTACTCTCAATTTGAATACACTGCGGGTATCTTGTATGTAGATAGTGAACCACGTAAAGTCTATTTAAAACACTGAATTCTCTGTAGTCCGTAGCATTGTGCCTAAAAATGTTTGAAGGAGACTATAATTTTCATGACAATCAGACAGCCAGTATTTTAACCCATTTTTGGAGTTCAAGGCTGATACAACCTTCATACACAGAATATCCAGTATGTGCTTCTGTAATTCAATCAAGGACGACTTACTGGGCTGTACCCATTTGCTTCCCTGTACTGACGAAATCAAGAAATCCCACAGTTGCACTGAGAAAGATTATGGAGAAATGATTTAAAAACTATTAAAGACTTTGCCGATAAAATAATAAAGTCTAAACAAAATATTCAGATACAATGTAATATGTTTCTTTATTTTTTTTTTAATCCAATTTGTAAAGGTCCCTTTTTAAACAAAACAAGAACAAAAAATCAACACGATTCAGAGGGCTTATCTCATTTACCATATTCTTCCCCACTCTTCACTTATCATAACACAAAGCAGCAACTTATATTATTAGCGCTCATATAGTGCACTTATATGGATTTTGATTTATGTATTAAGCTTTAAATACAATGTATTTTCCGTGAGCATAGCCCAAAGAGTACACAACATTACATTTTCAAAGCATATGTTAAAAAAAAGGACAATAAATGTATATCCAAGACAGTCAAACTCAAATATTTTGACTTGGCAAATTCTCTAACAAGTAACAGCAATTTTAAACTGCGTACAAAGCAGAACAGTGCCAACATGCCTCCGGTCTGCGAGCTATGGTAAAATATCAAGCGTACATATAAAGGAGAGAAGCCAAAGGAAACCGCCACAAATTCAGAGCTAACCTGAGGCACACCAACTGCGACCGAACAAAGGCAGCCCACTTTCCCACTCTATAATGCAAAGAGCCCAACAACAAGGAGAAGCACTTCTACGCTACAGAAAGTGAAACGGTAACTTCTTCCGATTTTGTCTCTTGTTCAACAAATTTAAAGATGAACATCTAATTATACCAAACAAACGTACAAACTATAAAGTCAGAGAAGCTCCAGAAGATTGCCACTTTCAACCTTGCATAGTGATAGCTGGCATTGATATTACTACCATAGCTTCAGCAGAAGATATGGAAAAGAAAAACCTTTACTTCCAAGTGATGCACATAGGTAACATTTTTTTCACAAAATTCAGTTAAACATGGGTTTAATAAAAGGGAAAACAGCTCTAAAAAGGGAAAGGTAGTGTTCACAAGCTTAGAAATAAAAAAATACAAAACCAGAACATTCCAGAATAAAAAAATGAAAATAATAAACATTCCATCATAACAGCACCTATTTTATCACTAAATAAGCCCCATACATGCAACAAACTACAACTGTTTTATAAGGCTGTCAAATTAAAGGTTTACTTTTCATATAAACAAAGTGTAAAAATAGCAATAAGTTGCAATCTTCAAATTTAATGCTATGTGAGGATTTTGTCCCCCCAGTTTCATTTGGTAGCAATTTCAATATGCGTTTGATACAAAGGTCATTCGTCTAGGAACCGTGATACAAATACATTGTGCCTAGGACAGTATTGTCGTATCTCTGTTCAACCTTGACAGAATTGGAATGCTCAACAACACTACTAAGTTCGGGGATGCTTTCAGCAGTATCCCCAAACCCATGATAGTGTCCGTAGTGCAAAGTATCTCCAGGGTCTTCCACCCACGAGGGCCGGTTAGAAACACAGCTACTCGGGCTTCCGTTCAGATGCAGAGATCCACACATATCGGTGGAATTATTCATGGCTTTTTCCGGTTCCTCGGTGCCATTACTGGTATGAATTCGATGCCTACTGGGAGAAGTTATTGCAGGAATTATGCCGTTAGGTGTTAATGTTAAACACTCCTCACGCCTGGCATCCATCCCACTGAGCTGTTGTGCGGCGGTGAAATCCAAATGTCCATTGATGGCACATCCATTTGTCAGTGCATTCAATATGGCGCTACTGCTATTCATATCTGCATTAAGAAATACACCTGTCACCAACAATTAAGGATAAATCGAAATGCATCAAAACGTCTCCACTATACTCCACTTACTTAAAAAAATGTTTCCAGACACAGCTTTGAAAATAAATCTACCCTTTCTTTATTTATAACAATATAGGTAGTTCAAAGTAACGAGAGCTGACCAGTAAGCTTGCAGCATGGGTTCTTACGTTGCAAACGCAGCTAGCTATCTACCTTCAATGCGTAAATATGCCTATATTAATCTTTGCAAAGACAATGTGAATTTCTCAGAATTTGTTTCATTTAACTGTATGAAATAAGTGTAGCAGACAACATTCTGGGCAGTGTTTTGAAAGGTGGAACAAAAGGCACCCTTCCACCTTAACTGTAACGCCCTCTTGGGATGAAAGATTATGTACATCCAAGAACTGAGTATCTGCGAGAGGGTGAAGGGTTGCTTTTTTAATTTTTCAGCTGTAATTTAGCCGTGGCTCTTTTTTTTCTTTTTAGTTGTAACTCTCACAGTACAGTATACACTGAAATAGGTCAGATAAAGAAATGTTATGTTGGGGTGCTAATATAAAATGTTCCAAAGTTCCTTTATTCAGAAAGTACCTCCATTTATCTAGCAGCTTGCTAGATAACATACTAGGCAGGTTTGTATTTAATGGTAAGTTTATAATACCGTCTGTACAATCCACATGCAAAATGCCATACAGTAGCAACAGCAGAGTGCACAGAAGACTAAAGAAGATTAGTAGTAGGAAACAAAAGTCTAAAAATGTGCATGCAAAAACCACTGACAACTGGTTTAAAGCAATTTCTCCTTTGAATTTAGCAATTAGTACAATAGTTTTTATTTCCATAAACAGATTTCATCAGTATGTCTGAAACGCATGTTTTTGCAGTGGTACTCAAAGTACTAGCACAAAAAATGGGTGATGTATTCTGCCTTAAAAATGCCTGCTGGTAAAGGACATCTAAAATTTACATCTATATTGGTAAAGACGAGCAAGGCAAACATAGAAACTACAGACCTATATGGCGACATTTAAAGATTTTACATTCTGTTATTATCCTTGGATACATGCACATATGTTTATGTATACATGAATGCATAAACCAATGTGCAAAGTAGGACTGCATTTACTGCGTGTTTCCAATCCAAGCCAGTAAGTCTGTTGGCAACTTCCCACATTTGTAAAACATTGGGTTCCTGTTTAAGCGACACGTAATGAGTACCACTGTTTGACAAGGAAGAATCTGAAGTTTTGGTTCTCTATTAGTCCTTCGCATGGGTATTATTTGAAATACGGATTACGATACTGACACTTCACATACAGCCATACATAATGCCAGGAAATACGTTCGATTTGTAACTCACTGGATGTACTAACTGGAGTTTCCTGTTTAGTCCCTATATGAGTTAAAATAACCACATCAGCTGGACTCACTAACCACAAATTCTTATTGAAAGTGGAAAAAAAACCCCAAACCCATCAAGACACCAAAGCTAATATTTCAGTGATGAAAACGCACAGAAGGAATTTCATATAGTGTTTATTAACTGAAAAGTGCAAAATTTTAACTGTTTAAATCCTTATAGGCTGGCTTTGCCAAATCAAATTAAATAAAAATGGCACTGCTGTTAGTTAATATGCAAAAGTAGGTAATGAATAGTTCTAGTGATAATTATAGAATGTTATTATTCGTTAAAAATTAGCACCTATAGTAATAGAGTATATTTATGAAAGACAATCATTTTTCCATAAATAAGAACACTTAGTCATTATCACTGGAATATATCATAGTCTACTTTTTAAATACTGATTATATATCTATATATGTATAGGTATATGTATATAGATTTATTCCTAATATATTAAAATATCTATTAATTATCATTCCCTTTGGTGAATCTGATCTGTGGTACAAAGCATAAACATATTCATCACAGAACAAACTGAAGTAAGAAATCAGTTTCTGAATATAATAATGCACTATCATAGTAACTCCATGCCTTTACCTACAAAGTGCATGGAAATAGCTGACCCAAGACAGTTTTAATCGAAACTCTATACACATCCTGGGGTTACCAAAAGCATCTTGATTAAGCAGCCCTTAAAAAACTTAGGGCATTAATATTCACTAATCCTAGTAACATTTTGACTGTTTCATGAAGATCGGTACAAAACACAAAAACTGTTTTCCAAGGTACGTTACTTCCAAATACTAGTTTAAGACCTGTGATGTCCAGTCTTTTGTTTACATAAAAAACCTCCATAGCAGGATCCTGCACTTATATCGTTGTGTCTGAACAAATTCTGAACACATGATATATGTCTAGACTATTCTTTATAGTATTTGTTGAACTGTTTTATAGTTTAGTTGTAACATACGTTATTTTCAAAGCTACATAAACACTAGGATATGTTTTCCTATCAAGTCTTCTTATTAGCAATTAAATCTATTTAATGGAAATGAAATGAATAACTTAAATTGTTTCTGGATTTCCTTTAACCTGAAATTATACCAACTAAAAGCAAGGCACAACGTAATACAAGCCTCAGGTTAAGAGTGAAACAGCCATTGTGGGTTTCTGTTTATCTGAAGTAATAATAAACTACTAATAAACCTTCTCTTTCACCATTACAATATATTGCATAAACCAGCTAATTTTAGATACCTACTAAACCCCCAATATAATGGGTGTTACAACAATACAATAGTTTTCAAGACTCTAGACAACAATGTGCAAAAATAAAGGCCCAAGTTTTATACTTAAATTAAAAATAAAATGCATATTGATTCTTGCAACGACAAGGAGTTTGCATTGCAGAAACAGTGTATATTTCAATTTCTTTTGGTCCAACAGAAGTACCCTCCTGTTGTTTCGTGTCTTCAACCATTTGAATGTTGTTGTAGTTAACAGGAAACCGTCCACTCCCACCTGATACAACAGCAAACTCTCTATCAACGTGCATATTGTCAGCATCGTCCTCAACTCCTCCATTCATCATTGGTATTAAGCCATCAAAGCTGTAAGCTGATAAAAAAGAGTCACGTTTAGTCACTGGTGCACACCTGAAAACTCACCCAACAAACCGATGAGTACTTCGATTATTAAAACAAAAGCTTTTTACAAAGACATGTAAATTTTTCACGTCTGAAAGCTTCTGACGTGTTTGAGATTCCAAATGCAGAATAAGTAAACGCTAAGTACTTGTCCATTCGTTTTAATCCCTCAAAATGGAGAATTATCAGTGTACCTATCAGACTTTGCACCTACATATCAAACACTTATTATCTGATGTACTAATAGATTGAATAAGAGAAATTTAAGTTACTCCTATTTCGGCTTTACAGCTAGCGTGCCCAATAGATATAAAAAGCAGTCTCTATCTCAAACGTCTGCTGTCAGTCTGGACTGCTCCCTCTTTCACGACCAAGTGCCAGTTCCCAGTAACCCACCCCCTGTTCATACCAGACTGCTCCAGGGATCCCTTCGAGAGCTGAACAAACAGATCTCTCGTCCGAGAAAAGCCGGCAAGTGGTTAGACTGCTGTGGGAAATGCTTTAATAAGCAAGATGGGCTCGACTTCACTACCTCTTATACCTACCAGCCAAGGCACTGCGCCAGTACTATCCCAGCACAGCCTGCACTGCCCTCACGCTGGCATTAACACACCTTCCTACGTACACTGCACACACTCTTAACATTATGTTGTAAAGGGCTACTTCAGTAGACTGCAAGGCAGCTCTCATTACCTTGGGCACAACAGACATTTTCATAAACTACTCATTTTTAAAGAACCTTAAGCAATAGCTAAAGCGTTTCAGGGCCAAAGAGATGACACAGGGCTTAAAGGAGACGAGGGCCCTTGGATCAGTGGGCTTCAAATTACGCTAAACCAGGAAAGGCAAGGCATTTTTTCTAGTTACCTAGGGGGATACAGCAGTGCAGTTTCACGCTGGCCAATTCAAGGGTACCCCTGGCAATGCCTCCATCCCCACCTCTCAAAGAACACCCAAAAGCAGCCGTGCTGAGGCTTGCGATACCGACATCGTCACGTCACCGGTTGTGTGCAGCAAGTCGGTACTGCGTGTAGCATGTACAGCACAGCGCAAAAGCCAACCTGCCACGGCCCACGAGGCAGAGGGGCTAGGGTTAGGACTGCCACGCACACACCCATGCGGCCAGTGGGCCTGGTGCGCATCGCTGTATTTGACCCTGTGCACCACCCTCCACCAGCCGGCCCAGGAAGCAGGGTGAAATTTCTGGAACTGATTTCAGAAAAATGGACATCAACTCCAGCTATGTTTCTAAGTCAAAAGTAAAAACCACTTGTTGTACATTTTGAAAGTGGCCACTGATTTACTTTTGTTAAGTTCAGCTTCAGCCTTTGGAACTTGTATTATGTTTGAAGAGAGTAATTAGTTTGTATCACAGTATCTCATGTCTCAGCGTTGCTTAACTGTGAGGTGGAAGGTTCTTTCCATACTGTGCACCCAATAGCAGATACATGTGTGTGCATATAAACAAAATCACATGTAAGTACCCCCCCCCAGTTTAGCTATTCCAGGACAAAGGGTGAAGAACAGCTTAAGTATTTCTCTTCTTCCAACGCTACTGCTTACAGGTTCTTGTAAGGGACATATACTCTGCCTGGTCACAAGAAGGAGGTTTTTTGAAAGCAGTGATTGTTCTCATTTGGGGTTTGGCCATCAAAACCTGCCTCTTCCCTGCAAATACAGGTTGCCTGCACTCTCTCTGAACATCTGGAATCTCCTGTGCAAATAGTCTTTAAAGGACACCAGACCAGCATGGTTTTGGTAAGGGCAAAAATACCACAAAATTGGGCTTTTGTAAAGAGGCCGGCTAAGCACGAAGATGAACTGATGACTTCTCATTACTCACCTCTGTTGCCTACAAAGCACCTCAAGAACAGTGATTCATTCTTACTCCGATAGACTTTTTACATTGATACAATATATATTACTGATGCTGATGTCTTTGAGGGGAGACACATCGGATTAGAAACTTCAGCTTCCGTGGTTGGGATGCATCTCTTAATGACTACAAAAACCTTCAAGCAAATGCAGCAAAGCTTTTGGCTTTGTTTGCAAGGGTCTTAAAAAGTCATACTGGTAAAAATTTCAAAAATTACCTACTCTGCTTCTCTAACATCTCTACAACTGCTGAGGAGATCTCGTTCACGTAAACATATGGTGTATTTGTTTGCTCAGCGTAACTTAGCCACTGGACCAACTGTGTATGCTGTAAGGTAATGCAGATACTGCTATTTCATGATGACATACAGAATAAAAATAGCTAGCCCAGTGCCGCTCCCACAGATTGTGGGAAAATGCTACCTATTGACTAGATTGGGGCCATTTTCTGAAACTAAAAGAGATTGCTGGCTATGAACATTCGAAGGAATAGCTCTTCAAAAGAAAAGATACGTATCTTTCACTTCAAGCAGTGCCTCCCGGTAACGGAACATGAATGCACTGAAGACATCTTTCTGTAGCTGTTACAGGCATCTGTATACTGCGTAAGTTTTCTCATTCTATGTAGCTACTTAAGGACCTTATTCCTGAAAAGCAGTCTTGCATTTAATTGCATAGGCACTGTACTCCATCATGAAATTATTTATAGTTTAGACCAACTACATGAAGTAACATATCCCATTTATGATCAGCTATGGAGTGCCCCATTAAGGCCTCTGATCCTGGTACAGCTGAAATGGTGGCTGGATAGCAAGTACTAAAGCAAATACTACAGTGTGTCAATATTGATGTAATTTATCTTGTCCATGTCATATTTAGAAACATTGTTTTGGTCTCAGTTCTCCTCTTGTCATCTGGAATTAAGCACTGTTTGAGCCCACTTTATTTGGCTGACTGAAAGTCACATCTGTTAGAACAATACAAATTTTAACTGTGCAGAAAGTGTGTTCAATGAAGACCTACAAAGTCCCTTTCCTGATGCTAGACACAGGAAAAAGAAACAAGGTTTGAGTGCAGAATGCTGCATTGTTTTTAGTAAGAATTTCATGGGATGACCAACAGAAAGGAAGCAGAGGATATTCTCTATCGTGTTATTCAAGGTGTTTATAAGATGTAAAAAAGATTTCTTCATACAGCCACCAAAAATACCTCTGAGGTTGTGCTATCGCATCATTGCTGGCAGAGGAAGAAGCACTATCCTCAATGCACAAGGCTGAACAGGAATCCTTAAGGTTCATTCTAGTCTTACATCCTCCTGTAAGATATCAGTTCCCCTGGGAACATGATCCTGGAGACTTAAGGTATGTTAACTTAGTGTCACAGACATAATCCCTCTCGATTTGAGAAACCTGTTTGCATTACATTCTTTCATCCGTCTTATCTAGCAAACAGTTTTTGAATTGTGAATGAATCCTGAAGTGGAAAATTACCATCAGAACATCCAGGCATCTTTGTGAATTAACACAACATTATTTGGCTCTCCTGAAGGAGAAGAAATTGAGGAAAGAGTAGAAGCAAATTTCAGCTCCTACTCTTCCACATATTATTCTTGGCATCATGTAACTTTAACACTCACTGGAAACAGAAATTTCTGAACACACCAAGATGATGACAGGGGGAATCGGGATCTTGTGGCATGGAATAACTGCATTCATCTGCTTCTTGTATTGATACGTAATTTAGATATGTACGTGAGTTTGTCAATAATACTCAACATCCACTCTGAAAGGCTTTAAAATGTTTATTTTCCTTTCTCAGGAACAGTATCACCCCATCCCTTTTACCTCTGGGGTCTCACCTTCCGTTCTAGCCTTCTTTACTCCAGCAGACTCCGTATCTTCAAAGGATCTCTTTCGACTTGTCCCACCACTGAATGGATTGGGACCTGCACTCTGATGAACACCATTTAAGGTGCCATTGCTATAGAAACGATTCAGTTGACAGTTCTGGAGGTTCAAGAGAAACTGGGCACATTCTTGGAAGCCCTGGGTATGTGCAAGGTCTGCTGCTGTCAGGCCACTGGCATTTCTCAAGCTGTACAATACAAAGAAACTGAATTACACTCATTCATCAAGCTAGCTTGCTGCTGCTGCTGCCCTTACTGACTATCTATCTGTTGGTGATGAGAGAAAACATACACTTATCAAATTTCCATTAAGAAATTAGTTATCAATCTTAGTTTTATAACTAACTTAACTTTTCGCACATATATCTGACTTCTAAGCAAAATTTGGGAGACAATACACTTTTAAATAAAATCAATATACTATGTGCCTTAAAAAAAACATCTTCCTATTTAAACTTCTCAAAATGCTTTATTCTACAATAGTCTGAAGTATCTGATCTTTACATAAACTTCAGACTAATTTAAGCCTTGAATTTTACCATCTTCTGCAGTTTATTCTGCAATCTATTGCTTTAACTTGAGCAAAAGATCAAATACTCAAAAACAAACTTAACATGACTTGGCAATTGTCCATGGCATTCTGGTTTCTAAGGTAACAACAACATCACTATTCTTCCTAACAATAAAATATATACATATATAGAAAAAGATAGATAGATAAAGATGCTATACTTAGTTATGCTTTGCTTATAATTTTTTTTTCTGGTTTGTTTCTCATTTCAAAGTGTGTGACATCATAAGTGCTGGGACTTGCTTTGTTATTTGAACCAAGACTTTTCCATGCACGAGAGAATGGCACTAGATTTTGAATATTCTAATGCATCAAGGAGATTATAAATGAAATCAGGTAGGACATGTAGAGATGTAGAGGTTTGATTTGAAAGAGTGCTGTATCACATGCACTTACACAAACATACAGTATGTCTGTGCTTAGAAATATACGGTAACTTCATCAGTAAGTGCATAAAAGTGGAGACAAGAGGCTAGAAATGACAAAACTAGATTGTGAAGCAAAAGATGCCAACAAATCTTTCCTAAGTTTTTTCCGCCTTTCCAGACAGAACTAGTCAGAAAATTGAATTTTGTTTTCTTGGCTTCAGTAGTCTAGGCAAGTCCATTACTTAAAAATCCAGAAACAGACCAGCCAACAGAGTAAGAATTCAGCAGACTAACAGACCTGATTCTGTTGAAACTCACACGAAGTGGAAAACAACTCACTCCAGCTCATGCAAAGAAAACAAAGAACAAAGCCCAGCTTTGCTTCCTAGATCATTGCAACTTATCTGCTATAAAAATGAGACTAAAAAAAATCTTTAGAAACTATTACAGAAAGACTAATTCCATAAACAGATACAGCTGGATTACATAAAATTCAGAAGAATAAGTCAAAATACTACAGAATCAGAAAAATGATTAGGCTAGATCAGGGTAATTTCATTCCATGCTACGATATTCCAAGTCAACATTTACTTGGACTAATAGTAAAAATCCAGAGAACAGCAGCCAGCAGTGGTCTAGAAAGTAAGACTGGAAGACTGAAAAACCTAGTTAGTCAAACGAAATGAAACCTCAAGGTAGAGGTATTAGTTTCGAATACCTGAAAGATAGCTGCAAAGAGAATAATCTGTTCCGTGTGCCCACTGCAGGCAGTATATGAATGGAATTAACATGAACAAAGCGTATCTGAAGTTAGGCATTAGAAGAGAGTTTCAGAGTATAAAGGTTGCTGAATCTCCAGAGGGTTCTCTTCCCCACCTTGTTTTAAGAGCAGATTATGATTTCAGAAATTCTACAAAATACAGTCAATCCTTTCCCATGCTGAACTAGACAGCCTGTTGATGTCCCTGCTAACCAACATCCAATGCTCTTTTGGTAGTTCTCATTTACTTGTGTAGCGGCATATGGACGTAACACAATGCAACTACAAGTTAAGAAACAGAAATTTCAACATATCCGTTTTGGACAAAAAGAACAGTTCGGTGTTCTGAAATCTGTTTTAAATTTGTGAGCCCCAAAAGGACAGTAAAGGAAATCTCATTTAGATTTTTAGCCAATTGAAGTTACACAAAGATAAAAACAACCAAAACAATATGGTGTTGACTGACCACCTAATTTAATAAAACTTCAAGGAGTAAGTAATTCTATTACTTAGCAAATGTTACTGAACAATATCTCTGCTTTGAAAAACAGACTGTAAGACAGACTGTATTTAAGTCACCATTTCCCAAAGGAATGCAGATGTAAGTTGCCAGAAGCATTTGGAGATGTACAAAGATGCAAGCGTGTAAGGCTACATGACCAAACTCTGGGAAAAAAAAGTTACATTTCCCAGAAACAAAATAAATGGAACTTTAAGTTAGTGTTTGTCAGATTTTAAAATGTAATGACCTTTGATATTTTTAGATCTGTCCCCTTCCCACCTGTCCTGGTTTCAGCTGGGATAGAGTTAATTTTCTTCCTAGTAGCTGGTATGGTGCTATGTTTTGGATTTAGCATCAGAATAAAGTTGGTAACACACTGATGTTTTAGTTGCTGCTAAGCAGTGCTTATACTAAGTCAAGGACTTTTCAGCGTCCCATGCTCTGCCAGGCGCACAAGAAGCTGGGAGGGGGCACAGCTGGGACAGCTGACCCCAACTGACCAGAGGGCTATTCCATACCGTATGGCGTCATGCTCAGCATATAAAGCTGGGGAAGAAGAAGGAAAGGGGGGGACGTTCAGGGTGATGCCATTTGTCTTCCCAAGCCACTGTTACACGTGATGGAGCCCTGCTTTCCTGGCGATGGCTGAACACCTGCCTGCCCATGGGAAGCAGTGAACTAATTCCTTGCTTTGCTTTGCTTGCGTGCGCGGCTTTTGCTTTCCCTATTAAACTGTCTTTATCTGCACCCACGAGTTTTCTCACTTTTACCCTTCTGATTCTCTCCCCCATCCCACCAGGGAGGAGTGAGCGAGGGGCTGGGTGGGGCTGAGCTGCCACTGGGGTTAAACCATGACGGTACCTCTTCCTGAACAGCTTACTCTTAACAGGTAGACAAAGATGTATTTGTTCTACAGGAGTATTTTGGAAGTACTGCATACGTTTTCAAGGGACTCAAGCACATTGGATGTAACATTCTTGCTTCTGAGAGTTTAGAAATGCCTCCCTTAAAAATCTCAGTCTGAATTTAGCCTATCAATGTCAAGAGAACTTCCTGTGTTCAGAAGTTAGTAATGAAAAAAAGAGAGGGGGAAAAAAGTTAAATAAAAGGAGATTACAGAATCTAGATTACTCTAGAAACAGGCTGGCCAACTGCTATGAAAAAGAACACAACTGTTAAGTTCTCTGCTCCCTCTCAGTGGGAACACTGATTTTCTTTAGCTGATTTTTCTAGCCTCCTCTAGGAGGAAAATCTGTCAGTGGAAACACAAAAGGCAGCAAGAGCTAGCCGTGCTATACTAGCTCATCATAACAAAATGCAAGTAATCCAAGAAAAAATTACTAACTCAATTAGCCACATGCACAAAGCAAGAAAGAAAATGCTCTTAACAGGTATCAGAGTTTTACCAGACTGGAATAGTTTTATGGATTTCCAAAACATGTAGAAATACTGCCATCACTGTGAGGATTCTGAGTGCATTACAGAAAAATACAGTCTTATACAGTCCTCCCAGAAACCCTAAAGTGGAGTACTTGAATGAATTAAAAAGCTAGGACATCTACTAGACCATTCTTTAAAAGCACCAATCTGGACTTGGAGTGGTACTACCCTGTTACAGCAGTAGTTACAAGGAACTGGGAACACATCTATTACTAAATCTGCAGTGTACAGTCTACCTCAAATGCTGACAATGTCTGAAAATGAAGCAGCTACCTCAGCTTAGTCCATGAGCTAAGAATATAAAAGCCATTACTGTAAACAGACTCTGTTAGAGAAATGAAACTAGAAATGGTTCACTGCCCCAACTACACGTAAGACTAAGAGGAGTTCAATCTCTCATGTGTAATTCCTATGTCAGTCCTTGGTTATGAACTGCAATTATATGTAAACTGACCATCAAGTGAAAAGAAGTAGTACGTGAAGATTCATCTGGCTATTAAGTAGACTATATATGACATGGACTGCATGGTTAAAAAAAATAAATAGACAAGCAGGAAACTCAAAGAGGTAATCACTATATTTAACTACTTCAGTTATTAAAGATGTCCCTTGAAAAGTGTTTCTCTTCATTTCTCATAGCTGCCTACATAAAGAAAAAGGATTTGAGCAGGTAAAGGATATTGTAACTGAAAGTAACTTCAAGACCTGGGCTGTGAAAGAAAACCAGTGGGAAAAAAAAAGTAAACTGTTCCACAACATGGATGGAAATACCTCAAAATTTCATCTCTTGAAAAATCTTCTCTTCCACCAACCCTCCATTTTTTAATAAGTTAAAAATCCCTTCAGTACTAGTTTTGATCTTTTACCCTAAACACCTTGAAATAGCAGAAGCTGCAAAGCTCAGAACACACTGTTTGATTCTGTTCTGTTGTTGCTGACAATGTTTAAATCTTCAGGCAAGCTGCCCTTTTGTTACTGCTAATCATACAGTAAATATGACAGCTCTATTTCTGTAACTGCATTACTCAATTTAAAAATGAGTAAGGAAATTTCCTGCAGGTTTTGTGGGTGTTTTTTTCTTTTTTGTTTCTGTTTTTGGGGTTTTTTTCCCCAACAAAGATGTCAAACTTGAGGACAAGCTTATGTTTCTTTTCAGGCTTTTCCTCTGAGCTAGGCTACCTAGCTGAAACAAGACTAGGCAAATAACAAGGTACATAGACTGATATTTTTCAAAGATGGTCTTATGAAGGAAGAAGCTACCAGCAAGGAAGGTGTGGAAGGATGGAAGAAAGTCGTATTAAAGAAAAGACAATCAGGCTAAGCCTTGAAAAGTTAAATGCATTTTATGATTAGTCAGTCTTCTATTAAATAGTATTCATTGACTTGGTGCAGTATTTTCTAAAGGTTGGCCTAGTTACTGTCAAAACAGACAGCTGTGCTCCCAAAACTTAATTCCCTCTCTCTCCAATTAAAAAAAAAAGTAAAAAACCGAAGAAATCTCTGAAGGAGGTCAGTCCAGCTACAGGAACAGGTGGAAAAACTGAAGAAAGGACACTGAAAACTAAAGCTCTAAAAAGTGTAATTCTCTTTTTGGCACCTACTCTAGACAGGAACATACATGAAGGCTTGAACTGACAAACGGGAGAAAAACTCCTTACCTAACCTTGCCCAGGACTACATGCAGTTTTGGTAAGTGGTCAGAAAGTCAATTCACTCTAGTTTTAGAAAACACATACCTTGCATCATTTCCAAAGCAATTCAAGTATTTGAAAAACAAATGAGTCCTGTTAAGATTCTTTCATTTAGCAGTATTTTTTTGCTTTATAGTTTATTCATTATTTCCATGTAATTCTTATTACTAGAAACAAATTAGAATCATGAAGCATGATACTATTTACCCTCAGCCTTCTTGTAGGCTAAAATCCAGGAGCTAGGAATGATAAAGACATATTGTTTTCCTCGAAGTACAGAAGTATGAGATGCTAACTCCAAAGCAAAAGAAGAAAGACAAATGTAATTGGAAAGATACATTCTCATATTATATTCTAAATAGAAAAAAATCCATGAGAAAAGTTGAGGACAGTCTGGATATGGACGAGTAGAAGTAGGTGATCTTGAAGTTCCTTGACAGATGACATTTAACACTTGAATTGTTCCGTAGTGACAGGTGTTTTTTAAATAAACTCAAAATGTGCACTGTTATATTAAGAGTTAAGCTCTGACTTTTGTATATACATTTATTCACACACCTTCTACAGGGCTTAAAACAACACTCTTAGAACATATTTTTCTTCTTCCATCAAGTGATGTCCACAGGCAGTCTTCAAAACTGACCATTCATGGCATGAAGAGGAATTTTTTTTTAAAATGTTTTTCTCCCTTCAGTTGACATCATCAGAACTCCCATTTTAAAGGCCCAGTTCATCTGACAGTCCTAGTATCAAATTAAAGCAGCTAGACAGAGGACACTGATGAAGTATATGTTTATGTCTCCTTCTTCTGAAATGCTTTTAGAAGTGTTGGCTGTGAGTGTAATTAAATTGTTCTTCAAAACCAAAAGAGATAAATATGTTATGTAACCAAACAGGATTGGTGTACAGGAGCATCAAATTAACTTTCAGTTTAGCTTTATTTTAGGAGAGTTTTTTATTATTTCAATCTAACCACGACTTGTTGTTTTGAGAAGTTCACTAAAGGAAGGAAAAAATCTGAGGCAAGCTCTCAAAAAATATGCAAAACACATCCACTATGATTAAGTTACAGAAAGTTAAAAAAAAAAAAAAAAAAAAACCAAACAAAAACCAAACTTAGAATTGTTTAAATATAACTACCTTTGTGTAAGAAAGATTTACTTCAAGATACCTTACAAAATTTATTCTTAGAAGGATCTGTAGAAAGAAAAGATAAAGACTTGTGCTTCTTGCATTGAATTATAAATTATACTGAATTTAGTTAGAAAGAACTTGATTCTAAGTTGTTTCAATTATTCATATTTTTGATACTTATTGGAAGAAAAAAGCAAGTACATTTCTATGTGTCTGTAACATAGAAATATATTTGAAATACACTATCTTCCACTTATAATGTCACATACCTTGAAAAACAAAACGTTTGCTACAAAAAGTCAACAGTAAATCTTTTTGAAAAAACCATTCATATATGTAAAAAAAATCCCCTAAATGTTTAATTTTAAATAGTGATTACATCCCCTACAGCTTACTGTGTTTTTGTTAATGCCATGCGACAATCTAAGAAAATAAACCACAGTTTTCGTATATCAATGTAATATCTGTTAAAAAAATACTGATCTCAACTTATCTATTGTTAGTTTACAAATAAAAATGTAGATAAATGTAAATTAGGGTAAGCAAAGCATGCAAATCTATAGATTCTATATCTGAATTCCTAGATTAGCATTAAAACCAATCACCGCAACAAATACCTCAACAGTATGCCTTGTGTGCAGAAAGGAAGCGATACTGAACATTCAATGCCACAACTGTAAGGTTTTCGGAGAAGCACCTGTGGCAGTTTCAGCAGTTTCTATATGGAATGCTCCCCCTTTCTAGGATTACTTGAAAAAATCAAGTCAATTCGAATTACGTAGCTGTAAAACATTGACATGTGTAGTTTTTACAGTTTCAGAATCTTCTGTTTGATTTAAACGGGCAATGGTGCATAAACAGGAAACTTATATCATAAGGGATCACATATTTGCAGGCAACATTAAGATTAAAAGTTACATTAACATACATAAAGTGCTGTAGCACATTATTCAATATGTAAGCCATTATCATGTGACCACCTTAACAACAAGATACTAAGCCTTTTATGCCTTTAAAGCATTATTACTTTCATCCTGAAACCAATTTGTCAGTTCTTCACTGAAATTTATATAGAATGGATTAAAATTACCGGTCAACTCATGGCTTCAATTACTTTAAATTTAGTAGGCTGTATCTCAAAAGAATTAGTAACTATTCCTATACAAAAATTAGCAGATACAAGGATTAAAACAAAACAAAAGAAGAAAGAGAAAAAAAAAGATCAGAACACTAAAACGCCCACAGTGAGAAAAAAACGTTTCCTACATAAACATCAGTATACTAGTGTAAAATTTCTAAAGCAAAATGATTTTAAAATACTAAACTTTAAGTGTTTTAACCCTTTGGTGTCCAAATACAAAAGTTGTGAAATCGTTTCAAACGTTTTTTTTCAGATACCAAGAGAAAAATATTCTTAACTAAACAGACGTGTGTCACTGCTGGGGACAGCTATAAAAATTCATGCTAAAATTACATACTGGGCATCTACAAAAGCACAAGTTGGTGCCAAGTTTTTATTTCACAACAAAACATGTGGCAGCTGAAATTATTTTAGACTTTTAAAAACAATGGTAGAGTTTCTCAGAACATCCTCCAAAATCATAACAAGGTGAATATACTGGAAAGAAGGAAGCTCTTCTTTGTGAAGCCACTTTTTTCACATCAAAATCGAGGTTCACTACGCATTATGCAGCTATAATCAGCTCTTAGATACTTCAACTCACGACTGAGCAAATGCTGGCAGAAGAAAGAATTCATTACCCATGGTAGGCAACATTAGAATTACTACAAGCGTCACCATCAGGCAGTGATTTATTGCTGCATCTGTATTCCAGTTTACATGCTTTAAGAAAGACCTCAAACAGTGTGATTTTCAGTATCTCTCGTAAAAATTATTCACATTTCCAAGTAAACTTTTGCCTGAACAATACAGGCATATCTGACTTTGCCTGGTATCAGCAATCAACAGTATTTGTAAGTTCATATCCGATTATGTAAGAAGTGATTCCTAAACACAACTCACAAAAGGAAGGTATGAAAGACTATGGTAACTCTTAAAACAACAGCCTGATTGCAATACAGCATAACAGAAAAGACCTTCCCTATTAAAATGAAAATAAGTATCTCCTAGATCACTAGCAAAAATGAATTCCAAATAAGCTTCTTTTTAGTACTGAAGCCACTTTAAGTCCAAAGACAATTTCAGAGTTACTTAGCCAGCCAACTTTATGAAAATGAGAACTATCATTGCTGCTGCTATCATATTTCTGGAAAGAGACCAGGAATTGCAGATAAAGTTGCTTACAATGAGGAAAGCATTATGGAAGACTATTAAGGAAAGGTTCAGTGCAAACTCTGACTTGAAATGATAAACAGCCTTGCCAACACAGATTCTGCTAAGATGCCTCTAGTAGCAAATAAAACCATGTTATTTCTCCTCAACATACCAACTGAAAGCCAATGACTACAATTAGAAAAATTAAGAAAGCAAGCTTCTCTCAAATGTGCCAAGCATGGAAGAAAGTTCAACAGATTTAGTACAAAAAGCATGGACAGTAAGAGGTTGGCAATAAAACTGAAGAAAAGAGGTAAATGAATTTTAAAGTATCTTTGTGCCAAATGGGGAAAAAAATCAATAATGAAAGGACTAAAGGTATTAGATGGAATCATTATTTTCCCATGATAGGCACAGAGAGGGAGACTATCAAACTATACAGGATTTTATTTTTTGTGACAAAAGTAACTTGATGCTCTTACTCAAGCAGACAGAAGATCTTTCAGATTAAGAAACCCCTGAAGTGCATAAAACCACTTTGAAAGAGCTCCACAAAAGAGTTTTTTCAACTTAGATTTTCTTCCATTTAGAAGAAAAAAATTATCTACCATGTATAGGCAACATCAAGCAAAATACAAAGACGGAAACAGAAGCTGAAACAGAAGAGTAACATTTTCCCTAAGTTATAGTTGCCAAAGTTCTTCCAGGGTTTCTTAAACCTCCATGCAATGAGATACATCTTGTAACCTGTAGCACATGACACACATTAGAAAACTTTTCTGACCAACTTGAACATGTTCTGGGCCATGCCACAACTGCCTAATGTTTTCTGTCCAGGTTCAAAGGTACTAGCTGAACTATTATCAACTTTACTGAAAAGACACAAACTAGAATAGCAAACAAAATCCAAATCAACACAGAAGTTAGAGCAAACGTGCTGCAATTAACAATTTTCTCATCACATATCCAGTCAAAAAGTATCAGCAGATCAAGCACTGCACCCATACCCATCATCACCACCACTGATGTCTGGATTAACCATCAGAACTAATCAGACTATTGCATTTGGGAATATACTACACCCTTGTTTCTTCCACTGTATCTAACCTGCACTCTGGCCAAGTTCCACTTCATAACACTTTGGTTTCTCCACCTGACTTAACCACACCCAGGTTTCACACGCCAGTAACAGCTTATCTTACAGAAAAAAATAACCTATCTGAAGGAAAGCTGCACGGTGAACATTAGCACAGTATCATATGTGAACGCAGATCACTCCCAACAAAAAATTCCAACATTCCTGTCAGAAATCTGAGCTATCCTCATTTAAAACTCTTGGTAACACTTCAGAGTTCTTTATCCAGCTCTTTTGTACCAAAGAAAAGTCGAGACACCAGTGCTATAAATCACAAAGGCTCATCACTAATGAGTAAGCTTCCCTTATCAAGCTGACCCATATACTGTGAACTTTGTTTATGTTCCAGGAAGGTCACAAAATATCACTGCTTTAATGAAGGATTTAACTTTATTCATAAAAAGTATAACCTCTCACATTCTTCTCTATTTCTGAACTGATGTCAGTAACTACTGTTGTTATTCCATCCCCGCTAAGAATAATGCACTCTCAAACTGAACAGGAACTCAGTGGTAAGAGTTTGCCTCAGCTTCCTGCAATTATTCAGAACAGCTGTAACTGGAAACTACCCTTTTCCATCCTGGTTTACTGCAAGACTCAGCCTCTCTCTTCCACCTTTTGATTTATCAGTTATCCATGCATATACCTTCTGCTTTAGTATTTCCAAATCTTTCCTTGAGACTAAATCTGAATTACTGCCTTACTTTATGGTCACAACCTCCCACAAACCATGTTAAGTTCTTCTACAACAATGGCAATCGAGTGTGAAACCAAACATGGAAGAAATTAGCAAGCTTTACTTGTAATTATTTTGCAGGAGAATTAGTGTTTCACCACTGAAATGTACAAACCATTTTGACTTTGCCTTTCCGTAAGAATTTACATAAGGCGGGAAAGGAAGAATGAATTCCAACACCTGTAGCCTCCATACTGCAGAATGGAGTCTACTACAAGAAGACTACAGTGACGGCCCTTAAAATGCTTGTTATATACAATGATAAAGCTTGTTTATATACAATGAAAGAAGAACAGCCACATTTTTTCCTCAATTATACTGCACTATCTAATAATGCAACAACAGTAGTTAATCCAGCAGTTTAACTTCTATCTGGAGAGCAGACAATCAGGTTTGCAAAAAGAATCACATATGAAGTGGTCTGAGTTTGAAAAGTACCAAACAGATTATATAATATACTAATTAACAGATAAGAACCACTCTGTTGAAAAAGCACCTAAATCCTATTCCTAAATAAATAATCAGGAAGAACCTAAAGCATTGTTCTCAAGATGAGGTTAGTGACCATAAGAAAGTAGGATGTTGATTCTTCTACACTGAATCAATGTAGCAGTACAGCTTCTCAAGTAAAAAGATGACATAGCAATGGCACTTCACAAGTATGTTAACACCAGAAATGGACTGCAGTTCAGTATTAAAAGTTTCGTAGTTAAGTTAGCTAGGTAAGAAAAAAAAGCAAATGCTAAAAACCTAGAAGTATCTGCTAAGATTTTAAGAAATCAGGAAGAAATCCAGAAACTAATGGAGATCTCTGAACCCTGAGACCCTTCAAGAGAACAGGCCATGGAAGTTTCCCCTCCAGACTGAAAAGGAATTGAGGGTTTACAACACAAAGGAATGGCTGATTTCTGCATTATCATCACGAAATCTACACATCACTCTTCTTCTGTCTCTTCTCTTAAGGTGACTGAATTTCAGAAAGTCAAGAAGTCTCAAAAGTACAAATGAGAAGAACAAAAGCTGAGATATCACAAGAGTGGTCATAATTAAAATGTGAAAAAGACTTCAAACAGAAATGTGTTACAAGAATTTCACAAAGGGCAAATCCAGCAGCACTAACACAATTCACATTGGACAGATTTCCGTTATGGAGGATGGAAAGCAGTTGTGAAGAAGAAAAAATAAATGAATGATGCTTTTTTTTAAACAACACAATGCAGTTCATGACACATGAATTTGCAAAGAAGAATTACAATTAAGCCGCTGCCAAAGAATGAGAATAAACTTTTTGCTGAAAAACTAAATACCAGAGATAGGACATTTCTGGCATTATAGGAGGAGTGAATTTACACATTCAAATGAATGCAAGACAGCTTTAATGAGAAAGTGGCTGAAGTGTCTGCCTAAACTAGATCAACATCACGATATGAATCTGTCATCTGGTAGAAACAGATGTACTGGTATATTTATCCCAGCATGTCAGTTATTCTCCCAAACCCTGGAGACCAGAGTATAAGGAACCAGAAAGCATCTCTTTGGGATCTTGTAGCATCCCATCATGGTATACAAATCAATTTTTCAAAAAAACTCAAGATTTCTGGCAGGGAAATAAAAAGCTTTCCTATGCTACTATTCAAGCATCTTGATCAACAAAACTCTGAAGGAAGCAAGTACTTGTGTTCAACTGGATGGATGCATACCAAGCCACATCCCATCTCACAAGTTACACTTCTCTTTATCCCAGGATAATATAGTGTTTGAAACTTCTCTCCTAGGGCTAAACCAAGTCACTAAGGAACACGCAACTGTTCAAATGACAGCTGCAGAAGAATTTTTATTCAGAAATAAGTGGACACAATGCACAAGTGAACTGCATGAAAACAGACACGGAACTGAAAGAAATAAGTTCAAAACAGTATAATTAACAGCTGCATCTGCTTATTTTCTTTTTATTCAACAGTGTCCTGTGTTTATAGCTGAATTTTATATTTATATATATGCTGTGATGCAATCTGTGTAACTATATTAATGCCCAGCATTCCAAAAAATAGTGTAAAACAGCAAAACAAAACATGGCACCAAGAAGGCTTTTCCTCCATAGAGTTGTGGACACTTGTTTGTCACCATGATAAATAATACACAATTAACCATACATAAATTGCATAATTATGCTTTTTAGTGAAAATCCAGCAGTTATTATGGATACTTTAAAAGGTACTATCCACATTAAAAAGTCAGTTACACAGCAAACCTTTTCACTCATATGAGGACATTGTGACCACCTGCTTCCCCCTCTTCAAGGGTCCATGAATACCATAGTTAGTGGAGCAACCATTTTTATGGCTGTAGGACATACTGTGCACAGAATATGCTTCAGCTAAAATGAGAAGGTAAATACCACAAAAAAATCAAAATATTTTCACTAGGGTACAATTATTATTTTTTAATATTATTAAAAAATTTACACAGGAATAGAGACCCAAATTCTCTCTCATCAATTAGGAAAACAATGCAACAACTTCATGAAATTTAGAGACTGCAACATACCGTATTTCTCTGTAAAAGCAATACACTAACAAGCCTGAAATAAAGTAAACTAGAACAATTCAAGTGAGGCAATTCTATTCAAACTAAAATTTTTACTTTTATCCTTACTGGACTATTGTCAATATTCTTTGGCTTCCAATATAACCAAAGGAGTGAATAAAGTAGAAATGCGGTAAACACTGATATCAAAGATTACACTAGTCCAAGTTACTTCATTTTAACAGCAGTATTTCAATAATCACTCATTAATAAAAAAATACATTTCTTGCAATATTACACTACTGATTACTAGTGTTCGTGTAATAATGAAATCTTAACATCCCTGTTCTACTTCCTATAAAAAAAACTAGGGATGGTGCAATACTTAATGTATACTATAAATATCAGGTATAAGCAGTATATTTGACTATTTGCAGTCACAAGGGATAGTCTCTGCATCTTCACGTAACTAGATTTTGATACTGTAACTGTATGAAGAAATAAAGAAAAAAATGGATTAGAAGATCTAATCCCCATCAAAAAAGGCCATATTCACCATCAGTACAGATGAGCACTTTAGTTCTAGTTAGTGCTTAGTTCCATATTTAACAAAATTCTTGCCTTGGTCCTGTATAATCAATTATCTTTTCAGTTAATATATACAAATTAGAATTCAAATGTATGGATAAAATCCCTCTCCTTTTCTTCTAACTGAAGCCATAAAATAAAGGAGTCGAAACTTTCAGAGCATCTGTATTTTCAAGATGTTACAAAAATCAGGAAGTCAACATAACCATTAGAGATATGGGGCCAGTTTTCAAACCCCGATAACCCCAAATTAATCCATGTCAAAAGCATATACATGGATATGGCCTAATTTAACATACTGAGCCTGGAAACTAGATTCTATGGAAAAAAAGAATCACCTCACCCCAATCAGTCAATAGCTAGCTCTCTCGGGTAACAGGGCCAAGTCCTGATCCTCTAAATGACTAAACATGGGTTGCTCCACCAGCCTATTGCATTTACATCCCTGATTTTACCATTTCCTGGATAGGATTTGATATTGAATTACCTATAGAACTTGTGACAGTCTATCCTACTGAAACACAGATGGAATTCTAAGTTAGAAAACTGAGAATTCAAATTATTTCCTGTTCACTAAAACTGCTATAAACCTACGCTACTTCTGCTGCAAATAGGTTTGGTCAAAGGCAAATATCACTCTCCAAGTTTTACAGAAATGTTTTGCCTATGGCTTGCAAATACGGTGTTTAAAAAGCAAAATTATAGTTCTGTAAGTTAAAGTTGCAGCCATATCTCCAACCACAGTTACTCAGCTACTTATGTTGAAAGTCCTACGGATGTAACACGTCCTCTTCTTTACATCAGACTCTTAACTCACTCATTTCACATTGTTTATGCAGTTCCACAACTTCTCTTTTGATTGGATACTTCGTAGAAATCACAAGATTACATACTAATTGATGATGATAATTAAGGTTTGCTCAATTCCACAGTAAATTTGAATCCAAGTTTATCTTAAGATATCTGAAAGTGAGTGCAAAATGGGAATTTATAAATTTAAGACTGATTTCATGAACTTGTCGATAACTGAGACAGCTACGTAAGTTATTTCAGTGTCATTTTTCTATGAAGCAATCTCTTCATATAAAGCAATTTTTTCATTACTATTAACTTAAAAGGTACTATATTTCCTGAATACTCTACGATACCATTGAAAGAGTTAAATTTTATGGTAGATTTATCAGGGCAGCATTACAAAAACAGTAAGATGGAAACCAAAGGGTAAAACAAGAAATTAACTACATGATTCTTATTTCACTTACAACTTAAAAGTTTCATATTGCAGGTTAAAATACAGTAACTAGTTACCATTTAAGATAATAAGGCTAGTTCTAATTAAAACAAATTGCTAAAGTATTTACATTATTATAAGCCATAGAGCTTATACTCAACATTTCTAGGTGAAAACTGCATCCATTTTGTCCATGCTGTAAGTTGCAAAAGTTTGTGAGATTTTCTGAATGTTTTTGCAGTACATAAACCTTTAAAGAAAAAAGTTAACAGCGCAAATACACAATATACTAACAAACAGTATTAAACTAACTGCAAAGACTGTGTGAGACGCTATTTTGCACATAATGTTGCTTTTGCATTGTTTTCTATATTTATTCACCAGTGCAAGGTGTAAATTTGTTGTAAAAAATAACTACATGCTAGATAAAGTGTACAATTTGGGGTCATCTGACAGAAGCGTGATAAATATTTTAATATATCAGATATAAATGCAATACTAAGGTAGCACACTGGTATCACTTAAGTAAAATAAACTTTATTACTAGACATGCAAAACATCTTGGGCTTCATTACAATTGAACATGTCTAGCTATCTTTTAATCAGATGTCTGTTGTTTTGACTTTTCTTTCTGACATTAGTATCTATGTTTACTGGTCTAAGTTAGTTAGCTAAACACACAACAATCAACAACAAAAAAAATACCTCACTTACTCTATTTGCGCACCATGAGCCACAAGGGCCCTTATGGAATCCATACTACCAGACCGTGCTGCTTTATGAATAGGAGTTTCACCAACATAATCCTGTAAAGACAAACTACATTTTGTCAAGCATAATCTTTCTAAAAATTAAAATCTTATTTTTACATTACTTTAATTAAGAAAGCAGATATACAAAAGCGGCATTTATTAGCTAGCAAATGCATCAGGTACTTTATTATTTTAAAGTTTGCAGTAGGCTGTCATGTACATTAGATATTTAGCAAGAAAAAATGCTAAGGGCATCTAACTCACAAGATAAGCCTTATCCAATAACTAGGCAATCAGCAGAGTCATATTCAGCGAAATTTGTGAAAAAACCCCACAACATATACCACTGTAACAAGTTACTCTAATGCCTTTAGCCTTTATTTCCTAGCACTTTTGTTTCCCACCATGTTGGACTGAGCACACCACCTTGAATTCAGAAGCAGCATGGCCAAGCTTGTGGGACTGTATTGCTTTCAGATCTTGCTGACACGCTTATACAGTACTGTACTGCAGCATAAATACTCACCAGGTGAGGAGTACATATGCATAACTCTACTGTAATATAAGTATGCCCAGAGTTCACAGGACAGGCCAGATCTCTCCCGAGACATACACATTGCCTCATGTCCTATACACTTTTTTTCTGATTATCTTTATCCATTTACTTTCCATTATTGTTAACCAACATATCCAATCATCTAATCTTTTCGTATTATGTGCAAACATACTGGGAGTAGTGTATTGCTTTTCAGGCAACCCCTCTCTACAACCTATCGTCACGGATAACAGGGAGAATCTACAGCAATTTTACAAATGCAACTGGTAAGCAGCAGGTAAATTCCATGGATCATGATCTACAGGCTGCAGATGAAATTCAGTACTTGCAATTAATCATCAGTATTATGAACCAGAGAGGAGAATCTGTAATGAAATATGGCCTTGAAGTAGCAAGTAAATATTGAGTTACTGGTTCGTTACATGATTTAATTATCACAGTCCTCAACACTTTCAATGCATAGCAAGTTTTTTTTTCTCCTTTCTTCCCCACCCTCTTCCTCTCCAAATTTTTAAGACTTCACTTGTCTGCTCCACTGATATTAGACATGTTCTAACTGTATGTGCCCCATTTTTGCTTCCCCGTTCCTTTTATTAAAATATCAACACTAGCTATTAAAGTAACACAGCACCTTTACTGACTCGCCAGTGTTCATACACAGTGGTGTTCACACCTAACTCTACAGTACTGGTTATGCTTTAGCTCTATTTGAAATGTGAATATATTCAAAATATGATCATACTACCATCTTGATAGATAGAAGGTAACAAGTGTTTTAAATTGTCTGCCAAGCTTCTGAGAAATTAAATCACTTCTTTTAGACCATGTAAATATAACTTGAAGATGAATTTTGGATTATGTGTTATATACTCTCAATTTTCTACTTGCCAATTTTATTTCATGGGAAAATATTTTTATAACAAGTTACAAATTCACTGAGGGTAAGCCAGTTTACCAGTGCTTAAGACATATATTCAGCCAAAGAGAGAACCACCTAGCACCCCCAGCAGGGAACAATAATGGTACCAGAGTTTACCTTCTTATAAACTAAGGAAAATTGCAGAGGCTGACACAAAGTTTGGAGACAGAAAAGAGCAGAAAATTCCTTAGGGATTAGAAAACACCTATACAGCCCTTCTTCCAAAATGGCTGGCTGTAGCTGAGGAATAGAAGACTGCTTTCCAATGAGGTTTATATTTCTCCTATTTATAACTTTTCTTGAAGTTACAGGAAGACAGAAGTGTTTAACAGAAAACACAATTTTATTAACTGTCATACATGGAATTTCATTTGGCACGGATTTATCCAGGAAGATTTTCTTCATAGCATAGTACATTTTCCCACCATGGAAGCTGTCTTCGATTCATCATTTTGTTATTGTTTCCTTCCCCCCCACCTTTTGTTAAAGAGGTAAAAGTGTAGAAAAGAAGTGATTTGCCTCTTTTGTTCAGCATTAGTATTTACAGTCCCAACCCTAACTTAAAAGATGATCATTCAATATAAAGTTCAGTTTAGGGAAAGTTAGCTCAACTAGCCATGCATATGGCGAAGATGACAAAAATCTTTACTAGCCCCATAAACCTAGCATGTTGCCCACAAGAAGATCTAGAGAACTTAATGATGAAGTATTGCTGTGGGGAAATGCTAGAAGGCTGAAAAAAGCCCCTTGCAAAAGGACTCCTCACCACTGCATTACAAGAATAAGCTAAGCTTATAGCAGCTAACAATCCTGTTACCAACAACCAGAAAAAGGTTAGTATCTCAGAAGAGAATATATGTCTTGAGAAGGGCTTCTTTCAATCACTGGCCCAGAAAAGCACGTATCTCTTCTCTAAAGCTAAGGAATTGAGAAAATACTTAAGAGAATGACAGAATATACAGATTTAGATTTTTATAGCATTCATTTTAATTACGGCACCTAAGTTTCAGTCATCACTAATGTTATCTTCTTTTGAAGTTCGCTTATGGGACCAAATCTATTTGCACTGAAATAGTTTCTGAAAGCCTCCTAGCTCTACAAAGAAGAAATTCTCTCTGGGTTATGAGCTAGACTGAAAGGAAAAAAAAAATTATCTCCCACTGAAAAATGGCTTTAAAGTTTACTTATTTTTCAACACATCCAAAATCATGCATACAGAGGAAAATAAAGTACTCTAAGAGCCTCAAACAATGAATCAAACAATTCTGTTTTGATTCAACAATTGGAATGGATGGCACCAAACAAAAAAAGCAATATGACAGAGGTTTTTCCAAGAAGCTTCTGAGAACAGTTCGGGGTCTAGATTGCTAGCACATTTTCATGCATAAGACACCTCTTCCCTATCTTTCTTGGCTATGTGGAGCAAACTAAGTTATTTTATTTTGAGGGGCTCTACAAATTCCTAATTATCCTTGATAATACCTTGTAATCCTTCTAATTCTCCACTGTTCCCATATGTGCTTCAGTTTGACATAATCCCTTCTGTAATAGTATTCCAGGAAGGGAGACATCAATAACTTGTACTGGCCTTTCATATCTAAGGCAGAACTTTTCAGGGTCCCTTTTACCCTTCTGATGTAACACTGCACCAACAGCCCAAACTTGTCTCACAATCCAGAAGTCACATTGTAAAGAAATGAGCAGAAAGACCAATTAAGTTTTATTAATTTAGCATTCAAGATAACACAAGTTTGTTTGCTTCTGTGAAGACTAAGTATTTTGTGTACAGCGCTCCTGAAGAGATGACAAAGAGAGTCATGAGGCATCATAGGCACGTTTATTTTTTGCAACTCACTGCAACTGTCAAATGTCTTCCTCCTTTCCCTTGGAGGAACATGAATATCCTTTTACAAAGACAAGGGCAGTCTTCTCTTGCTTGCAGTCATGACTAGATTACCTTTGACTTCTATTTAATTTTACTGAGTAAGTATCTAGCTTCCTTCCTTATTCTCTTTTCATTTATGTGGCTGAAGAGTCTTTTGCTTTTTTGGCTTAAATTTTCTCAGTAAATCTACCTCAGCTTGATTAATCAGATTGCATTTCCTCACTATGCTGCTTAACCTCAAAGGACATTTCCTCTACTGATTAAATATTTTTCTCAAACTCTCTGCTTATTCCCAGGCCCCTTTTAGATGTAGTTATTTTTTCAGTTCAGTCTAAAGCCACATTTTTTACTCTGTTTTCCCTCTATCTTTTTGGGATCCAGATTTCTGTTGGCTTCCAGTTGAACTTAGAGCAAATTACCCATTTTGTTCTACAAAAATAACAGTTACTTACCTGTAAATATTTCTTTTTAAAAACAAAAAGCCCCCATGCACATTTACACTGAAAGCTTTCAACTATGTGTACTGGTTTTGGCTTGGACAGAGTTATTTTTCTTCATAGTATCTGGTATGGTGCTATGGTTTGGATTTGTGACCAGAGCAGCGTTGATAACACACCAATGTCTTAGCTACCAGTGGGCTGGGGTGCACAAGAAGCTGGGAAGTCACGCAGCTGGGACTGCTGACCCAAACTGACCAGAGGAATATCCCACATCCTATGACATCATGCTCGGGAAGAAAAGCTGTGGGGGTTGGAGTTTTGCCAGGGCTGTCGTTGCCTGGGCATCAGTCAGCTAGTGGTGACCAATTGTGGGATTTTTTGGCTGTGGTGGGGGGTTTTAAATTTTTTTTTTAATCATCACTTGATTTTCTTTGTTTTGTTTTTCTTTGTTTCCTTTTTTACTTATTAAACTGCTTTTACCTCAACCCACAAGTCTTCTCACTTTTCCCTTCTGATTCTCTCCCTCAGCCCACTGAGGGGGGAATGAGCAAGCAGCTGTGTGGTGCTTAGGTGCCTACTAGGGTTAAACCACAACACTATGCACTTGTAAAACAATTCTAGTATAGATATCTGACTAAGACACAGAAGCACTATTTTACCTGACAAGAAATACAAACTAACTCTATTCTTGAACTTCAAGTTCTATCAGCTGATCACATTTCCAAAAGCTGTTCAAATTTCTTAGACTCCACACCCTACCCTTTCTGAAGCCAAGAAGTAGAAGCTGGAGAATACTGAGTATTTTTTCCTCATTCTTTGCTAACAATGCTTTGAATTAATGATGGTTTCTCCTTCTGAATTTTGACTACAGGTGAGAACTCATGGAATATTTTTATCTGGATTTAGTCCAAATTGTTGTTTAAAATACAAAACTAACATACCAAAGGAATGAGTGTTTTCTTCCTCCCCACCAAGGATATCAGCATGTTTACAGTTTTTGCTAGCATGGGTAGTCTAACCCTCCTAAACCTATCTGCCATCACTGCCACATGATGGTAACTGGCTGAATGAAAAATAAGTTAGCATCACCTGTAAGGACACAGTATTTCTTATCCCTTCTCTTCAAGGCAGGCCACACAAAACTGTTTTTTTTGCCAATCAACACAGGCAACATACAATAGGATGTTTAATAGGCTAAGGCTAGAGGGAAAATGTATTTAAATGAAGTAATAAGCTTGTTAATCAAAAAGTACTTTGCACTGTTACAGTGAACTAGAGCAGGCAGGTAGACAAGTGCAGGTCTTGAGTCACATTATTAAGAACTATTAGAAGGCACTGCCCACTGAAGAAAAAAACCAAGTAACAGGACTTTCTCTTGAGTCCACTGCTGGGTAGAAATAGGCAGGTCATTGCTTGACACTTCAGCTTTCTCCTGTGAATTCTTATGGTGATCCTGAGGGGGAAGAGCTGCCCACTGATCATAAAGAGAGACAGATGGTTCTAGCCAGCACATACAGCTATATAAGAGGCTGGGCATCACAGGATATACTCACAGAACTTATTTGGGGAGCAAGGTACAGCTGGGACAAGCAGTTTTCAGCATTTGTCCTTCATTGCTGCTGCCTGAGAAATGTCCTGGGCAACTGTCTCCAGCACTGAGATATGCATTTTCCAGTTTACCTAAGCTTCAGGGCAGGCAGCATGAGCTACAATACAATACCTCAGGGCAGATATGAGAAAGCATGCATGCAAATTCTACTGAGTACCAGAGGTTTACGTTAAGATTGAGAGACTCGAGTGGATTCCTTTCCAGAAGCTATCCTTCTCTTTTTCCAGAGGTGATGGGTTAGTCTGTAGCCAATGACCAGAAGACAGTTTGGAAGGAAAATTTTACTAGTTTAAATATCAAGTATTCCCAGATCTTTCTCAGCATGTGTTTTGTATCCAGTGTCCATGGAACACTTGTCCTCACACAAGCATTAGCCAGTGACTATGTCTGTTTGAAGTACAGCATCAGTCAGCGAGCTGGAAGGAATAAACAAAATACACATCAGGAAATAGTGCTCCAAAAGCTCAAAAGTGTGGGGGGAAGCCCTAGATGATCACCTGAAAGTGCTTGGAAGTTAAATAAGGAACCAAGATCATTTATTACGCAGTTCAAATCAAACAAGAATAGTAGAATTTGACTGCAATTACATAAACAGCTGGAAGGAATTAGGGAGAGCAAAGCATGCACTGTGCTTTACATAGCCATGTATGGAACATTCCAAATATCTGTGGGATGAGTTTGCTGCTACAGGTATCACCAAGGTACACTGTCTAGCTTTCAGTGCCCGTGCACATGAAACCAGTGTGACTGACCAGTTGCATCCTAAAAAAGGACTTAAGAGACTTTGTTTCTACTACCATTTTAATTAAACAGAGCTATCTTCTTATTTTACCATCGAACCAAATCTAAAATACCTCTTCTTGTATGTTCAACTAATATTTTGTGGGGGCAAAGAAAAAAGTTATTACATTCAAGCGTAACTTGAGTCTACCATTACATTACATACAAGGCTTTCCACAGTGTCAACTCTCAGTGCTATCTATATTACTGTCCTTTGCCTGTCAATATCTGAATCTGCCCTTAGAATTCTACAGGATACTATCACCACTATCTCATTTGAAAACCTGAGAACCACCGTACTTTTCCTCCTGTGGAGGACTGCAGATCTATTATTTGGATTTGTTCTGGTGACAGACCATCAATTTATAAAGACTCCCAAGTCACTGGCTAGTCTTGGTGACTTCTTTAAGCTGGAATGAGTTTCCTGTCTACTTTTAACTGTGTATCACGCTGCCTTCTGCTTTCCTCTACAGTCATCTGCATGTTGCCCTCAGCCCATGGAGAGATCTCTCTGCACTCTTCTCCTCTTCTTTTGGGGGCTAGCTGCTACTTTCTTCTTTGCTATAACCTCACTCACTAGATGTGATTTTTTTCCCCCATCACGTTCCAGGGCAGCAAGCTTGTTCTTCCAACTCCATTTCAACCTCACTGGTCAGTTCTTCTCTTTATCCTCATAGCTGGAAACTTTCATTCTTCTCATTCATTCATTTTCATTCATTCTTCTCTTCTCATTTAGCAGATATTTGTACATCTTTATTCTGTGCATGCCATGTCTCCTCTCTAATCACCATTTCTTTACATTCTTACCTGGTCTCCAGATGCATTTATAGTTCTGGTATTTTCTCTTCTGAAGATTCTACCACTATGCAGCAATACCTTATTGCATAAGTTACTTTTGTCAGGTATCAAGGAGAAGATGCGATCTATAGCCTCTGCATCCAGCCACCTTCATTGTTTCTACAATTCTCCTGGTGTTTCACAGCTGTTCTCAATGCACCAGCCTTCTTTTCTGAAAACTCAACACAAACTTCCCCATTTCTTATTTTTGCATAGATTAAAAAAAAAAAAAAAAAAAAGAACCAAACTCTAAAAATGCAAATGTTCAAGTTCTTCAACAGACTTAGGTTAACTCTACTGCATATAAAACACAGCCTGGCCATTAAATATTTTAAGAAAAGTATGATCCAAGATTTAACAGACCAGACATTTTACAGATGCTGTGCTATACTACAGCTTTTAGTAAATGCATATGCTGTAGTATTAATTGCTCTCATAGAATATTATAAATAATAATTTTGAGTACTGTTATAAAGGCACACATTATGTATGCCCAGCATACATAATAGATCCATTCAGTACTGCAAACATTCTCTCCAAAAGCATGACAGTTTTAAGCACTTGATTCTGTTACTGTACCAGAGTACAACAGTCCCTTACAGGAATTTTGCTATATTAATGCACTCTCTGCTACCAAATAAATTGTTACCCTTACTCACAGTAAAAGTAATGGAAAATGACTTACAAAAAAAAAAATCACCCATTCATTCTTTGTTAGTAAAGGACATGTTTCTGATCTATTTGCAAGAAGCTACTAGAAAAGCTTTAGAAATAACCTAAAAAGGAAAACAGTATGAAACCAGATGCACCTTAAAATAAACCATGGCAGACCTTACTAGTTAGATGTATGACTAAATCATGAAGTACCCCAAAGGTCTCATGGTTCTGTAGGTAATGGCGAATTTTTCAATTCTTAGCATATTTAATAAGTAAGATGTTCCTCACTAGTCTTCTTCTTTCCCCTAAAGAGGCATTACAATATCAGAGTATTTGCTAATGCTGCCAACACCAGAGCAGCATACCATTTTGTTCAAGAAGCAGCAAGATGTCAATTCCTAAAACAAATGTTCTCCAAACCTTTACTGGCTTAAAGGACATTTATTAGTCCTACCTCTACTATAACGAAAAAGGTCTATAACTGATAATTAAGTCATTTAACTTCAGCTGATGTTAAAAATAATATATCTGTACGTGAATGTAAGGATCATACATGTAGTAAAAAGGGACCAAGACACTCCTTCCAAAACTATATGCAGACATGAAATATGCATGAATCCATACCTGTTTGTTTATGTTGGCCCCCACTTGAATCAACCAATTCAGGCACTGTGGATGTCCTCCAAAAGCAGCAATGTGGGCTGGTGTTTGAGCAAAACGTGTTGTACTGGCATTTACAGAAGCTCCAGCTCTTACTAACTGCATTAGGCACTCCAGCTTTAAAGACATGAGGGAATAAAGCCAAAAATGTTACACAGATATGCTACGACAATTAGCACGTGCTAAATAAATAAATACATAAAACCTAGAAAAGCTAAACTTACTAGTGAGACTACAGGGATGCAAAAGAAGAGAGAAAATGAACATTAGGATTTTCCCCCTCCTCCCTATACTCCCCCCTCCTTTGGCCATAGGCCATACCTGAGAAGTACTTAATTCTCACCCCCAAAACCGAATTCCAGTATTTATTTTCAGGATGGGGGAAAAGAGGGCATAAATACCTCAGAGCTGACTACAATACTATTTGGTTCACTTGGAGGGGGGGGGGGGGGGGAGTTCTGATCCAGCAAAGCTGCAAACGTGATACTAAACAGACATTATTAAGATAACATTTGCCAAAACAAGAATGTTCTTAGAAGATACAGATGTATTTTCAGGAGAGTTTAGAGGAAAGTAAATCAGAAAAACACAAGAAAGACTTTAAATTTCTTTAATGTTTTCTTAGAGTAACAGAAGCAGATTACTAATGAAAACTAATACTGTTAATACTATGTTAAATCTATAAAAGGAATAAATTATTTTCACCATTTTCCTGTTATTACAGCTGAAGAGCTGTTAAAAACAAAATAGGTTGCATGTTTATGGCAATACTAAAGAAAGAAAAGCTCTCTTGGTTTTAAAAAATAGCAGTATTTTGTCACACTATATTCTGACTTTTAATTTTCCCCATCATACTAACCAGAAGCGTCAGATATCCAGCTACTATTTTTAAATGTTTGTAACATCACATTTGTAGAAGCTAGGCAAACCACAGCCACGATGACCTCAACTTTCAAAAATAGTGGGGAAAAAAAAATGCTCCTTTCCTGTCACACAGTAACATCGTCTTTTTGTTGATAGGAAAGGAATGCACTATGCTAAAATAAACAGTTTAGTCTAGGCTTCCATTTATTGTGGTTAGAAAACAAACAACACTGCACACACACATGCGACAGCGAAACAAAAAACCACCACACTGACTCAGGGCATCGGTTCATATAAAACAAAAATCTATGGGTCAGTCTCTCACAGTTAAAGAAAATGTTTGTTAGCCATACCACAGCTATGGAGTAATCTATTCATAAAGAAGCATCTAAAAAGCATCAGAAAGTCAGCTGGCAGCTTGATTACAGATAGAAGCATAAACATCACAATTCCAACATTCTTCTGTACTGCTATACGTCAGTCTCTCTCTTTTTTTTAACCTGTAAATTCCTGATCTTGATGAATTACATACATGAGAGAAAAGTACCAACCACTGCAGTGAAGTATTTTATATTAGTTTTGCAAATATATTGTGAACTTCAATTGTTTCCTCCCCGCATATAGTTCAAACACACACATACGAACCCTATCCTTTAGAATATACAAAAATACTTTTTTGGACTGTAATGGACTTGACACTAGAGGTAGGTGTACCATTAACTCACCAATTACATGACATAAATGTGCAAGGCTGAGGGTAACTGAAATATTGCAGTATTAATTAATCTAGCTCCGTAAACCTCCACATGACCAAAGACAAAGTACCTTTTCAAAAGCAAACAAGTACTTTTACTGCAAAAAAAATTTACATCAAAAAAAGTGTAAGAAAATTTATAATTCTAATGCTAGACTACCCAAATACATTTTTTATTTGCTAATCTTAGACTTTCCTTGGTGTTCACATGCTAACACACCTAATATTGCTGTTAACCCTTAATAATTATTAATAATTGTAACACTGTAATTATTAATAAGCAATGTGACTGGAAAAAAAACCCAGTTACACCAAGAGGTTCCTCTACTATAACTGCAAACAAAAATAAAGTTCAGCCAGTTTTTAAAACAGTAGATTTCTATTAGAAGTAATTTGAAAACACTTTCAGACAAGCATTACACCTTCAGGAAAGAATAATTATTTTCTGCACAGAAACCGGGCTGAAAGAATTTCTATCATTAGATAGGCATTATAGCCCATCACCTGAAAGGGGGAAAAACATTGAAACTGGTTCACCAGCATCATCTTGCACTGTTTAAATCCACTTTATAATATGGCTACATGTCATGATTATCTACACAACTTCATGTTCAAATGTTGTTTTTCTTGTGTGCCTTTTTTTTTTTTCCCCCATTCTCTCTTACAGGGTTTTAACAACAAAGATAACATTTCATCCCATTAAAAGCTGAAGTATGGGTCTTCTATATCATGGCTGTCAGAAAAACCTGCTTCTTCCAACATTATGGTAGAATGAGGTGAATTACTTCAATGGATAGGAAAAGTCAACATAATGAAAAACAATACTTTATTTGATTATTTATGCTTGAGATCAGGACACACAAGTCTGCTTTCATTAAATAACCTTTTAGAAGATATTTTCCACTGTATTGTTACACCTAAAGCAGAGGTTAAACTGATTTAATGAAGAAGACAGGCCTCCACACAAGCCACAACACTGGCAAAATACCAAGGAAGAGACAGGCATTTTTATCTGTACTACTTTTGTTCCCAAAGAAACAGAATGTACTTACTACTATTTTGCTTCCTATAATGTAAACAGTCAAATGGCAAAAATAAAAGTAGGAGAAGAGTACAAGCAAACAGATGTGGTCAGAGAAAATAAAAACACACGTGCAAGTAGTTAAAAAGAAAAATGAAATTAAGGTTAGTGTACAACAAAGTGAATTAACAGTGACTTCATTTTTTATGCAAGCCCTTCATTTTCTACCTCACTGGTAGCTTTTCAGATTGTTAGCAATTTTACATTCTGACCCATCTTCTCAGAAATCTACAGAATGCCGGTGTAATTTAGGGCACTATATAATTAACTCTAATTTGAATAAAGCAACTCTAATGGGAATTAATTTACACCTCAGCATATGAGCACTTCTCTGCAGTCAGGGAATATCCTGAAAATGCAAACTCCACTACAGATACTCAACACAGCAAGGAAATTTGGACTTGCTACTATTTCTAAAAGGAGGTCCATACTGTCATTAAAACTCCAGATATTACAACCAGAAACACTGGTTGTAATAACTATCATTTTCAATTGAATTTGCTGGTATTTTATTTATTACTTGCAAGCTGTACAAGTATGTTTCAGAGTAAGCTATTAAAAAATACTGTGTTTTCATTTTTAGTCTTAAAGATACTCCATTTTTATTGGTACTACTATTAGATCAGTATTCCCCCAAAAAAGCTATCTTTCCTCTTTCATGTATTCATTTCTAATGGAACTTGACTGTTGATGCTACTTCCTTACTGCTGCACATCTACAGCTGCATGCAAGAATGTAGTCCTACATAGCTTTATTCTAAAATTATTTTGTACTGTCCTTTAATGTAACGAGAGCTTTCTTCTATGTTCAAGTTGTGCAACAGATAAAGGGAAAGAAACATCGCTATACTGCTAAAGTTCACCAACCCTAGACTGATGCTGTCCGTGCACACACAGGCGTGTGTACGTGTATGAACTGTTTTAGATTTCAGTGCTAACAACAAGTTGTTCCACAAGGACTTCTTCCAGAAAGGAACTAAATCAGTTTTGTCATTTCAGCCTTCTACAGAGCTGCAATTAGAACCAATACATGTCTGGTGGACCATGCTGCTAAATGGCCCTATATCAGAATAACAGCCATGAAGCATTCTGTTGCTATTTAATTTCTTTCAGGAAAAGAAAAATAAATGAGTGAAAATCCCACAAAATCTAGGAAAACAAAGAAATGAAGAGGGAAAGAGTCTTGTTCAGTAACTATTAATGAACATTTCAAAAATTAATGTTTTAAAACTCTGATAGTTTGACAACTAGAAGAACTGTCCATTTTAAGTTTTGATGAAATCTGAACTTGGAAAAAAAACATAAATAAGAACATAAGACATGCATATGAATGTCCCCTAAGAGCAGCTATTGTTTCACTGCTGGCAACTGTCTATTAACTGGTGAAAGGTGAAAGTGTAACTATGCCATACAAACACAAAAGCAGTCGACTTTGGGATCCAATTACCTTATTGTAACTTTTTCAAGCCTGTTGTATAGTCTCTGGCTCAGAGAAAGAAACACTACCTAACAAGACTATAAAACATGCAGATAACTTCCATAAATTTAAAATGCCTAGACCTTGTGACAAAGTTTTTAGGAAAGTACATATATGCGAAGTTGTATAAAACCCATTTATAGCCTATGTCATCTTTGCAAGTCTCGTTTCACTTGCCAGATTTTTCCTCCTTATATGCAACAACAAAAACACATATCAAATTTTGCTGATACTCAAGAACGAACATGGCAAATATAAACATAGTATCTTGCAGACTGGCTTGTTCCCTTTGTCAGCTGTTTCTGCAAGAGTCTCTTCAACAGAAACTAGAACGTACACAAAAACTCACATAACCTAGGATGGTTAGTAGAAAGCTGAAGATGCTTAAAGGAAAAAACAAAAACAACACACACACAGACTTGAAAGACAAAAGCAGGAATGCCAGAAGCATGTACCAAAGGGAAAGTCTTATGAGATGGAAAACGGAAACAAAAGACTGCAACGCCATATTAGTGTCCTCACATTTTCTATGAATGGACTTCATGATAAAGTTTAAGGTACTCCACTTTTTTTCTAACTGTAGAAGTGTAGAAGATTAGCTTCCTTCTGAACAGATAAAATGCTGCCTTGGGTTTTGTGGGGGTTTTTTTTTTGTTTGTTTTGGTTGGGTTTGTTGTTTTTTTTTTAAGACTGAAGGACTACTTAGCTATGTTTCTAAAATGTTTCTGAAACAAGCACTGCAGATAAGATCACTTAACATATAGAAAACATCTCTTAACGTACTTTCATAAACCATGACAACTGCCTAAGTACATTAATTTTCCTTCTCTGGCACACAATCAATAAACAAATAGAAATACACTGGAAATGGGAGGGAGAACACAAATAAAAGCCCCTCAAAATCCAAACCCAGACAAATCAATGAGGAAAAAAACCCAAACCCCAACCCTCTAGGCTGGAATTCTGCATAGGCTGGAACAGTCACCATATTAGAAACAGGAAAGGCCTACATAAAATTGAGATATTAAGATACCATTCATCTTAAGACTTGAAGTTAGAGATAAGTCAGAGAAGAAAGGCGCTTTAGAAATATTTGGGTGATTTCTTCCATTTGCCATTTCCTAAATAGCTGTTAATTCCCATCTTCGAGTTTGTCAATCCAACAAAGGAGATTATAAACATGTTTATTTTGAAAATGGTACTAGGATTCTTGTATAGCATGGCTTCAAACACTGCCTGTCAGCTTAGAAAGATCACTGAATTTTTTAATAGTTAAGGTTCAAAAGGAACTGAAGGCAGAGGTTTCAGGAATAGATTAAATCAGTTGCAAGGGACCTACAACGATCATCTAGCCCAACTGCCTGACCAATTCAGGGCTGACCAAAAGTTAAAGCATGTTGTTAAGGGCATTGTCCAAATGCCTCTGAAACACTGACAGGCTTGGGGCATGGACCACCTCTCTAGGAAGCCCGTTCCAGTGCTTGACCACCCCCTCGGTAAAGAAATGCTTCCTAATGTCCAGCCTGCACCTCTCCTGGTGCAGCTTTGAACCACAGTGGAGCTACTTCTCGTTTTGATCTTTTCTGCATTGCAACGATGCCAACGCAGTTAATTCCATACTCGCATCTGCGTGCGTATAAACCACGATTTATTTTTCATACTGAAGGCAACAGAGGAGTGCTTTACAAGCACAAGCATCTTCTTCCCGAACTCCTAACGAGTCGGTAGTCATAACACAGGCACCACAACAAAACAGTTTCCAGGTGTGGAGTCTGAGGACGATAAGGACCATGACTAGGCTCTGCACACAAAGCACGAAGCGCGACGAGAGGGTGGGTTAGCAGGGAAGCGTGGAAGGGGTCGCCGCCACGGCGGTCCCGCTTGCCCCGGCTGGCCGACGCCCGCCGGGCCGCCTGGGAGGTCCGGAGGGGATCAGCGTGGCAGGAGCCCCCTGCCCCCCTCCTCCTGCCCATTGCCTCCCGCTGCCCTGTGCCGGTGACCCGGGCGCCTTTCGAAAGGCCGGCTGCGAGACCCAGGGCCGCCCCTGTCAACCAGCTTGCCGGGAAGGCAGCGGAAAAAGGGGCCGCTCCCGCCGGCGGGGAGGGGATGAATGCTTCGGAGACGGCAGGTGCCACCAGCCCCGTGATCTGCCCCACCCCCGCCTCGCTGACCGCGGGGACAGGAAAGAAGCCAAGCGCCGCGGCGCTCCCCTCCCGCCCGATCCCCTCAGGAGCAACGAGCGGCAGAAGGCGGCGAGCGGGGGGGGGGGGGGGGGGGAGCGGCGCGGCGGGCGCCTCCCGGCAGAGCGCGCGCAAGGGGCAAAGATGGCGCCGCGCTGCGCGCGAGCGGGAGTCGCGCCCTCCTTCCCCTCCACCCCCCCGCTCCCGCCGCCGCCCTCGCTCCGCCGGCCGAGCCGGGCCGGGCCGGGCCCCACCTTGCCGAAGTGCGCGGCCCAATGGATAGGCGTCCAGCCGTAGAAGGAGTCCTCGGCGGCCAAGTCGGAGCGGGGCGAGCTCTGGAGCAGCGCGCACAAGGCGGGCAGGTCCCCATCGCGGCAGGCGCGGTGCAGGGGGAAGCGCAGGGTCAGCAGCTCCTCGCTGGAGAAACCCGCCTCGGGGCCGGCTCCCAGCGACATGGCGGGCAGGGCAGGGGGGGAAAGCGGCGAGAGGGGTGGCGGCGGCAAGGGCGAGGGGAGGGGGAATAGGAAGGAGGGGGGAGAAGAGAAGCGGGCGGGCAGGGGCGCGCTGCCCAGGCTGGAAGCGGCGGCGACTGCGGCTGCCGCTAGCTGCCCGAGCACAAAGGAAGCGGGGCGGGCCCGCGCCGCCGCTCCGCCCCTCACGGGCGGGGCCGGGCGCCCCTCGGGGCGGCGGGGGGGGAGGGGAGAGCGCCGGCGGGGCCGGCGCGAGGCAGGGCGCGGCGGGAAGCGCGCGGCCGCCCGCTGCCCGCGAGGGGAGGGGGCGGGAGGCTGGCGCGCGCCCCGCCCGCGGCCGGCCCGTTTTTTCCGTTGCCCGCGGCGGGAGAGGTGTTGCCGCCGCCTGAGGAGACTGGTTTGGCAGCAGCCTCCGGTGCGGGGCGGGAGCGGCCTCTTGGAGCCCGGCGCGCCGGCGGGGAGGGACGGCGCCTCTGGGCCGGCCGGGGACAGCCAGCCGGCGCGGCGGTGTTTTTTTGCTCTCCCTGCGTCGCGGGGCGAGAGGAGCGGGCCGTGTTCCCGCTTCTCTCCCTGCGCGGGTGAAGTCTCCTTGGGCAGAGTGCCTTGCCGCGGGGCGCAGAGCGTCGCCAGCGCTCCCAAGGCTTTGCTAGCGGAATCGGCGTCCCTCGAGGGTGCGCTGCTAGCTTTTAACACCGAGTTTCTCTGAACGCTATCCAGTAGGGTTATGAGGTCTCCAGAGCGCCTGTGCGGTTAGCAGCAGTAGTTAAGGAGACGGGATGTTTGTCTGTGTAAAAGTACACAGGGAAGCAGATTTGGTGGAAAGAAACCATACCTCGTCAAGCCCTCTTCCAGACAGCAAGTAATCTTGTTCACCTGAGCAGACCCCCCTCAAGTCAAAGGGACTGTTCATGTGTGTAATATGTTTCCTTGCTTGGGGCCCTAGCCTAGTATCTGAATATTCAGTTGTGTTGTTTCCATACACCATGTAAGTGCTTTCAAGCTAACTTCAATACCCCTCAGCGCTTGGAGATTGCTACGGGTTTGTGCTGCATAATGGATTGCAAACCAAAGGATAACCTTGTCAGTGTCTGATTAAAAAGACAATGCCAAATTTTTAATTGCAACTAGAAACGAGTCCTTGAGTAATGACTCCACAGAACCTTCAGGAAACTTTTGTTGGTTGCCCCTAATTGTTTTCTGTCCAAAGCATTTGTGAACTACTTTTCTGACAGCAGTAAAACTAAATTGATGGTAATGTGTTTGTATAAATCTAAGTACATTCATCTGCCCCCGAAAATTGAAAGATACTCCCTTTTCCGTATACGCTATTAAGTGATGCAGGCCAGGAATTATGTTCTGGGGCAAAGAAGGTACAAAGTAATTTCTGTTAAAAGTACCAAGAGACCTAGGCATTTTAAAAGCTTTTCTTTAACATCAGGTTAAATTGATCATTAAGGTATGGTGAAACATCTTAATACAGGAGTTCTGATTTCTCAGAAAGTATGTTGTTTTTCTCTCCTATGGAAGAAAAAGCAGCAGTTAGGAAAAATAACTGAACGATTTGTAACTGGTTTTGGATTAGATTGGTGCATGAGAAATGTGTATTTTTTATTGTGGTGGATAGAAACTAGTATCTGAAATTACTTGGTTTAAATGGATTTTTAAATTACTTTTCTGATTGAGCTAGTAGTTAAATATATAAAGATGGTAGTTTTTTGGTTTTTTTGAATAGCTTTTTTTAATTCTGTATACCCTTTGAGAGGAAACTCGGGACTGTTGGGCTAACAAATCAGTATTAGTTTACAGGTTTTGCTGAAACTGTCCCTGGCCATGGTTTTATATACTACCCGCAGCAAGTATGTATTGTGGTTCCATAGGCGTACCTCACATTTATTTGGCTTCTTTGGGTTTTGGCATAGCTAAAACTGTGTATGTACAATATCCAGTCCTCAGAGAGAAGATTTCAACACAAAGAAAAACACCTACCTGCAAGCAGGAAGAACTGCACCCTGGAATACAGCCCATCATAAAACGCCCTCTTGACATATGCTTCCCACAGCAAAAAGTCTTTTTATGCATATGTAAAATCTTAGAAAAGGAATTAGAAATATAGCATATGGGGTAATTTTTCTGTCTTCAGTCAGGTGATTGGGGAACTCATTCGCTGTGGAAAGGTGCTGATACTGAGTGGGTGCTTGGTTGGATTGTACTGCTGTCATGTAGGGAAGGTGCTTTCCAGAATGCTGTTGCAACAGCAAATGGGAGATTTGGCTTAAGATTTTCCTTAAAATATCACAGTGGTGGCCTGAGCTAGAAACAGTGGATTTAGGCTGTAAAAATTATAGCAAAACCAAACACCTTTCTTTGTCTTCTCAAAGTTCTGCTTTGATCTGGACAGTCAAATAATAACATACTGCTCTCTGTACTTAGGACAAGCAGCACAAGTCTGTTATCAAGAACTATCATATTTAACTATGAATTCATAAAAATTACTAACTTTACATGTGGTTATATTTTTACAGCAGTATCAAGACAGAGAATATAAGTATAGAAAGCTTGCTTTCAGAAACTTTTATTTTGACCTTAGCTGTCTTCTCCATTGTGGCCTTATTTAAACTATAGAAACTTATTTCATTAGTTTTTTTCATCTGCAAAATGGGAATAATAAAATCATGTCCTGAATGGTGGTAAGAAGCTAAATTAAAGTGCTTTGAGGTAAAAATACAACACTATGGTATGAATATACAGATGAGGAATTTCAACACTAGGAATTACTGCAGCTAATATTTGTATCCTCTAGCTATTATTTTATATTCACCAAAATAAAATAATACTTGGTTTCTACAAGGCTGCCAAGTTCGAGATCTCAGAATAATGTGTAAAGGAGGGTGAATTACGAAGAAGCCCTTTTATAGATGGTGACACTAAAGCATAGGAAAGCTAAATGCTTTGGCCAGGGGAGGGAGTACTTCCAGCCACAGCAACTTTCAGTGCAGTACCTTATCCTTTGCCTTACAAAAACGCTCATCTGATGTTGGATCTGGCCTTTGTTTTCACAAGCTCTAAGAGTTTGTCATCCTATATGCACTTCTGTTTCTGGGTTATGTGGATTTTTTCCCCCCCCATATATAGTAGGCAGATGCTAACACTTTACATCGGTATGCCTCGTTTGGGGATTAAATAATGAAGGTCCCATGTGATAGAACAGTTGAAAGAAAAAAAGAAACAAACAAACAACCAAAAACCCCCAAATTCACAACTTATGTTATAAAAATGGTAATGACCAGAATGCTTGGTATTAAATAATACAGTGTCTTAGGCTGAAAACAGGCAAACTGTTTCTTACCGTGTTGTGTATAAGCGTTGACATAGTCGCTCAGATATTGTTTCTAACTATCATAAACAGCAATAAATATTAAAAACGTGGGTTATAGTGAAGATGAACAAGAATTAATATTCCTGAACTTGAAAAGATTAATAGTCAATATTTGCATGTGGTTTTTGTCTCTTACTGGGATATAGAAACCGCCATACTAAATAAAGGCAGTGGTCTATCTCGTTCCTGTATAGACACTGTCTTTATTTACCTTCTAGCACTCCCTGTAAGATAGACAAGTGCTGTTACTCCCTTTAGAAAGGGGGAAGCAAAATGCGGAGAAGAGAAGAGGCTTTAACAACACCGTGCAGGAATTCTGCACGTGGAACTGAACCCTGGTATCTTTTGCAACTAGATTCCTCATTATGAGGTCAACTTTTTTTATTTCCTTGCTAGTGATCTACATCAAAAGTTCCAAAATAGACAAGCACAGTGCTCTCCGTATGAGACCGATTCCTTAATCCATCTGTAGTTGGCATATGACTTAGGGAGTCACATCTGTCTCTCTATTTTTTAAATTGTGAATCATTACCCAGATAAATATAAAAATATGTATTTTTAATTAATATTCTGCTTTTCCTTTGACTTCCTTAATTTAGTTTAGCAATGGGCTTTGTAGGTTAATTAATTTTAATAGAAATTAAATTAAATTTTAATTGAAAATGTTTTCTTTAACTGCTGTCATATGTTGTGAAACTGGGGACATGGGAATTCTGGTTTTAACTTTTTTAACATTTCATTAAAATTATATTATAATTCATTCTTTTGTACTTCTCTATCATTATCGTGGTTAGCTTCTATACAGAACAATACAAATCTTAAAGACGTTTTTGACAATCTTTCTGTCCAAAAGATCAGATACATATAATATAAATCTGTTACGTGGTTCTAACTTCTTTCTAGATGACAGAGTTGGTTTCCCTGACAAACATGGCTGCTATCATGGTCTGTTTGCACACAGCGTAAGTCAGGAAATTGACAGTCATGGGTTAAACTGCAATTTACAAACTCTTATGAGAAAAGGGAAGCAGTAATACATAACATCCCAGGTTCTTTGCATTTTCTGGTTTGTACAAAGACAGATTTTAGCATTTAATATGTTTTATAAACTGAAATTCTTTAATGGAATGCAATAAATAGTAAGCTTACAGTATTATTTACACAAAAGATATATTCCTGCTTTTTTAGGACTCAGAAGAGTTCACCTACTAAATTTAGTAGCCCACATTTTTGTGTATTTGAAAAAAATAGTTATTTGCAGGCCTATTTGCATTAATTTCATCCTCAGTTCTATTCCTGGTCTTCTAAGGGAAGTGAGAGGCTTCGTTTCTGTTTCTGTCAGATCAAGGAGGTAGATTCATGTTTTGTTGGGGCGTTTAACAGAACTAAATTTCCCCTAAGAAAGAAAGAGAAAAAGACACAGAAGAGTTTGTAGGCAAAGTGGGGTGGAAGACATTGGTTTTATTTTAGCTAAGTTTGCTTTTATGTTCTCTTTTGGCTAAAGGCTGAGAAAGAAAATGGTCTGTAAATGAGGACTTCTTGAATATTCAATAGAGTCTAACAAGTATAAATTTAGAAAGTAAATACATTATTTTAAAACCATGTTTTGTGAAAAAGAATTTGCTGGCTTACATAACTGTAATGTACTCAGCTTCTCTGTGCCATTCTGATATAAACAAATTATATTTGCCCATTTTTCTTTTCAGACAGGTTGAATATGGAGCATTTTATAATAACGTGTATGGAACAAAGTCAGGGGTGGTTTTTTTAATTAAAAAAATACTGTAGAATTTCATCGAATACATTCTTCATTCAAATCCTTCCATTCTTGCTGTAGCAAGCTTGCATTGGTTAACACTTAGGGCTTTATTTAGTTGCCCATACATACGTATCTAGTGCCATTTGAGATGCCCAAGAGTATTCTTCTTCCCTGTTGCCAGCTGCTGCTGCAGGAAGGTATGGGTTTATGCAGGTCCCCTGCCATGCCTGCACAGAGCTAACAGGTATCTTGGGAGTCCGAAGGCTTCTTAGGCTGCATTAGGCATCTATGTTCTGACACATGAATCCTCCATAAATGTCATTTGCATGGATGTGCCCAGTCACATAAGGAGTTCCTCACCTTTTGTCTGGTCCTGAATCCCGTAAAACCTCCTGTCTTTGGAGGAGGTTGTGACAGAATTGCTGGCTGCCTCCTATATTATGTCTGAATCCCCTTCTGGGTCTGTGGGCCATCATACCAGCTACTTGTGTTTCATTTTGTTTTCCTATCTAGAATCTTTGAGGGGGATTGTGCTAAAGGACAAACTTATTCAAACATTATTCATCTTTTTTTTTTTTTCCCCCTGAAACTCTCAGTGAACTGTGGTGAAAATAAAACGTTTCTTTAGATGCCATGAATTTATTTTAGCAATGGTGGGAAGTTTCCATCATTTTCCTTGTGTAAATAGACTGACTCATAATTTTCAGGGTCTAGTTCAAAGATTAGGTTTACTTCCTATTTTTGGCTAAATTAAGCCACAACTGAGTGGTGTACCACTTGAAGTAGGTTGTTCTTATCTGGATTTTTTGCTGTCTTCACCTTTCTTCAGTGAAGACCAAGTGGTCTGTTGCGATCACTCCTAAAAGAGAATAGGAAATAAACATTATTCTTTCAGATGGAAGTTACTGGCAGAAACAGTGGAAACATTTTGCAAAAATTTAATAAACTTAAAAGCATTAGTGCTTAAGTGCTAAAACAAAGTCTGCATAGCATGTGAGGCCTCTGAAGGCACAAAGATCAGAAAATTAATAACAGCAGTAGCTGCTAACATGGGAAAAAAAGCCATGAGTGGAAAAACAGTAAACTGAAAGTCCTTTATCCTCCTTTCCAGTCCTCAGTTCACAGAGTTTTGTCTGGCAAGGAAAGCAGGGAATCTGTCTGACTTTCAAATAATTACTGATGTATTACTCCATTGGAGGCTAGTAGTAAAGAGCAGCTGCGCCCTGTAGCCAGAGCCAACTTCTCCCTTTCCCATCCCCCATTTCTGACTGCCTTCCCTGGAGAAAGCTATCTCACTATTAAATAAACTAGGGTTGGGTTGCAGGACAAACCAAGATTTCATTAGAAAAATATTTACTCATGCATAAAGAAGCCTTTTTTAAAAACTTCACTACTTAGGAAACGATGCGATTTTGTGGGTAATAAATAAAAACAGATTTGTTACACTACAGTTGTAAAGCTGCCATCTTTTATGAGCCTGGGAAGAGTGACCTTGTTCATCATAAGGCTTTGTCAGTTCTGCCTCCATGCAACTATTCTCTTCTTGATACATGTGAGTCATCTGGGCCATGCTTAACTGAGAGGTCTAGTGCCTAAAAAGTAAGGGAGTTAATTATAGTAGTTGGCTTTTTGACAAACTACCCTTCTTTTTCCCACATTCGTTACCAGTTTTAACTGAAAATTAACATTTCTTGAGAGACAAAACACCAACATTGTGGTAAAAAAACATAGTTCTGTAAGAAATAAATACCAAACCATTTCCATTTTCCATTTATATGGAGCCTGAGCCACAGCAATAAAAAGGTCCTTCTATGTCCTCACCTTCAAAAGTAGGAGTTCTTGGCAGAGTTACAGGACTGCCAAAAGTTCATGATATCTCCACTTACCTTTACATTTAAGATGAATGTAAATCTGAATTCCTGACAACTTGCATTCAGTAAATAACTTTTATCTCAAAAAGCACACAAATGTGTGGAGGAGTCTCGCTCAAGTTCCTGTTTAAATAACTGACATGGTGACTCCCTGAATTCCTCCTGATATTTTTCATTAGAGATGCTGTCTTCCTCCACTGTCATGCAGTGGTAGGTAGTTGCCATGTTGTAGCCTGCTGTTCGGCGATGGGGGAGGCGACACGTTCATGTCGTTTGTGTTGTGCTCTGAGGTATTTCGAGATGTAAGGAATGCAAAGGATACCATGAAAATGTCAGTGCTCTCGGACCCAGAGAAAGGCTACCATGGGGCACTGCACATTGCGACTCCAGGAATTCATGGCTGCTGGTGTGGAAACTATGTAATTGAGCATAACAAACCTTACACACCAAACCAGACTTTCTTATGTTAAGAACCACATTACCCATAATGATTCTCTGTGCTGTTTTGTTTTGCACTTGAATGGGAGCTTGAAGCAGTACATTTATGTAATATTTATTCAAATGTTAAATGAAACAACAATCAAATCCGTAGCTTGATTGCATCTACATGGATGTGGAGTTAATGGATCATGTAATAATTTTACAGTTCAATAATCTAGAAATCTTTCCATGGAAAAAGATTTAATAAAGGGGAAAATGCCACATCCTCTTACAAAGAGAACAAACAAAAATCTTGAGAAGTGTGAAGAGTGTGTAATGTCTGTATCTGAGCCTGGCAAGTGTTCTTGAAACCTGCACCCTGTTCAGTGAGATTAGATGCTTGTATTTGAGGGGTTTAGTCCTTACTCGTTTAAGAAAGAGCATGCTCCTCCCCAAACCATGATTTAATAAAGCAATTGTAGCACCATCTTTCTGTCAAAGAGGATGGTGCCTGGTGTTTCAGTTGTTCATGAAAGGGAGTGAAAAGACTAAACAGCCTACGTTATCAGAATAGGTTTCTATTTTAGCTAGCATCATATGAAAGGAGCCATCTTGTGGTTGTCTCTTTTGCAAATAAAATGTTGCTGTAATATTGCCTTGAAAAGCTAAAGTTAAAGATGTGTCTATACTTCTGTGACAATTTTTCTTCTACTTGTTTAGAAATGTTACCTTTTGAGTAAAACTTGACCTTATACATGCTTTCACTCAGAGAAATTTTTTTATTCTATCAGATTTCTGATTCTACCAAATCTTCTATCTATCTATTCATATAGATAGATAGCCCTTTGATTGCCCTACTTATGTTCTCTACAACCATGGTGTCTCGTTCAATGAAGTAATTTTCCACATCTATCTATTCATACAGGAGTAAACTCCTGTATTAAAATACCACATCTATCTATTCATACAGGAGTAAACTTGATATGTTCAGTCTGTGTCCCCTACTAGTCAATCCACCCCAATATTTGCTAGTCCTCAGTGCTCTTGCTCAGAGCTCTAATCTGCATTCTAAATTGTGCTTTAAACTGCAATCAACAGCATATCCTCTGAAATGTGACTCTTAGTAGAACTGCTTTCTAAATGAATGCTAAGTGATTTTTTTTTTTTTTTTAATAATCTTCATGAAAATGTGATCCCTGGGAACTCTGTGCATTCCAGGCACAAAACTGAAGCATCCCCATCCTTTGCTCCTGGACTTCAAACCTGACTTGGAGAGACAACGTTTAGGTGATACATCAGTCTGATTTCTTCACCTCTTCGCTGATACACAATGGCACTTACCAGTTTTAGAGTTTGATTAATCCACACAATCCTGAGTATATGTCAGCAAATTTATTTTATATAGATTAGCTTGCTGATGCTTGTATCAATTTAATTGTACACTTGTATCAATTTAATATTTTAAAAAACCCAACCTTAGTTAAACCAAAAGTTGTGTATAAACAGAAGCCTAGTCACAATTTGTAAAGTCATATTTCCTTAATAATACTGAATAAGGTTATGTATGATTCAACTTGGATAGCTGTCTATCTACTGCAGTTGTTAATAACTAAATGTAACATCAAGGCCAAGGATCACCAGCATTTGCCTAGAGCACAGGAAAATGTTATGAATTTCATTCGATTGCTATTTATCTAGAATATTGATTGAAGACAAAAATGTATGAAATCTATAGTTTCTGGTAAATTTGTTCACATATTACAACTAACAGATAAGCGAAGTCTTACTTTAGAATGTGCCATTTGAGTTTTATTGTATTCCTTGGAGCGAAGAAAAGACTGTTCTAGGAAAATGCAAATCTGGAATTGGGGTTTGAAGTAAGACTAAAACGTACTCCTGCTGGAATGGGAGGTAGACTTTGAGAAAAGGAGAGGCAGGATTAGTAATAGTTTTTACTACAGCTGGTTTGGGAAGGCAATGTAAATGTTTATTTTGGGAAAGTACTTGAGCCATTGGATTAAAATTAGACCCGACAGAATTTTAAATCAGAGAATACCAATTAACTGGAGAAAAATCCAACTTTTTGACTGAAATTGTGTGTGTGTGTTCATTCAGAATATGCTTTCTTTGCTTTAAAACTGGAAGTGTAACATTTTTATATGAAAATCTGATTTCTTTAAAATTATTAAAATAGTTCAAAACATCAAATTCAAAATGGAATGTTTTTAAATTGTTAAATAAGATGCTTAAATTGCTTCTCATTTTTTAAGATTCTACTGATATTTTTACTTTTTCTCCCCAATTAAAGAGAAGACTAAAAAATGACATTTTTCTTGAGATGGAAAAATTATTTTCAGTGTCACTCTAAATAAGATCAAAAAGTCTGATGGCATCTCACTATCTGAGAAAATTACTTCATTGAACGAGACACCATGGTTGTAGAGAACATAAGTAGGGCAATCAAAGGTGTCATACTGTATAAGATTTTGGCATACTCTTTCCGTAAGATTGTGTTTGAACTGATGTAAGCAACAATAGTTCTCAGGCATAATCATAGATCTTTACTTTCTATTTTAATTACTGTTCTCTATCTTGCATCTAGTAAAGGAGACACAATCTCTGTAATGAAAGAAATAGGAGAGGATTCTTGCTTAGGAAATCAGTTAAAAGCAAGTGAATGAAAATATCTTTCCTCCAAAAGTGATGCTGGTATGACAGTGATGATTATTCTGAGCACTAGAATAAGAGAGACAAAATATATATGGGATTATTTTTGACACAATCTGCTGCTATATAGGAAAGTAAGTCTTTAAATTTACAGGATTCTGAAATATAATGGATTAAATGTAACAAAATAATAGCGGTTGCATAGTTAACCTGCCTCATTTCCCTACCTGTTAGGATGCAAAAATCCTCCTTTAAAAAATTGAGTCTCTCTGCATCTCTGAAGACAACCACCCCAGTTATCAAGAACCACAGCCTGACCTCTGTCTCTACATATTTGAGTGGGACTTGAAGCAAAAGCTTCTTTTTTGTATGTTTCCGCAAAAATATGGATTTACTTTGGTAAAGCTGAAATCAGACATAGATCCCAGACTGATGTAATTGTCCAATTTTTTGATGTTAAGAAGTGTAAAAGTCAAGAATTTTGGCAATTGTAGTATATTCTGAGGAGAATAAATATGCATTCTAAGAAATGTGGAATGTAATGAAGTTAAAAGAGGATCAAATGTGAGAATGGACTGCTTGAAAGAGATTTTTGAAGTATTACATTCCCTCTAATGTCTAAACTCTATGAAAACTGTTGAAAAGTATCAGTGTATCCTCACTTAACAGAACTGAACTGAGTTTATTAGAATTACCTGGATTCAGCTTCCAGAAATTTCTTGTTGCTAGGTGAATTTGTAGTCGTAGATACGTTTTTTTTACCTAGGTCAGCACTTCTATATTAATAAACAAGAAGTAGGATAAGATTTTCCCTAGGTATAAATCACTGCCATTCACTGTTTATAGGAGCTTATAGCAGATCAGCCTTAAAGGTACCTTTGTACTTAGTATAGATTTTTTTTGTTCCTATTAACTAGGATTACACCGAGTTTGCAATCAGAAATTGTTTTATTCAAAGCAGCAAGGAAAGCATTCTTTAAACTGTACTGTGAAATAGTTAAATGGCAGAATCTGGAAGAGAATGTTGTAATGCCATCATCTGGAAATTCATCCAAACAAGAAACTATTTGTCTCCCTGCTTCTTTTCCACTTTGGCATATTGAATGAATGTCTAATTTACTTGATTGGAACCTTTTGCTTCAATAGTAAACTACTGATTTGCTAAAAACAAAATCCTTCTGGTACAGAGAGACTTCATACATCTATACAGGAATACGAGCTCTATTTGTACCCTGAAAAGCTTTCAGATATCACGTGCATGGTACTGAACATACAGTGTGAGGGTTTGGTGGAAGTTAATCAGTCATATTTCCTGTGAATTCACCTCCAGATGAGTGTTGTCTCTTTTTGTCATTTACTTTGGTTTACATTATAAGAAGTGCATATTTGTTCCTTTTTATAAGACTTTAAATTTAATCTTGAGAAACATAGCATATTTTTTACCATGTCTAGCAGGTGCTAGACATCATTTAAGCCAGCTAAACACTGCTAAAAGCCTGTTGAGCACCCTCGGTTCTTGCAGAGACCAGCCTGTCCTTCACCTATGCCATCTATTCTGCAATATCCAAGTCCAGGTTCCGATCTAATTGGAATGAGGTGAATTTTCACTGACCTTGCCAAAATAACAGAACAGCTTTAAACTAAAATACTAACTTTGTTAATTAGATTGGTCATTTTACTAGATAAATCTGTGCCAGCAATAACTAGCTGGCTGGACTGAAGAAATGGTTACAGCCCAAATTCAGCTATGTAGTCTGTTGCTGTGAAGGCCTTGCCTTATGTGCAGCTTCAGTACATTTTCCTCTGTCTGCTAGGCATATTAGAATGCCTTCTGAAATAACACAGTTCTGAGCAGAACGTACCAAGAATAAACGCTGGCCTGAAAGCAAAAGCTTTAGGCAGTGCAAACCAGCATATTAACCTGGAAGCATCTCCATGTAGTCTTTTTTATTCTAGCAGATGCTGTCACTCCAGCTGTAGTAGCGACGTTCTTGTATCAAAATCTAGTATCCTAACATGCAGATATTCTTTTTATTGACCAGACTTTCTCT